>NC_066884.1:11565938-11916772 GCF_022985175.1 Labeo rohita | reverse complement strand
TGTTGGGTGTCTTCATTTTGAGTGAAAACATGCTAGACGTTGTCACACTCCCCTGCTGGAAAATGAAGCTTAAACCAATGAGATGAATACCGGTTTCTACATAACTGGTCAAAACTGGCAATTTATGGTCATTAGCTGGTTTAAGCTGGCTTAGGTGAATAAGACAATTGACAAAGGTCAAGCTAGTAGACCACCACAACTAAGCTTAGGACCTGATTGAGCTGGTTAAATATGTCAGTGTTTTCTATAAAAGTTTTTAAAGAATTCTCTACTGCTCACCAAGCCTGCATTTATTTGATCCAAAATACAGCAAAAACAGTAATATTGTGAAATATTTCTACTATTTAAAATAACTGCTTTCTGTTTCTACATTTTCAGCTTCATTACTCCAGTCTTCAGTGTCACATGATCCTTTAGAAATCATTCTAATATGCTGATTTGCTGTTATTATTATTATTATTATTATTCACAATATTTTCAAGATTCTTTGATAAATAGAAAGATCCAAAGATCAACATTTGTCTGAAATAAAAAGTTTTTGTAACATTATACACTATACCATTCAAAAGCTTGCAGTAAGTATAATTTTTTTATTTTATTAAAATTTTTTGGGAAAGAAATTATAGAAATAATACTCTTATTTAGCAAGGTGATAAACACAATGTTACAAAAGATTTCCATTTCAGATAAATGAAATTCTGCTTAGCTCTTTTCAACATCATTAAAATGTTTTTGAGTAATGGAGTAATGATGCTAAAAATTCAGCTTTGAAATCACAGAAATAAATTACATTTTAATATGTATTTAAATGGAACACAGTTATTTTAAATAGTAAAATTATTTCATCATTTTACAGTTTTTGCTGTGCTTTAGATCAAATAAACGCAGGCTTGGTGAGCAGAAAAGACTTCTTTAAAAAACATTAAAAATAACAATTAAAAAAACTTTTGACTTGTTTTTGGGGTAAAGATTTAATTTAGTTTATTTTAGAATATTGTAGAATGTAATTTTTTAATGAAGTGTTTGTTAAAATAAAAAATAATTGTGTATAACTAAAAGTAATGGCGTACAGCTTAGATCTGCTGCTCAGGTGAATTCAGGGAGTTCAATTCAGTCAGTGATTCATCAGACTTATTTAAACCAGATTCAAACAACGATTCATTAAAAAAACAGCTCATTGGAGTAATTTGTCTGTAAATTGGCCCATACTGGCCACAACATGCATTTGGTTTGAAGTATAACCTGTCTGTATCCAGCAGGGTCAGCTGTCTTCCTGATTTTATTGTAATGCTTTGCTTTTATTTCTATTGACTCACTGTGAATTTCATACAACGGACATGACTAGGCTTGTTGGTATCTTAATGAAAGGATGGAAATGTGAAAATCAACCAATTTACACTTTGATTTTTAGGTTATCTCAAATGCATAAAGAAAATTGTTTATTTAGTATTCTTGTTTACACATTTTTTTTCAGTGGATCTGTCGAAACATGTGATGTAGGTCATATTTCATAGTTTATGAACGACAATAACGATACACCGCATTCCTGTTGTTTAGCACTGGGGTCAGTTATAGGTCACCAAATTTAAACTTTCGACCACTAAACCTCCCCTCACGTTTGTATGTTTTTCAGACAGCTTGTTTTCATGGCAGGTTTTTACAAGTTTCCCATAATTACAAACTGCAGGATCCATTCAGACCCAGAAATAACAATTGCAGCTGTCTTGAAGTGACTGAAGTGTGAATAAATCATGACTGATGGGAATATAATCATGATAAACACACGTCCTGCTACATTCCTGTCACACGGGTGTGAAGTGTGTCATTTAGACCTAACAATTCAGGCTGTACTCAGTCGAACTCATCAATCCATCTCTTTCACCATCTCCTCATTAATGTTTAATATTTGTGTGGGCTGCAGTGACTGAGTCAAATGTTCATAGTAGGACACATAGTAGTCTCTCAGACTGTGGGTCGTCTTCCAACTCATTTATCAGGATTATAAAAGTTTGATGAAGAGCATCACCCGGGCACTCTCAGGCCATCACTATTTTATAACTGTGGAGCTCAGAGAAGAAAAACTCAAAACCTCCTGCCTCAGAAGAGATGAAGGCTCCCAGCGGAGAGTCTTTTCATGTCTAGCCTTGCTTTCACTCTTTATTGCAGTCACAATAGATATTCCACGTTAATGCACTTTTTATGCTCTGAAAGGAGCTTACTCTGATTCAACATTTAGGCCTGACGGTTAATGTACAACTTGATTTTGCTAGCTTTAATGTCAAAATTATGTTTTCCTTTTCTTTCTAGACAGTTTCTGTTTGCTGCAAAGTGGAGCTTGTAACATATTAGTGGCCCTGTCATTGTCGCATTTGTGTTTGTTTGAAGTCGCGCCATTGTTTTTGTCATTTTATGAAGTCATACACCACAATATCAAAAATATTTGATCACAACTAATAAAAAAATAAAAAAACACGCATTGGAAATGTGTTGAAATTTGTGGGCGAGGGAGGGGAGAGATCACTGATGGTCAAGATGCTGGCCTGATTTTAGTAGCTCACAGACTCTTCTTCTCTCTCATGTAGCTGCTAAAAAGTCTCAGTGGCTGGAGAAGGAGGAACGGGCACGGCAGTTGCGGGAACAGCAGCTGGAGGAACGGAGGAGGAAGCTGGAGGAGCAGCGGCTGAAAGCGGAGAGACGCCGCTCAGAGCTGGAGGAGAGACAGAGACAGAAACTGGAGAAGAACAAGGTGAGAGAGTAGTGGCGGTCAATGCAAAACCACATGGCACGATCTCCTCTTCTAATTTTACACACTTTGAGGATCAGAGTTCTTGAGGTTTCTGCCAACTTGCCAGGCATTGTTTTCCCCTTCATATACTGATACGATGCCAAATTGTGTGGCATTTGGTTGTAACTTTCAGTCGAAGGGCAACAAGAGAAGCAATTTAAGTCTTCACTGCTTTTCTAGCGATAAGACAATGGACAAATAAAACTTCCTGAAGACCTGCGTCGTTTATTTTTTCTTCTTTAGCTCTGATGCCTTTGAGGCTTTTAGTAGACCACAGCTGCTGAAAGAGCTTACAAGCGGCAAAGATGAGAAATGCTAGATGCCATCCTGGCGGAATGTAAACATGCTGATGCTTGTCACGACATCGCAGCCACTGAAGGAGTTTCTCAGTGCAAATTTCACTCGATATCCAGGGACGTGTGGAGAAAAAATCGACGGTACAACATTTGGGTTAACCCTACGCTTATATCCACCACCGCCTGTAAGCTCTTTAAATAGCTGTGGTCATCATATCAGTATTTTAGAGACTGGAAAAAGAACAAGGTGAGAGAGTAGTGGTAGTCAGTGCAAACCCACATGACACAATCTGTTCTTCTAATTTTACACACTTTGAGGATTAGAGTCTGTGAGGTTTCTGCCAACTCGCCAGGCACTGTTTTTTAATTCAGCACTCTGAGTAATACTAGATGAGTTGTTTACCAGTGAAAGTGGAGCACATTGTACTAGGGCTCTTAAGATTTCCCCTTTGAAAGATCAAAACTGTCTCCTCTGATCCTTCCAGTGCCCATTATATATAAATGTGCAATATGAAGTGTTCTTTAGACTTTTGTTACGTTTTAAATAGATATTCTTATTGGATTTTTTTTTTTTTTTCAGGAACGCTATGAGGCTGCCATCCAGAGGTCTGGTAAGAAGACGTGGGCAGAGATTCGGCAACAGAGATGGTCCTGGGCCGGAGGCTTGAGCGGCAACTCCAGCCAAAGCCAGAGTGAGTTACATAAAATGCACTTACGTAAACAGAAAAACTGTACCTGCAGGTATTGCTACTGGTTCCTTTTCATATTAACTGCATTCGTCATCTATGTTTAAATAAGGAATAAGCTGGATTGTCTTTGAAGGTGACTGTGATGGAGTTTACTTAAGACCTGCATGTCTTCATATAATATAAATGATGTGTCTTCCTGGAATAAATAGCAGATAACCCATGAAAGATTTACTTTTTTTTTAAAAAAAATCCACATTGTTTTATACATATTTTGGGCTATGGGGGGTGACATTATTTCCTTTTTTATTACCTGTTGCTATTTTTACAGCAACACAACCCACCATACACAACTCGGAAAATAAAATACTGATACGATGCCACATTATGTGGCTTTTGGTTGTAATTTTGTAAGAGAAAGTATTTAAGTTTTCACTACTTTTCTAGCGATAAGAAGAAGAGAAAAGTATGAGAAGATGCCTGTGGGTGAATAAAACTTCCTAAAGACCAGTGTCTTTGTTCTTTTCACTTTAGCCATGATGCCTTTGAGGCTTTTAGTAGACCACAGTTACTGAAAGAGTTTACAAACGGCAGAGACAAGGAATGCTAGATGCAATCCTGGCAGGATGTAAACATGCCGACGCTTGTCATGACACCACAGCCACTGATGGAGCTTGTCAGTGTGGATTTCACTTGTTATCTGGGGGCGTTTAGACTCCTTGAAAGCAAAAACCAGTGGTATGGCATTTGATTTGAGCCTACGCTTATATCCATCACTTCAGTAGCTGTAGTCATCATAATCAGTATTTTATTTGTTTATTTGAGTTGTGTATTCCGAGTTGAAGTAAAAATAGCAACGAGTGCAACCATTTTACGTAATCAAAATAATGGAGCCCCCCATACTCCAAAATGTGTATAAAACAATGTGAATTTTTAAAATAAAGTAAATCTTTCAAGGGTTTTCTGCTACATATTTCAGTTAGAGACATTATTTATGTTATATTAAGACAAACAAGTCTTTAATACCTAGGGTTTCCTTTAATAACTGACAATCAAAAAACTCTAAATGTTTTCCAATTTCCATTTTCATATGGAAACAGATTTTTTCTAGATTCCCTGACTTTTCACATGAGATGGTTTCGTATGTGTTGAGTAAAACAGCCTCACAACCTTCTTCTCAAGCCAGGCTAAACGCTATTTACTAATATGATAATAACCAAGAGATCAGTTGCTTTGCTTCATAGGGACTTTAATGTGCAACTAGGCAAATGCAAATACTAACTGAGATCTGCAGAAGACAGAAGGTGCGCGTGTCCCTTGTTTACATTTTCTGCCAGGAATTTATGCAGAAAATTGTATTTTATTCAAATTAAAACGTACAAAGAGAAACATCCTCATAATCTTTAGTTGCTAGCCTTAATGTATTTTATGGGTCTGTATGTAATGGAAGGTGAGAATGACTTCCTGAAACTGCTTGAAAATAGGGTAATGAACTTCAGCGCAGCTTTGTACCACTTCCCTCAGGACTCAAGACCTCAATTTATAGGCTAACCAATGCTGTTTCTCCAAGGGTCTTATTTTCTCATGGACTTAATTTAGTTTTTCCCCTCCCAAAAGTTGTGCACAGTCATTGCAGTCTCTGAAGGTGCCTTGAGAGGAAAAGTGAAGGCAGTGACCCCATTATGAAGTCTGTAGTGATAATGAACTTTGAGCAGCACTCAAACTCAATAAAAATAGCAGCTGAGTTAATATTCAGACACTGCAAACATAACAGTGGTAATCCAGAACATAGATAACCATCTTCGGCTGCTCAAACAGTAGTTTCAAGATATGTTTTGACCTATATATTTACTTGACCTATATATCAGTGGGTGTTTTATTTGTTTAACTTTTGACTGCTCCCCGTCGTTCCGCCTCGGTCCCGTCAGCATTGTGTACATGTATGCGGTCTTCTCTGGATTTTACAGGCAGATGCTCAATATCAGCGGTCAACCTGCCCAAACATGTGGATTCAGTCATAAACAAGCGGCTCTCCAAATCCTCTGCCACTCTCTGGACCTCCCCTAGTAGAAGTAAGGACACGCCTCCGGATCTAGCCCCTCCCCCACGTCTTCACAGGCTCCTCCCTTCACATAATTATGAGTTTCCATTTTACCCCCCACTTTTGATTTCTCCCTTGAGACCAATCACCTGCTCGTCGTCCTCCGTGATCATTCAATCATTCCCTCCTTTCAAACTCGTCAGTGTCTTCAGTTTGACCGAATTTGAATTTTGAAATCTTCATCGTCTTTCGCCGTCGACCGTCCTTAGTGGTGCTCTTTTTTTGCTTGTTCATTTTTGGTGGTGGTTTTCTGTTTCTTATTCCTTTTTCTTGATGTAACATCTTTAAGGTGAATACTTGCATTCTTCTCCATACCTTCACCTGCATATGATGCATGATGATACAGTGGCCCCAGAAAGTATTTGGACACTTAAGCCACACTTAAAATGTTTTAATTTTACAGAATTAAAAAAATTAAATGTTAAAAATTGATGCTAGAAATTTTCCAAAATGTCTAAAAGTGTCCAAATATTTGACAGTATGAACAATATATGTATTGTTTTATTGGTAACACCTTACAGTATGGTTTGTTAATGATGTTGGTTAAAGCATTAGGTATCACTTTACATACTTTTGTTATTTTCTGTTATTCTATTTTTTTTTATTAACTTTATTATTTTTTTTTAATTACATTCAAACTGTATAAATTAACATTAAAAGACACTAATAGATATAGTTAAAATGTTTCTTAGATAATATTCCCTACACTATAAAAAACAATTTGTTGAATCAACTTAAAATAATGTGTTACCCCACTGTCTTACAATTTTAAATTCAGTTAATTCAAATAAGTTTAGTCAACTTAGGGACAACTTAGATTTTTGAGTTGATTCAACTTAAAATTTTAAGGCAGCTGGGTAACAAATATGGCTTTTAAGTTTAACAAACAACATTTTTAGTTTAGTCAACTCAAATATCTAAATTGCCACTTAGTACAACTTAACATTGCAAGTTGACTAAACTTATTTGAGTTGACTGAACATTAAAATTTTCAGACAGCAGGGTAACACTTATTTTAAGTTGACTCAAATTTTTTTTTTTTACAGTGTAATGCATTAACTAATGTTAAAGATTTGAAGCTTATTGTGAAGTGTTACCGTTTTACCATTTAAAACCTAACTAACATCATTTTGTGAAATGTTTAAAGTGTGCTTGTGCTTTATTTCTTTGAAGTCAGTGTCACTTGATTTGATGTTTTGTATACATTGTAAGTGTCTGAACATTATTCAAAAAAAAAGAAATGTGTTGATGGTTTTACATTCCACACAGAAGGGCCATTTATCAGTGAATTGAGGTCTAGTTGTTTTTGTTGGCTGGTGCTTCTTTTATTGGATGTACTAAGGTTATGAAAACTTGTAAGTAGGGCATGCTCTATTTGTGAGTGCTCCCTAAAACAATAGATGGAGTAGAGCACAAAGTAGAGATCAACTCAGTGCTTAGACAGCTAATCAAGTCTGGGATGTTTTCCATGAGACTTTATTGCAGAGTGCTGATGAATGTTCAGCTATAGGCGAAATCTCTCTCCATCTCTCTTCAGACTAAAACTAATCCAATACTTGTGGCTCTTTCTTATTTCCACATGTTCGTTTCTTTTGAAAATCACATACGTTTAGAATCAGGGTTATTGTAGTTAACTAAAACATCAAAAAATGAATGCCTCAGAATAAATGTTTGTTTGATTTGATTGGATTTGTATGTTGTGTACTACTGTAGATTTGGGTCCGAGACAAGGTTCCTGAAAAGGACAATAAAGTACAACTCTAACCCTTTCCTGTTTGTGTAGTTTAACTTAAAATAATAAAATAGCTCAAACTAAAATAGATGAAAATTAAAAAAAAAAAAAAAAAAAAAAAAAACGAATGAAAATGAGAATAACATTTCATAAAAATGCACCAAAATTAAGCTAAAGACTGAACGTAAGAAAATAAAATCTTAAGATATTAAAATTAAAATAACACTTAAGAATGTGATGTAACTATTTCTCAGAATTGGCATTGATGTTTATTTTTGGTGTGTGTGATGAAGCTGGTTTTTATTGTAATGTTTTATCATTGTTTTTTTTTTTTTTAACATAGCTTGTATGTGTTATTCCTTTCTTTGTCTTTTTGTTTTAATAGTTCATCCAAAAATGAAAAATTCTGTTATCATTTTCTTGTTTCCAACCTGTATGACCTTCTTTCTTCTGTGTAACGCAGAAGTAACACTGATGAATCTTCACACACTTCATAGTGAAAAACTACCATTAAGTCAATGGTTTGAAGTAGCATTAGGGTTACATGAGGTTAAGTAAGCATTAACTCTTATTTTTGGTTAAATTATTCTTAAATGTGTTTTAAACGAGTTAATTCTCAGTTCTAATTCTCCGAATTCTAAAGTTCTTTTTTTGGATATCTTTACTGGCTTTTCTAGCATGTGGCAGTGTTGTGAAATCCTCATGCAGGCTCACCATCATCTATGCTGACAGCAAAAGAGACAAACAGTTGTTTGTCATTGCCATGATGTTATCATTATAAAAATAAATCACGTCACAACTACTGTGTTTTGCATTCATGTACAAGTTAGGAAACT
Organism: Labeo rohita; assembly: GCF_022985175.1. Taxonomy (NCBI): domain Eukaryota; kingdom Metazoa; phylum Chordata; class Actinopteri; order Cypriniformes; family Cyprinidae; genus Labeo; species Labeo rohita. The sequence continues at coordinate 11,908,336 of NC_066884.1, read as the reverse complement.
GATTATTGCTCTTATGTTTTAATGGGATTATTTTTATTTATTATTCTTATTTATATTCTTTTCTTTCAGCTCGTAGCATGCAGCTAAGTCCCTGGGAGAGCAGCATTGTGGACAGGCTGATGACGCCCACTCTCTCTTTCTTGGCTCGCAGTCGCAGTGCTGCCAGTGTGCTAAACAACTCCAGAGATGGCCGTGAGTGACATGATACAATCATAGCACCTTTTATATTTGTGATTACCATCAGTCATTTTAAACACTAATTTGCAGTACTGTTCTATTTTTAGGGTCTGTGCAAGTCAGAAATGACAGCTTTTTCTGTTCTTTATGCTGCGAATTGGGATTTAAATGTTTTCTTTCATGCAGAAACTCCGTTGTGTCCACGCTCGGTGTCCGCCAGTCCTCTCTCAACATGTGCTCATCGGCCACATCACCGCTGCTCTGAGCGCTGGAGGGTCACCACCAGCACACCTGATATTGTCCAGCGCAGACGAGACTCCACACCTGTGAGTTATTTAAGACTCCCTTTCACTGTCCCCGTTTTTCTCATATTCCATCCCACCTGCATGTTATATCATATTTTGCTATGTGTGTATATATGTAAGGCCCTGTGAAATCCATTTTATTTTTTTCCAAAATTCTGTTTTTTGTGTTTTAAATTTTTGTGAATTCCGTTTTTTTGTTTTAATTTTTCTGGACTCTGTTTTAATGGTTAAATGAAAAAAATAATAATCAGAAAGCATGTCTAATTAATTGAAATCATCAAATTACATTTTTTTAAATTAAATTAAGTACATTTTTTTCTCAAATTCAGTTCCAAATTTTCTGATAAATAAATTCTGGTAAATACATTTTCTGATAAATATTCCATAAAAAATGTAATAATTATTTTACTAGTAATAGTAGTAGTATCATTACTTTAAGTAATATGATATTTCTGATACCGTTTCTTCAAGTTTAACCGAACTTTTATTTTGATGGGTTGCTTTGAAAACCTTTAGGTTCCTGTTTGTATATGATATGATGATCAAAAGTAACAGTAAAATGTTCATGAAGTGACTCTCAGAGCATTTCTACAGATTATGTTTGTGTCATGTACTCATATTTTGAGGCAGCAGAGGCTACTCAGGTTTACACCTGGTTGTCACTGTATTTATTTTTTATCCCATCTTTTCTCAAAAGATGAGGAAGGATAAGAAGGAAAAGGAGAGAGAAAATGAAAAGGAGAAGAGTACCATCACCAAAGAAAAGGTGCTGAAGAAGAGACAGTCCATGCCAGCAATGAAAACCAGAATAGAGTCCAGGTAAGATGACTGTAATCTATCAATATCACATTTAAATATCCATAACCTAAATTTAATTTTAAGGATCAAATTGGATTAGTTTTATTTTAGATAGACAGACAGACAGACAGACAGACAGACAGACAGACAGATAGAGAGACAGATAGATAGATAGTTAGATTTAAACAGTTTCAACAGTTTTAGATGCCCATATTGTGTAAGAACTGCCTTTCATGTGCAAAAGGAAGACACAATAGAAGGTTTTTAATGGACCTTTTTGCTCTGAGCATTTTCTAATTCTGTTAGACCAAAGCTGTGTTATGTAATGCTGTCTCTGACTAAACATTTCTTCTTTTTGCAGTAGTCAGAAGTCAAAGTTTAGTTTCAAGAAGTTGTGCTTTATAGATGTATAGTTTAGCTTTAGTTTTGGTGCTTTTATGTGTTTAATTTGTTTATTCATCATTTATCTATTTCTAGGATATTATGAAATATCAGGCCACATTTAAGATCATATTTTTGCCACTACTAAAAATGTGAAAAAGTGGGAGCAGCGATTTGTACGTTTTATGGGTCTGGTGTCTGGTCTCTTCTGCGTCCAGTTATTTTTAGCTGTACAAAACAACTTGTTTTGCTGCTTGATATTGCAGATTTCTGTCTTACCATATTTCAATGTCTCATCTTAATTATGAACACACTGGTTTGTATTGCAAATAGTTTTACCATTTATTGCATGTTGTTATTCTTCTAGTTTTTCCCAATAGCTGCTAATAAACCTTAAGTCCCACAGTTCTGCATTAAAGAATAAGGTTTATACAGTACATTTTCCAGCACAGCCATTAAACTGAGTTTTTCTTCATGTTTCCAGTCCGAGTCCAGTTTCCAAACTGAGATCTGCATCTCCTGTGACGCCCAAAGGCCGTGCGTCCTCCCCCAGCCCTGCAGTTTCTCCCAAACCTCCCTCAGCAGCTGTTAGCCCAAGCACTCCTAAAGCCCGACCCAAGAGAGCCAGGACCCCTGCTCGAGTGGAGACCCGCACCGCCTCGCCTGTCGCCATTGAGAGGGTCAGAGAGACCCGCAGGCCTGCTACACCTGAAGAACCAAAGAGTGAGTGTGGTGGTGATGACTGTGGCGTCTCTTCCACAAGAGTTATTCCATTGTCAATTTACACTTTCTCCTCTCTCCAGTCCTCATTTTTTCCCCGCTCCGTTTCTCTGTGTTTTCTCCAGCCTCGTCTCCCGTCCCCTCCATTGTCGTGTCATCTATTCCGGACACGCCCCCTGTTGCAAGTGCACCAATCATGTCGGTTTCAGCGCCCTCTGTCCCCGAGGAGACCCCTGTTGTCCCTGCCCTCCCACAGGTGGCTTCTCCAGCTCCTTCTCCAGGCAAACCCATGGCTGGTACCAATAACCCAGAGGAAGCCACCCGCATCCTGGCCGAGAAAAGACGACAGGCCCGTGAACAGAGAGAGAAGGAAGAGGAAGAACGCAGAGAACAGCAGGAGAGGGAAAGGTCAGTTTAAAATCAGTTTAATTTTATATATATTTTATACATATATACACAGACACTACCAGTCAAAAGTTTTTGAACAGTAAGATTTTGAATGTTTTTTTGTTTTGTTTTTTAAAGAAGACTCTTCTGCTCGCCAAGCCTGCATTTATTTGATCCAAAATACAGCAAAAGCAGTAATATTGTGAAATATTTTTACTATTTAAAATAACTGCTTTCTATTTGAATATATTTTAAAATGTAATTTATTCCTGTGTTCAAAGCAAAATTTTCAGCATCATTACTTCAGTCTTCAGTGTCACTTGATCCTTCAGAAATCATTCTAATATGCTGATTTGCTGTTCAAGAAACATATTTTTTTTTTATTGTTATTATCAATATTTAAAATAGATGAGTACGTTTTTTTTTTTTTTTTTTTTTCCAGAATTTGATGAATAGAAAGATACAAAGATCAGCATTTGTCTGAAATAAAAAGCTTTTGTAACATTATACACTATACCATTCAAAAGCCTGGAGTCAGTATAATTTTTTTTTTTTTTTTTGCAAAGAAATTATAGAAATTAATACTTTTATTTTATGCTTTAAATTGATTAAAAGTGAAGTCTATTCATTAAAGAAAACTTAAAAAATTCTACTAAGCTGTTTTTTGTGTGTATGTGTGTGTGTATATCTCTCTTTTTTTTTATAAACATTTAATTTTATTTTATTTATTAAATTTATGATGCATGTCTTTTTTCACAATTGACACTTCACTGGTCGTTTTAAGTCACTACTCCGCATACTCATCTTCACACAAAACTGTAATGGTACGCTCATTTCTCACAACAAACATCATAATGCAGCAGATAGTGTGCTAACGTCAGAAACATTGGTTTGAGTCCAGCTTGCAACATGCACTGATCCTTTTCCACTTTTGTCTCATCAATAACAATCTGTCATTTTCCACTATATCCATGTAATAAAGACGCAGAATAATCATTTAATCTCTATAAAATGTAAACTTTTTCAACTTTTGACCCTTTGTATCCCTACCGCCAAAGCCAAACTCCACCTCAGCTATAACACATTTTCTGGTATGCTTTTAAACATGTTCTGCTCGATCAGGCTGTGCTCCAGGAATAGCCTGTGTGGTGCGGAGCTGTTGACGTCTGGTGTCTCAGTGACAGTTTATGAGTTTAACACATTTATAAGCCAAAAGGGACTTTGGCAGCAGCGTAACGAGAGTTCCATACTGTTTATTCTCCAGTGCTGCTGGTAACTATGGGTGCAGATATTTTGGTCACAACTAAAAAGATTCACTGATTCATCCCCTTTGTATTGGTCACTGTGCAATAATTAGACCATTTCTGCAATTTAAAGTTAATGTAATTTTACCATCCACAGCAAAATGATCAGTTTTGCAAGAGACAACAAAGTCCACCTGCGTTCCCATGCTCTTTTGATTCAATAATTCACAAAGCTCAATGTTTAATGCTACCTGAAGAAGCTTTTTTTGTTATCCTCCGTGTATACAATGACTGACTGTCTTCCATCACACAGGGTTCAACGTGAGGAGAGGCTAGCACAGGAGGCGGAGGAGAGGAGGCACAGGGAGGAGGAGGCACGGCTCATGGCGGAGCAAGAGCGGTTAAGAGAGGAGGCTCAGCGCCTGCAGGAGGAGAAGGAGGCACAGGAAAAGAGCCAAAATTGAAAAAGAAGAGAATGAACGCCTTCAGAAACAGGTTAGAAATGCAAATGCATTTCCCTCAATCCTAAGTAACACACTTCACTCTGTCAAATAAAAGTTGTATAAATATGTATACTAACAGTCATGTACAGTACAACAATATGCTGTTGGTCAAAATTATCGTTTTTTTTTTTTTTCATTAGGATTTTAAGTAAAAATATTTTGTAAATTTCCTACCATAAATATATGAAAACTTAATTTTTTATTAGTAATATGCATTGCTAAGATTTTAATTTGGACAACTTTAAAGGCGATTTTCTCAATATTTTATTTTATTATTATTATTATTTTTTTTTTGCACCCTCAGGTTCCAGATTTTCAAATAGTTTTATCTCGGCCAAATATTGTCCTATCCTCACAAACAATACATCAATGGAAAGCTTATTTATTCAGCAAAAATTTACCATTATGACTGGTTTTGTGGTCCAGGGTCACATATTTTTCACTTTACAGCAGTGAATATTGCATTGCTTAGTTGCATCAGAGCCGTGGCCTGGCACTAGGTTGTGTCCTGATTAGTGTCATTTTAGTATTATTTATATACTATTATATTATTTATTGATATTTAGAATGTTTAGTGATTTTATTATGGGATCTTTATTTTTAAAATATTTTTTTAAATGTATATTTTTATGTAATTTTATATTTTAATTTTTTGTAGCTTTATTTCAATAAAGTTGATAGTTTTAGTTTTAGTAAACAGTAACAACACTTAGGGCTTTTTATCCTTAGTATATGACCAAAATTTCTATTAAATGCTGTAAAATATGAGCATGCACCCACAATTTTAAAGCATGATGAGACCTGAAAATGCTACATAAGTATATCAGGTTCTTGCACATCTGCTCTTATTTCTAGCAATGGGTAAATATTTACTGTGCCATTTTGCATACTAGTATTTTTGAGGTTTTACCACCACCTGGTGTTCAAAACCATATTTTAATTGATGTTCAGTAGGTATCAGAGTTCCCACAGTCATGGAAAACAAAGAAATGTAGAGGAATTTTAAAACTGTGATTTCAAGGCCTGGAGAAGCCATAGAAACAAACAAAAAAGTTATAGTAATTTTTATGGCCATTATAGAATGTTCTAGTTATATTATGTTAATTATATTATGTTAATGCTTCATCGGCTAAAGAAACTGTAGTTTAATTCAAATTATTTTAAAAAGTACACAACCACTAATCATAAATGAGAAACATACATGAGAAAATCATGAAAATTCATTGCATAAGAGGTGTGACAAGTAGATATTTAAAGCTGTCGTTTTGCACATAGGCTGTGATGTTCAGTATGAATGTGATCATATGATCATTGTATCTGTAGAAAGAGGAGGCTGAAGCAAAGGCCAGAGAGGAGGCCGAGAAACAGCGACTGGAGAGAGAGAAACACTTCCAGAAGGAGGAGCAGGAGAGACTGGAAAGAAAGAAGGTAAGACAGGTTTTCACCTCGCATTCATATTTTTCTTTATAAGGTCATTTTGAAATGATCATGCTTCTTTAAAACCTGTATTACAGAGAACTGTTTGCATATCTCCACCACCTGAAAACTCAGCAGTCTATTTAAATCCTTTCATTTCCTCTCCTAACTGGTCACACATGCTCACAGTAGCTTTCAGGCACAGAATGCGGTAGAGCAAAGTAAAATAACTTTTCAAGGTCACTATTGTAAAGTGAGAGCTTTTGAGATTCATGCAACGGCATAAATCATACAACACCTTGACATACGCGTTCTGTGAACCTGTTTAAAGGAGGTTAACCTTGTCCACTCTGTTCCAGTGATATTTCCCCACCAGGACAGTATGTCCCGCTACAAGTCAGTTTATCAGGGCTTTGTTATAGCCTCAACCCAACTGTCCACAGCTTCTGGTGTGATTTCTTTTGGAAGACATAATGTCCTCAGAGCTTGACACACTGTAGTGTTTATTCGAATTCTGAACATTGCGTTGATCATAAACACGTAACACTGTCTTTTGGACTGCTTAAAGGATTAGTTCACTTCTAAAATAAACATTTCCTGTTAATTTACTCACCCCTATATCATCCAATATGTTCCTATCTTTCCTTCTTCAGCTAAAAAGACATGAAGGTTTTTGAGGAAAACAGTCCAGGATTTTTCTCCATATAGTGGACTTCAATGGTGGCCAAAGGGTTGAAGGTCCAAAATGCAGTTTCAATGCAGCTTCAAAGGGCTTTTCACAATCCCTGCTGAGGAATAAGGGTTTAGTCTATAACGAAACAACAAAAAAAGATATACTTTTTAACTACAAATGCTCATCTTGCACTAGCTCTGCGATGCGCGTTTTCACGCAGTTAGTTCTTCCAACTTCAAAATCATCTGACATTGTAACATTGTTGGTTTACCTTTTTTTGTGAAGGGCATTTGACTTTCTTTGCCTGTTATCTTTCATCTTTCATCTCATTTTTGACTTCATCTTGCGCTCTTTGCTAGTACAAGATGAGCATTTGTGGTTAAAAAGTAGATGATAATTTTTTTTAGAAAATGACAATCATTTCGGTACACAAGACCCTTATTCGTCGGCTGGGATTGTGTAGAGCCTTTTGAAGTTTGGACCTTCAACCTGTTGGGCACTATTGAAGTCCACTATATGGAGAAAAATCCTGGAATGTTTTCCTCAAAAATCTTAATTTCTTTTCGACTGAAGAAAGAATGATGTCATACTGACCCTCAAATTTTTCAATGTTGCATGACCGATGTCACAATGTTCACGTAGTTGATTAGAAACCTATAAATAGTACAGAATTTGGCATATTTCTTCATTTTACATCATGATTCCTTTGTTTTACAGTTTTCAGAGTCTTAAAACTTTGTTTATTTTCATTTAAAATTGGATTGTGAAACTTCTGAAGCATTTTCCATGCTTTACTATTGTCTCTTCTGTGCATTGTTTTTAGCGTCTGGAGGAGATTATGAAAAGAACACGCAAAACAGATGCAGGAGACAAGGTACAGCGCCGTTCTCATTTAAAACGGCCTCAATGCGGCAGTAGCAAGGCTCCAATTTCCCCTTGTGGATCAAGAGCTCAGAATCTAATTGTGCACTTTTCTTTTCTCTCCTTCATGCAGAAAGACACAAAATCTCCATCTCAAGTCAATGGAAAATCTTCAGATTCTGAGATGAATAAAGGTATGACATTAGTTTAAAATGATCCTAGTATAAATATCATATCACTTCTTACAGATAATCTTAGTTAGATTTGGCATTGTTCAGGTCTGTTTGAACTTTCTATTTAGATCTGTTTGAATTAGCAACAGCCCATTTACGTCAGTTCCACAGAATGTTTTCCCTGGCTCTGTCATTGTACATGTACCTTTTTTATTTCGCTGGGTCCACTTTAGCTTTCAACATAATTTTTCCTTGTTAGGAAAAGCATAAATAAGTCCCACATCCACACCCCTTTTAAAACCCCTTTTTTTAAGACTTAGCTTGTATCTGCAATACTTCCTCAAGTTTGAGAGATGAATTTGTTGCTCCATGTATTCCGTCAGAGGGAACAGCGTGCAAAACTGTGTACACACCACTGCTTGTTACTTGTGTCATGTCGAATCCCTGTTGCCTAAACCAGTGCTTTCTGTAATGGACTATAAAAATTGGCACGGCAGCATGGAGATCAGTCTATTTACGTAGTGCTTAAACACTCAGTAGCCGATCCCAGTAGACAACTGGATGATTGACTTTATCGAGTCAACTTTCATCCAGCGGCTAGTATTATTCTTATTAGCTGCTAGAAATACATACACTACTGTTCAAATTCAAAAAAGAACTTTTATTATTTTTATTATTAAATATTGTGAAATTTTGTAAAATGTAAAAACCCTCAATATATTTTAAAATGTTATAGCATGATGCAAAGCGGACTTTTCAGCATCATTATTTCAGTCTTAGTGTCACATGATCCTTCTAATATGCTGATTTTGTGTTCAAAAAACATTTCTTATTATCACTGTTGAAAACAGCCGCCTAATATTTTTAATTTTTTTTTTTAAATAGAAGATTCATATAAACAACTTTAAGTAGAAAATTTATTTATTTTAAACAATTTAATGCTTTTTTGATAAATAAAATCATTAATTTCTTATTTGACTTAGTGACCCTCAAATGTTTAAATGGTAGTGGAAATACAAATACAAAAGAATATTTTCAGAGCAAAAACCTATTATGTATTAACAACTGTTTAAAATACAATAAGCACTGGGAAGCCAGGAAATGATTCCAGATGAACTGCTGAAATGTTTATTCTGTCAATTGTACAAGCATCTGGGAAGGGAACATTGATTTGGCAAAGGAACACTAAAACAAACAAGATTGCCATTTTAAGAAACTATTAGCATGACATTCTGTCTTTTCCCTAGCAGCTGCTGACTACCAGCCAAGCACGGCACTGAAACAAGACGGTGTGAATGAAAGGTGAGTCCTGTGTTTGCATTTTTATATTCTGTCAGTTTCCCCAGAGGTGACAGTTTTGGGATGGAAAGGAAAGGAAAGGCTGCTTTATTCGCAAATTGTTGTTGTGATATTCAGATTTTTTGCATAGATTACATTTGTAGAAGTTTGACACATACTTAAACCATCTGTTTTCTCTTGCAGTCTGTCCGTTCTTGTGGTGAATGGCGTTCAGCCTTCCAAACACGAGAATGGCCTGTCGGCAAAAGGGGAGGCTTCTCGTTTTGAAGAGATCATTCAGCTGTCCAATCACAACAACGGACGGGAGAAATCAGAGAGTGACAGACCTGACGAGCCAATCATGGCCTTTGAGAGTGGAGAATCATTCCTTAAGAAAACAGGCCCCATTAAGACTCAGCATGTGGCAGGTGAGTGAGTTTCTAATATTTCATTGTTAGTCTCTCCTCATACTGCAGTGTGACAGGTGATAAAATTGAGACAGTTCACCCATTTTTTTTAGAGACAAGTTGAGGTCAGACATTTACATGGACCTTGCAGAATCTGCAAAATGTTAATTATGTTAGCAAAATAAGAGGGATCATACAAAATGCATGTTATTTTTTTATTTAGAAGTGACCTGAATAAGATATTTCACATAAAAGATGTTTACATCTAGTCCGCAAGAGAAAATAATAGTTAAACTTAAAAAAATGACCCGGTTTACATACACTTGATTTATAATACTGATCCTCAGCAGTTTTTTTGTAGTGATAGTAGTTCATGAGTCTCTTGTTTGTCCTGACCAGTTAAACAGCCTGCTGTTCTTTAAAAAAGTCCTTCATGGTCCCACAAATTCTTTGGTTTTTCAGCATTTTTGTGTATTTGAACCCTTTCCAACAATGTATGATTTTGAGGTCCGTCTTTTCACACTGAGGACTACTGAGGGACACATATGCAACTATTACAGAAGGTTCAAACGCTCACTGATTCATCAGAATGAAACACAATGCATAAAAAACTGTGGGTGAAAATTTGGGTAAATTAAACATTTATTCAGACAGTATCTTCTGTAGCTTCTGAAGGGCAGTACTAAATGAAAAAAATATATATTTAAGCAAAATAAGAAAAATGTAAAAAAAAAATTAAAAAAAATCTTCATTCTGTTCAAAAGTTTTCACCCCCGGCTCTTAATGCATCATTTTTTCCTTCTGGAGCATCAGTGAGTGTTTGAACCTTCTGTAATAGTTGCATATGAGTCCCTCAGTTGTCCTTAGTGTGAAAAGATGGATCTCAAAATCATATAGTCATTGTTGGAAAGTGTTCAAATACACAAAAATGTTGGAAAACCAAAGAATTTGTGGAACCTGAAGGATTTTCTGAAGAACAGCGGGCAGTTTAACTGTTCAGGACAAACAAGTGACTCATGATCAACTATCACAAAACAAAACAAAAACAGCTGTGGATCATTCAGGTAACAACACAGTATTAAGAATCAAATGTATGTTAACTTTTTATTATTTTCTATTGTGGACTATATATAAACATCTTTATGTGAAATATCTTATTCAGGTCAGTACTAAATAAACAATAACATCCATTTTGTATGATCCCTCTTATTTTGTAAAATAATTAACATTTTGCAGATTCTGCAAGGTGTATGTAAACTTTTGACCTCAGTTGTATTAACTAGTCATGTTTCTTTTGGTGGAAAAGAGTCATTGGCACCTGGAGGGTTAATGTTGTCTCAGGTGCGGGTGTCATAGTGGCCGTATGTTGCCCTGCGGGTGCGTCATGAGGGGGTAACGGGGTGAAGAGCCTGGCACTGTGCTGGATTCCTGAAATGGTGTCAGGAAGACCTGATCTGGCCTCACTGGCACCCAAGACTGGAAACAGGAGCCGTTGGCTTAGCTCTTCAACCTCCCCCCTCCCTCCCCCCCCCTCGGCCTGGTCAGCATTACTCGGTCCCGCTCCCCACCGCACGTACCTCCACCTGTTCTCCTGCAGACAGCCCTCTAGCTATTAATCATCCGCAAAGAAAACACAAGGGGGTTTACCTCATGCGATGCCAGCTCTCGTAATCTGAGATGTACATTTTTAATCCAAAGTGATATCCAGGATCTTTGCTTTGCCATATGTGGACCACGGCTCTCATCTTATATTAAGTATAGAATTTTTACAGACGTATCATGTGACTACAAAGATAGATATGTAATTTTTTTAGCACTAAAGTGCACTTTTTTGTGCACTTTGCTGGAAAAACCATGTTGTACCAATTTTTTTCAAATATTCTAATCCAATTTAACGGGTCCATAAATAAATGACCTACTTAGACCAGCTAAAAATAGGAATGGCCATGAGTTCGAGTTATTGATCATGAAACAGTACATGTGTATAAAAGATTTTTTACTTTACTGTTAAGGGGTCAGTAAGATTTTTAAATGTTCAAAGAAGTCATTTGTGGACACCAAGGTTGACTATATTTGATTAAAAATGCAGTGAAAGCAATAATATTAATTGATATTTTAAAATGTAATTTATTTCTGTGATTGTCAGCAGCCATTACTCCAGTCTTCAGTGTCACATGATTAATGTTGAAAACTGTTGGGCTGCTTAATATTTTTGTGGAAACTGTGATACATTTTTATTTATTTATTTATTTATTATTATTATTTTTTTTCATTTATTGATTTAATAGTTATCTAATGCCAAGTTATCTAAATGCATTTGATCAATTTAATGCATCCTTCCAGAATAAAAGAATAAATAATTTAAAAAAATCTTACTCACCCCTAGCTTTTGAACAGAAGTATAACTAACCAAATAATTCATCATTATTCAGTTTATTAAAATCCAGATTATCTTGACATGTGGTTACAAGTGCTTTTTTTTTTTTTTTTTTTTTTTTTTTTTTTTTTTTTAAACTTTACCTTAAAGGACAGACTAAAGCACACAGACTGAGTCTTAAAAAATGTGATGCTCATGGCGTAAGAGGCTGAAAAAAAACCAGAAAAAAAAATACGTTTTTGAACGTGTGACACTAACTAAATAATTAATCATTATTCAGTTTATTAAAATCTAGATTATCTTCACATGTGGTTACAAGTGGTTTTTAAAGCATTTTTACCTTAGAGGACAGGCTGAAACGCACAGACTGAGTCTTAAAAACATGATGTTCATGGTGTAAGATGCTAAAAAAAAAAAACTTCATGAGCCTTGAGGATCTGCACAGTGTGTCATAATTTATGAAAATGTAATTAATTGCATTTTGTCATACATTAAACACCTACATTTCTAATCTCCATATTCTTCCCCCAGAGGTCCTCTGAGTTCATAAACCGTTGGATGAAGCCTTAAATCTGCGAGTCCCTCAACACTGTCTGCCTGAGGGGCCCGGTGGAAAGAAGCACAGCATGAAAGAGACCTGTGCCAAACCCAAAAACTGTCTTCTGTTTAGACTGTACAGAGCAACCCCACCATCAGAGCCTCTCTTATGGTGCATGATGGAAATTACAAGGAAGCTACACAACAATCAAGCTGAGCTAAACGCCAACGTACACCAGAATCACCATTCATCAGGACCCTGGCCTCACACACTTTATGGCAGACCAATTCATGCCTCTTTCTGATCACCCCAGTACAATGTTATGTTTTTTGTTTTTAAAAAAGGCTTGTGACAAACAATAATCCTTGTTGTTATTCATGCTATTATGGGTTGAACGCAGAAGTGCTTTGGGTGTTTTATTTTTCAATGTTTAGTTATTTAACTTGAAGAGAATTGTAACTACTGGGTACTGTTGTATGTGAATAATGTAAATTGGACCATGGGAGGAGACGATCTGTGAATAAAACAGAATGAAAGGGACTGCCTTGTCTGAACTCCACTATTTCAGAGTTTTTTAATGCTTGTCTACTATGTCTTACAAGGACGTCATTTTAATGCATGGTTGCACGAGATTAATGCATAGATGTAAACACAAATAAATGCCTGAGTGTTACTTACATAAGAAATACTGTATTTAATATCCAAAAGATTTCAAAGGCCAGAAGTTTTTTAAATGTTAAATTTTAAACTTCAAAGTTGGCTTGGCTTTATCATTGTTAGAAACTGTGTTGTCCCTAACTGTCATGTTCTGTTATAGATCCTTACCACAATATTCCTGGCTTTCTTGTTGGTAAAATGACTGTTATTCAAGTTCATGCATATTTTATTAACCAGAACAGATCGCCAATACCCAAAGGCGTCCTATTTAACTCCAAATGATGGCAATTTATAGCCACTCTGGAACTTTGTTAAACCGTGAGAGCGCAAACAATTGGCCCTGGTTGTTGGCATAATAATTTTGTGTAGTGTTTCCAATCATGGTCCATTCTGAGTGTATATTACAGCCCTAATTAATACAAAGTAATATTGGAGTAATTAATTCTGAAAAAATTAGAAATTTTGATGCCTTTATTTTTTGTGCTATAAATATTTGGTCCGCATCAAAGTCATTTTTATGTCACATTTATGTTCTGAAAATTTCCCTTTAATTTAATTTATCATACTGCAAAAATAATTTTCTTAACCAGTTTTCCAGTAAAAAAAAAAAAAAATTAAATCCTTAAAATTAGATGAAAAATTTCAATGTGTTAACTTGAAAAAATCTTGCCAACTTACTGCCTTAAAAAAAAAGTCTAGTTAAAAGTGTCATTGGATGCCCATTTTCCACAAGTCGATATGATTTGTTAGGGTCTTAATGAAAAGTCTATAACACACTTTAGTTAAAATTTCTCAGTGGTAGTGTAAAAAACACCCTTTTATCTTTATCTCAAAATAAGCCCTTTTTAGAGTGAGCCGTTTTGTTGCATTTGCCTTTAAATGCTAATGAGCTGTGCTCACCCCGCCCCCTCTTCTGTGGGCTGCGAGCCGTTCTGTTTACCTTAGCTGCATTGATTTAGCCGCAAAACTTGCTAACTAGCAAATTATTAAGGAAGGCGATTTGCAAAGATGCATAAAAAAAACCCCTTATACTCACTTCTGCTGTAGGTGAAGCTGCATCACGAACGATTCGCGTGAACATAGACACATTTATGTTGATCGGGGATTGGCGCATTTCCTTCAAAAATGAAAGTAACATTAATCCTCCGTGTCTTCAGCGGCTCAGATGTCGGGAGTAAATGCTATGTACATTATTACATTCAACAACAAAACACCTTAAACGCTCAATCGGAGACATTCTTGTATTCCGGAGTCAAAACAATGGTGGTCGGAGTGTTTACAGGACACTCAGGGCGGGTCTAAGGTAAGATGGTCGTGTCAATCAACTATTGTGGGAGCAGCCTTGGTCTGTGTGACGCCACATTGACAAGACGCTGAGAATGGCTTGATTTGAAAAAGGGGATATTACTTATAAAGATTAAAAAAATACCACTGGGTGGATTTTTATCATTATAGGGTGGTTGTGTACACAAACTGCCCACACACATTTACGTTCAAACAAAATGTAAAAGCGAGTTTTGCGTGACCCCTTAAAGGTTACTTTTTATATGATATATACTTTTTATATAAGGTATGAGTAAACTTGAATATATTGAGCAACCTTAACTAGACCTTGCAGTGTAAAATTGAAAAGGCCTGTTCACACAAAGCATGATAACTATAACGTTAACTATATTAGCATCCACACCATCTCACAAAGCCATTCTGTCATCTGCCACCTTAAATGCTGGAGGTCTTTAAAGCAGGATGGATTCTGATTGGCTGTGAATGTTTTTATTGTCATCAGCTGGAAAGTCATTTTGAAAGTGATTCCAATGATATTGTTCCCCCCACAGTTGTAGAATCTGTTATTCTTTTAAAGGGGACATCGGATGCCCATTTTCCACAAGTTGGTAAGATTCTTTAGGGTCTTTGTGAAATGCCTGCAAAATACTTTGGTTAAAATTCTTCAATGGTCATGTAAAACAACAACATTTTTACCTTGTCAAAAACAGCTCTGTTCACAGCGACCCGTTTTGGTGCATGTCTCTTTAAATGATAATGAGCTAATGCTCACTCCACCCCTCTCATCTGTTTTTTGCGTATTTCGTGGTGAGTTACCATCAGAAACAAAACTAAAAATTAAGAATCTTATGTTCACTTTTACATCCAACTACAAAACACCTGCATTCCTTACAAGACTTTGTCGCTACAGCTGTTCGAGCACGGGAAAAATGGCGGACAGCGTACAACTGGCTGAGGGTGAAAATATGCTAATACGGGACAGTCCGTCAGCGGTCATGGGTGGGGCCTGAGCAGTATGACATTATATTGTTCAGAAAATTAAAACGGCTTGATAATTGAGGCTGTTTAAGTTTATTGGGGTTTAAAAAAAGACGGAATGGATTTTTTATAATTGTAAGGTGGTTATGTCCACACACTGCTAAGACACATTTATATGCAAACCATATCTTTATTGTTACTGTTTTCATCATTTTTATCATCATTGTTATGAATTCAAAAATAGATCTTGAATTAAACCCATTTTTCATATATATATGAAGAAAAAACTTTTTTACAACAGTCAAAGTCCCATGCAAAAGATCAAAAAAAATCTCATCCTTTAAGATAGCTTTATTTGCAGCTTGAATCTGACTTATATAGCGATGACTTGTGATATGCAGGTAATGCATATCCTTTTGGGAAATCTAACCACGTCCAAGATGGCTCAGATGTCCCTACTCATGCTTTTCCAGCAGGCCATCGAGCCATGAGTTACATGTGTGTACCACATTCCCGGCCAAGCTCACATCCCCGTGACCACTGCACATGCTTCAGCACTCCTGCCATCTGTACAGCATGACATCTAAAACCACTCAGATTCATGTCTCTCTCCCTCCCCTTAAAGCAAGAGCTCAAAACTCACGTCTCACTAAACCGCAAAAATCATGGTTACTTTTCAGATTTTGCATTGCCAAGAAGAGGTTCTATTTGGCTTCTTCTTTTATTTAGGTTCAAACTCTCCATCTTGTTTCTCATGTTTACATCAGTAAGGTGACACTTCTGTGTAACTCTGACCTTTGTAGCACAGTTTGTCAGAGGCTATGGTTTATTATTGTCTATTATGACACATCTGTCATATTTATACACAGTAGAGGGCAGCAAATCAACACGTATGTTCGGACCTACCGATCAGGTTTCTCTCACCCGAAGACATTCAGACTGGTCGCCAACATTTATTTTTCTTTGCTGCCTCTGTTTCAAAGAAGAATGTGAACTATGGGACTGGCTATATTTTCCGGCCCAGCGTTCCCTGTAACTTTAGATGGACCCGCAAATGACGGGTTTGTTTCAACATTGTGCTGTTGCTGTGGGGATTGCTCCAATTGCGGGTACCGCTTATGTTGTCCTGCTGGGGAAAATAAGAGGGGCTATTTTTAGGCCGATGTCAGTCGCTAGTAAGTTATAGCATTGAGGCAAAGCCAAGGTGATGAATTAATTTGCAAAGAATGAGAACCAGTGGAAGGTATACGATTGGCATAGATGTGATGGAAACAAGAAGACAGAGGTTCTTTCATAGTAAGGTCATGTCACTCAAACAGTCCTGGAATAGCTTGGGTGTGAGGTGGGGAAACACACCATAAAGTTTTTGACATGTTGATTTGCAGCTTGTTATCTCTACAGGGCCTTTATGGTGTTCCTCTGCTAACTTCCAGTGATGATAAGTCAATTTATCCCGTTAGATTTACTTCACATATAAAATTTTAAAGAGGTCATCGGATGCAGAATTCACTTTTACATGTTTAAACATAAAAGTGTGTTGGCAGTGTGTGTACACAACCACCCTATAATAAAAAAATACACCCAGGACAGGAGGCCTTTCTGTGTTTGCATTTTCTCCCTGTGTTTGCATGGGTTCACGCCAGGTACTCCGGTTTCCTTCCACAGCCCAAAGACATGCAGGTTAGGTTAACTGAAGACTCTAAATTGTCCCAGACGTGTGTGTAAAAACAAGACTTGTGTATGGATCAATTTGTGTATATAGATTAATTAATTAGTTTTTGTTTGTTTGTTTATTTCCTTCTCTCGCCATTCCAGCATCTATGGCTATATTCATGGCGAGAGAAGGAAAGAAACAAACAAACAAAAATCCACCCAGTACTTTTTTTTAAATCCCACATAATAATAATCACGTTCTAAGATCAGGCTGATCTGCACAGGCCCCTCCCACAACTATTGATTGACGCAGCCATTTTAGCACAGACCTGCCCTTAGTGAGCTGTAAACACTCCGCCTTTGTTTCAACGCCTGAGCAGGAGTAGACAAGAATGGCTCCTAAGAGGTGTTCTGTTGTTGGATGTAATAATGAACATAGTAGTCGTCATTTACTCCCGACATCTGAGCCACTGAAGACACAGAGGATTACTTTTGTACTGTCCCCGATCTGCCTAAATGCGTCTATGTTCGTGCAAATCATTCGTGATCCAGCTTCACCTACAGAAGAAGTGAGTATAAGATTTTTTTTAGGATTTTTTGCAAATCAACTTTCCGAATAATGTGTTAGTAAGCCTTAGAGAAGCGCTTGTCAGAGAGGGGGCGGGGTGTGCAGAGCTCAATAGCATTTAAAGGGACATGCACTGAAACGGCTCGCTGTGAACAGAGCTGTTTTTGGCAAGGTAAAAAGGGTGTTGTTTTACACTACAACTGAAATATTTTAACCAAAGTATGTTATACACTTTTCACTAAGATCCTAAAGAAGCATATCAATGGGCATCCGATGACTCCTTTAACAGATAAAAGTTGTTTTGAACAGGTTAATTGAACCACCTTTTTAGTTCTCTTTAGTTGTTAAGTCTGCAAATGTATTACAGGGGACATCAGATGCCCATTTTCCACAAGATGGTATGATTTTTTAGGGTTCTCATGTGGACGTGTAAAACAACACCCTTTTTAACCTTGGTTTTGGTACATTTCTCTTTAAATGATAATGAGCCACTGCTCACACCGCCCCTCTCTTTCATTCTTTGTGTATGTGGTGGTGCGTCACCATCAAAAACAAAACAAATCCACTGCATCCTCAGGGAAAAAAAAGCCTCTTGTGTTTCTTTTACATCTAACTACAAAACACAATTGGCTGAAGGCGGAAATATGCAAATATAGGACAAGCAGTCAGCGGGCGTGGGTGGGGCCTGAGCAGTATGACGTCATCAAATGGCTTGATAATTGTCCACACACTGCTAAAACTCATTTATATGCAGTCACCATGTAAAAGTGAATTTTGCATCTGGAGTCACCTTTGAGTTTGTCTATAGATGTTATGTTTTTCAGTTGTGGACGTATTTAATATTTATTTAGTGTTTATTAGGTATTAAATTTGCATGATGCTTGTTATGGAAAGAACTTATAAACTATTGGTGCTTTCCAACACAAACATAAAGCAAAACACAACTGAGACACAAATGACAAAGAAAGAAATTTAGTAACTAACATTTTAGACAAAGTATTGCCAGAACCTTGACCAAAAAAAAAAAAAAAAAAAAGTTTGGTGTTACTTTTAACATCTCTGGCAACAGACAGTAGTAGGCCTACTATCATTCCAAAAGAATCAATGGTTTTGAATCAAATGGTTGAATGATTTGTTGAATCATTAGTTTGTATTATTCCTGAATGAATCAGTGTTTTTGAACTATGGTAACTAATTGGATGAGACATGTCCCCACTTATACTATACCTAAAAGTATGTATTTTCTTTGAGAAGAAAAAGTAGATACTTTTGACAAGCTTTGGGAAGTACTATCATATCATAAAGCTGAGCACTGGCCTACTTATGTGCATTATGTCACTGTAAACCGATCTGTCAATCATCCTGTCACAGTTAACAGTGGCTTGTTTCTGTCTTGAATTAATGTGTTGTACATTAATTAGATGAATGAATCATAAATGACTCACTTCAGAACATTATACTGGCATCCTACTCAGTGATTTCTTTTATATAACAGAAATTGTAAGAGTAGTATGCCAGTAGAATATTCCTTGTCACCTGTTTTGTTTCTGAATGAAAAAATAAAACAATTTTCTTGAGTGAATAATTCAAATGATTCACTTGTGGTCACCTAGATGGTGTACCAATGTAACCTGCAGAAAGATTTACTAAAAAATCCCCACCACTAATACAGACTGAAACACTCTATCTGGAACACAAACTTGGAGTGATACAAAGTTTCAATGATACAAACTCAACCACTGGAATTTGGTGTTAGTTGCTGTTTGTTGAGAGAATTAGTGTTAAACTAGCCTTGAAGGTCTAATAAATGTTGCTGAAAGGCAAACATGTCATCCATACCGCCACTTTTCATGAAGCACAAGGGTTATCGAGCGGTCAAGCTCCGTGGAGAGTGAACATCCATCGCTCCACACTGTTAGTTTCTACACCATCAAAGGACTTCAAACAAACTGCTGTCCCCACCCCTACTCGCTCTCACTCACACTCACTCTCAGCTGTCTTATCTCCCAGGCAATAAGTCCCCTTCCCACAGCTGTTATCGTACGATGGCATATTGACGCGAGGGCACAGTATGGCTTGTGCTCAAAATAAGCCCATTGGAAATTGTTATTGGCGTTTGAATGCTGGGTACTTTCCATACAAGCCTGTTTTGCAGAATGCAGTTCTCCCAGTGAGAGATGGGTTTTTAACTTCAGCTTTGGACTTTCTGGTGTTCTCACATCAATTCACATGATCTTTGAGGCGCTTGGCTAAAGTACCAATATAGTAGGTCACTGTTACGGGGGTGGTGAAATCTATGGTCACTGAGCAGCTGGAGGTAAATGGGCAGCAGCTGGATAATCTGTACTCTTGTTTTCTTCAAGCATTCGGGCGTTAGTTGGCTTTGTGATCGAGCACCTTTGATCGACACCACTGTGGCTTCCCATTAGGCTTTTCCTAAATCAGTTCTGCCTTTGGGAGTCACATTCTTATTCTATAAGTCACTGGGCCCTTTTCATGAAAGACATATTGTATGACTCATATTTAGTGATTTACGATCACATTTTATTTATTGGCATTTGCCTTTTATAAAAGAGTATAATAAAGAACAGACTGGGTTATGGGGAAACAGTTTTAAAAGTTTTGCAACAGTTTTTTTTATGCTTAGGAAGCCTGTGTTTATGTGACACAGTTAAACAGTAAAGCTGTGAAATATTTTTACAATTTAAATGATTGTTTTAATCTATTCTAATTTTCAGCAGCCATTACTCCAGTCTTCAGTGTCACATGATTCTTCAGAAATCATTCTAATATGCTAATTGGTGTTAAAGAAACTTTTGCTAGGTATAATGTTTGTTCATGACTCATTAATCAAAATACGGAAGCGCTAAGTTAAAAATGTGGGATAGTACCACATGCTTTTCCTGCTCTCACATCCTGAATGATTTGCATGCGGCTCTGAGATTTGAATGCAAAGGATCCATGTCTTGAAAATACACCATACCCCAAATACATTGGTGTCTTCAACTTTGGACTCAATGTTAAGTAGCATTAGGGGAGCTATGGGGATCCAGGATCTAGTTTTGCTTGTTGGCTAAGGATGGATAGAGAGTCTTTTATCACAGCAGGAGAACAACAGCTGTGTCTCTTTTTTTATTGTCTTGCATTGAGAACATTTGCCACCTCCCGTGTATTAAAGGCAATGGTGAGAGAAAGATTCACGGTCAGCTGAAAACCATCTTGTCTGGCACTCGACTGTTGATACTGGCTGATCTGATGGAATACTGACTCAGGACCCAGTAAAAAGCAACCTCACAGATCAACTTTATTTGACACCAAACTTTGCTATGAACATTTAGTCTCTTCTGTACAATAAAACTGTCCGTCACTGTGCCATCCTCATCTACTTTGTAACAGCATTAAAGTGGATTTCTTTCGTACAGTGTGTAACACAGCTCTAAGTGAATGAAAACATCCTGCAAAGTTTTAAATTTGAACGTGCATCATGTATAAAGTTATTGTATCTCAAAAGTTATCTATCAACTTTATGTAAAGCATCACTGGGTTTTTGAAAGGCGGTATATAAATAAACCATTAGGTACAGTTAGGGTATGTCGAAAAACTCCCATCTCATTTTCTCCTCTAACTTCAAAATCATCCTACATCACTGAATGTTTGTCGTTGTTATTACTTGGAGTTATGATAAAGAATAGAGCAATACATTGCTGTACAAACTGCAGTGCTTTATCAATACGTTTCTGTGTTGGGCTAACGCATATACGACGGCTGTTTGGGTGTTTAATGTACACTGCCCTCCAAAAGTTTGGAAACACCCCTGGCAAAGTGTGGTTTTGGACAATATCAGCATAAATCCTTATCATTTTTGGTGCAAATACATTAAAGTAACTTGACATTATCATTGAAGACCAGCAATAATAATTTTCATTTTGATTACATAATAATGGCAATATATACGTGTCAAAGTCAGACATGCCTCTTTGCCAGCTGTGATGCCTGGTTACTCGTTTAAACTTGGCCTAGGTTTTTAAAAGATTTTTGGGTCAGCACACCTTAATAGCTTCAACAATTGATTGCCAGTTAAATTTAGAATACAATGAATTTAGGCCCAGATTATGCAGAGCTGTAATAGCTGCTAATAGTGGATATTTTGATGAATCTACAAATTTTTTTTTTTCTATGTATAAACTGTTTATGTAATAAAATATGTTTTCGTAGTTTGTGTTGTCCCTTATTAGTGCAAAATTATCACAAATTAAAAAGGATTCATGGCAATATTGTCCAAAACCCCACTTTTTTTAGGGCGTTTCCAAACTTTTGGAGGGCAGTGTAATGGTAATGGCATATTCTGTTTCCAACATGCGCTGTACGCAGTAGACCAATCACAACAGACTGGGTCATCGGACCAATCACCACAGATTAGCACGGAAAGAAAGGCATTTGGAAAAATGAATCGTTAAGCAAATAAGGTAAAATAAATGCATAAGACAATGAAAGTGGTTTTTAACCTTGCATGCATGTCACCCTGTTGTTGGGGACTCCCAAAATCAAAATATGAACCTTTTATAATCCATAATAGGGGCACTCTAAACATAAAATATGTTAATGTATTTTGGGACAATATGTATAGTAGAATACCTTAAACGTTTTAACTATTTTTGAATAATCAGTTATTAAAGCTCAGTAAATACTGGTAACAGACACATATATTTACTTTAAATTTCACCAAGCTGATTTTAAGTCTTTCTTGAATGTTATATTTTGTAATAATCGCGTTGTTGTATAATAATTTGAGGAGGCACTGCCTCCTTTGCCTCCTCGGGGGAAATGCCCTTGATAGATTGATAAATTATTTTTTTTTTCTAAATTTCTTTTTGAAATAAATTTCAGCCATTCAATTTGATTTTTTATTGAAGTCTTCAAACAGTTACATCACCCATACATTCTTAATTACATTTTTTATTCATTTTTTTAATGGCTTAATATATCAGAAAAAAATGACATCACTGTGCACTGTGCACACAGTGCACATCACTGTTTCCACAGTGTAAATGAAAGGCTTGAAAGAAAAGCTGTCATCAAAGGCATGAAGCAGAGTTTTAAGGAGGCGAGTCGGTCGTGGGTAAATAAACTTCAGTGTGAGTATATGTGCATGTGTGCATATGACAGACACTCGAGGACAGGCACTTAGGAACTGTGGACAGTGTGTTAAAAGGTCGGGGGTGTTTGTGAGGATCACCTACCAGACTACAGTCACAGCACTGTAAACACACATCAGTCCTGCTACAGTGTATGCTACAATAATTTTGCTGAACTAACCCATCCCTTCTTTTTGTTTTTCCATGTAAAAAAACAATTCAAGTCAATAAAACCATTAAACCAATAAAATTAAGCAGCTGTCTAGCCACTCTTGTTCCCTCAGTTTTGCATGCTGTGGCAAATTTCAGATTTCCTTACCATGGCCATTTTAAATCTGTCCCAGATTCACTCTGTCATGTAAAAGATGATTTAGACCTGGTGTGGATGAAGAATCTACGGATGTTGATATTTATCACACATTTTGTAGGCTTTATACTCAGACTGCAATATCCTTTTCAGTTGCACAGCTGTGGGCATTAGGACTTATATAAAGGTCTCTGCTGGCCTCATGAAAGCCATGAGCACTGCAATGACAAAAAGAAACAAAACCGTATGTGCAAACAAATGCTTTTTCTGCCATATGCACTTATGTAAACATTCCTACATGTTCCATTCTGCACTGCACTTAATTTATGAGTTTGATGAGTGACAATGACTGCTTAAAAATGAAATGATCCACCATAGTCCAAATGTTAAATAATCTACTGCATATGTCTGGTCATCAAAACATTACAGATGCTATATATCACAAAAAACTGCAGTAAATTACTGTGCTTAGCATTGGGGGAAGCTATACTTTAAAACTGTTAAACATTAAAAATGTAGTCTAATAATAATTTTGAATTTAATCATAGACATTTTATAATGAATGAAATTTAAAAAAGATAAATATGCTTAAAATACTAAAATAAAACCCTAATTTATAAAGATGAATTGGAAATTTGTGATTAATAGCCACATTTATATAAGCCTAAAATCTCTCACAAGTATTGGAATCAAATCTGTAAATGTTTTTTTTTTTTTTAATGTGCAATGGCACACATTTGCTGTGTCCCAATGTGCCTACTTGTACTACGCCCTTAAAGTATGTACTCTTTTGGTGAAGAAAAGGTACACACTTTTGAGTGTGTAGTAGAAGAGTAGGCAAGCTTTGAGACATGCTATCACGTCACACAACTGCGTCTTTACCATGTCACAGTAAACCGGCCTGTCAATTTGTCACAGTTAAAAACACTATGCAACACTATTTAAAAAAGGCTGAATCTGCAGCAGTCAGATGATACAAGTCATAGCTCCCAAAGAATTCCCAGTTTATCTTGTGTATGTTTTCTGGATCATTAGCCACTTCATGTAAATAACGACAAGAGTAACAAAGTGCAGTAAAAGGTAAAACTGTTTGCACTCCAAACCAGTGTGTTCATAATTAAGATAATACATTAAAATAATATGGTATGGTAAGTCACACCGATTTGCAATATCAAGCAGCAGGAGGAGCTAAAAATAGCTGGAAGCGAATGACACAGGAAGCCGGACCCATTAAATTTACAAATGGCCACACCTGCTCTTACGGGAAAAATAAGGTGATAAGGTGTTCTATGAGGACATGAATGCTTTTTACAAATTGAAATCTTATAATTACGGTAATTACAATATGGAATAAAAGCACCTTTTGACACACCCTCCATTAGCATTAACATTTTTTTTTAATTTGATGCAAATGTAATATAAAGTATACAAAGTATAGTGGTCCAAATGTACATACATTTAAAAAAAAATTAAAATATAAAAAACTTTGGAGGATTTACAATGCTGATGATCATTAATACGCGTCATGACTGTCTTGTGAAAAGGGTCCATAAAACCATATGTAGGCACATACTGGTGTTTATTTGCAAAGTCTATAAAGTTTTATTAATAATATAAAGGTGTTTATTGGATTTTCATGTCCCAGTTCAGTTTGAAGTCATGATATAGCTCATAAAATCTGCCTATTTGGCCCGTATTAATGTCTTTATGTGCAATGGGAATTATGTTAAACAGATACAAGATACCGACTTAGGAAGTTAAACATAAACGCTCCTCAAATAATTTTAATACCGAAGCTACCGTGTTGGGATGTCCTGTAATCAACATGGCGACAGAAGAAGACTGCAGTAGAACAGACAAGTAATTATTATTTTTTCCCCCCAAAATACAGCTTGTTTTATATTTTGTTCTGTAACCGAGAAAAAAAAATGTGTTAGACCCGACATCGTCTGGTTGTTAATGCACGCCACTGTTCAATGATTCGTTGAGCTGTTGATTCAAGAACCACCAGGATTGATTCAGTCGTCAGTGAATCATTGAGATCGTTTCGTAACCTGATAAATGAAGTTAGAAGCTTTATACATGGCAATGCTGTTTAACCCTTAACGACCTAACAGTTTTTGTCTTTCTAGCAGTCAGTAATAGTATCAAGCCATTACATACTTTTATTACATTATTTAATTTAATTTGATGTAATTATATATTATATTGTTATTTAATTAATTAAATGAGCTTTAGTCATACCAGACTGGCTGCCACGCTCAATTTAATCTTTTATGCTTTTACTTTTTCCAATTATTTTTTCTTCTTCTGATAGTTGAATGACACACAGGTTCAAAACATTCTGTATTTCTCTGAACAAATATGTAATGTAAAATAAATGCATATGGAAAATGACTAAAACTAAAACTAAATTTTAGAGGCCTCAGAGAGTAATTTATCATGGTCAAAGCTGTAGGCATGATGGATCAGCATTCACAGAAAGCCTCATGTAAGCTCTTTTTCATGAAAATGTTGATCTGCCAGCAAAATCAAACTTTATTAAACATTATACAATAAAAAAGTGACATTTTATTTACATGCATCCAAATAGAAATGAAGAAACTTTGCCTATTATGTCATTGCAGATCATCATTGTTATGCTTGATAACATAGAAGATGGCTTTGTATATGTATTTCTGGATATTATATTGCTATCTCCTCCATAACCCCGAGTGCTTTTCTATTCTTCCTTACTCATTGCACTGGCATGCCACATCTTATTAAAATAAACTCTCTTCTGGACACCCACCATGGCAACAAGGGCTTTAGCAATGAGTCAGATTTCTTTCAAGGGCGGATAGGCTGACCAAACCGCATTAGCATTCAGCACGATGAGAGGAACCTTAGTTTATAATTGAGATGCCAACTATTCCAGATCTACTACTTAACATCCACAGTGTCCTTGGTTCTCATATCCCTGCCCAACATCTTGTTGCTTGTATTCATGACTGTTTCTTGCCTCAGGGAAGGTTTAAAGTTATTGCAGAATTATTGCGACTTTGATGCAGGTGCCTTTATGAGAAACATATACTGTAAACTGCTGTTTCATTTCAAAATACTTATGTTTTTGAATGAAATTCATACTTTTATGTATCAAAGACGCATTAAATTGATCATTTATAATTAAAATATAGACACACAGTAAGCTCTTTGTCATGGAAATCTTGATTTGCAAGCAAAGTCAAACTTTATTAAATAGCACTGCAAATATTGTATAATGTTTTTAAAAACTGTTCATGAAATTAAAGTTTAAAAATACTTAAAATTAAACAGAACTACTCAATGTTTTAAAGGTTTTTACTGTCATTTATAAAAATCAATGTAATCAGTCCTTGCTAAATCTATTTTACATTGTTATATTAACTTGCTCAAATTCTCAAATGCTCAAAAAAAAAGTATATATATATATATAAAAATATGCACTGACATTTTCTACTGTGCTTTTAATAGAAACTGTTTCTTAAATATCAAAGCTGCACACTGGAAAGATTTTTAAGGATTACGTAGTGTTTTCTTAGTTAAGTAAAGAATTGCTGCTGACAATAAAAAAAAAAAAATTAAAAAGTCTTCAAATAAAATGGGTATACGTCTTCATTCTCTATCCCTGAGTTCATAATGTATTGCTAAACAAACCTATATGTGTTACATTTATCTTTTACATTTTTAAACCGTGTTACGTTTTTCTAAGCCACTTCTGTCCAAGAATCCAGCAGAATTATAAATAGCTGCTTTTAGTTGGCACCAAGTACAGTAAAAGTAGTAGTGAACATGTAGATGACGCTGTGCAAAGGGTTTTTCTGCTGTTTGTACTTCATTCAATCCAGAAATGAGCCTGTCCCATATCCAGAAAGATCATAACATCTCTGAGGGGGTCTGAAACTGAATCATTCTGATCAAATATAGTGATATAACAATCAAGTCCGGCTTACAAAGGGTCACAGATATTTACAGATACTTTTTTTGTTCATATGACTCACCATCAACAAATAAAACTAAATTTGCTTTGCACACCAAACCATTTAAAATATATATGCACATCTAAAACCAGATGCAAGACTGTGACTCAGAAGGCTAATAGAAACCATTTTATTCTTGTGCGTGACTAATATGATATAAAGAACAAAGAACAAACGGGTTTAAATAGAATTTCTGACTGAGATCAGTGCGGAGTTGCTGCCTAGGAGGTTTCTTCAGGAACAAGTAATACGGTTCATTCATTATCCTCCAACTTGACTTTGGCAACTGTGCCTTTTTTGCAAAAGAGCATTTTCTTTGCTTTAATGTTGGTGCGCTGGAGGATTAGTAGAGTTAGTTGGCTAAATGCAGGGTCTGTGTTATGACAGAAAACACGGACGGAATCATGGAATCCGGTCATAAAAATTGAATAACTTGGAATGTCATGGAATTTTGGATGAATAAATCAAAAGTAGGTTAGTACACTTAAATCAAAACACAATATGGACTTGTGTCTGTGAATATTAAGCTGCAAAAATACTATTTAAATTTGAATCCTGCATGTTCTGCATTTCTCTTTGTGAATGAATGCCACAGATGCATGGTTTTGTTTACTACACACATACTTGCCGCCTCAATATATGAGTACATGAACACATAATCATAATCTCTGAGAGTCACTTCATGAGCATTTTACTGTTTCTTCAACTATCATCATATCATATACAAACAGAAATGTAAAAGTCTTCACAGCAATCCATCAAAAAGTTTGGTTTAACTTGAAAAAACTGTGATGGAAATATATTACTTAATGTAATGATAGTAGCTACTACTACTAAAATTATTAAAACATTGTTTTTAATTTATTTACCAGAAAAATGTAAATACTAGTACTGTCAATTGATTAAAGAAATTAATTAAGCGCAGATTTTTTTCTGAAATGAATCACTATTAATCACAATTATTCCCACCTAACATTAACATTTTTTAAATATACTTTTATTTTGCAATTATTTCACATTCAATCTTCAAATGAATGTAGAAACAACATAAACACAGTATATTTTTGATATTTGTTATTTGTTTTTTTTTTATAACTGAAGGTATTACTGATACCAATATTACTGATGTCACTAGGAAATTTTTTTTTTTTTCCAATAATATTTAACCACTGACTATAGCCATTCAACATAACAATATAATTAAGAGCTATCAATTTTAACATTATTAGACTTTAAAAAATAACTTAAAATTTAGGTGAACTTAAAACAATCTTTACATAAACCCATTATTTGGGTAACTGTTGGGGGTAACGCATTACAAGTAACGCAAGTTACGTAATATTACTTTTTCCAAGTAACTAGTAAAGTAACGCATTACTTTTTAATTGACAAGAAAATATCTTTTTTCAAATAAGTAATGCCAGTTATTTTCCCCCCATTTATTGATTAAAAGCTGTCCTGTCCCCATGTTGAAAGAAATCGGGAGTAAAATGTTAGTTCTAGAATAAATGTGAACATGCATTAATTCATCTCACTCACAAAAAACAGATTCAGTATTCCTCAAAATGAATAAAAACAGTGAGATTCAACTCAGAATATGACGCAAACCTGCAATAATTAAATATGTTCAATAATACAAATATCCTTTATACATTTAATCCCATTTTATTAACCGATGTCTTTGCTGCCGACCTTCGATGATCCAATTCAACCATTCTAATAAGGAAAAATTACTCAAGATAATCTAACATTTGCTTTTGCTGAAGAGTTGACTTTTTTTTTTTCTGCAGTCTACTGTACAGACATGAATTTACTTTTCTCAAAGCCTGAGGCTTTTGGTGTGAAAAGGCTTTTACATTTGCCAAAAATAGAACTTTTTATATTAAAAACAAACAAGCAAGCCCTGCCCAGATTTAAAAAGTAACGCAAAAGTAAAGTAACGCATTACTTTCCATAAAAAGTAAGTAACGTAATTAGTTACTTTTTTAGGGAGTAATTTAATATTGTAATGCATTATTTTTAAAAGTAACTTTCCCCAACACTGATTTAACTGTGCCCTACAGCAAGTAGGAAATACAGAGAAACTGAAAAAAGTTATCAAACACTAATTACTAAATTAAATATAGATGAATCCTTATAGCTACCAAAGTTATTGATTTTTCTCTTTTTGCTTTTGTTCTTTGATTAACAGGCATCACAGGAGCTGGGTTATTAGTGACGTGGATCTGACATGCATGCTCATACTTTCATTTGCGCTTTAATATGAAAAGTTACAGATAACGCCCCTGCGTTAACTGCGTTAAATATGTTTAACGCCGTTAAGCTGGAAAAATTAATCGCCTGCATTAACACACTAATTTTGACAACACTAATAAATATTTTTTCATTAAATCCGGAAAATTAATGGAAAACAGAATTTGGTCAAATAAAATAAAATTTGAGGGGAAAAAATTCATAGGGCCTTAAAAATGTTTTTGTTAAACTTTTAATAAATTGCTGTTAAATTGTGTAAGTTTCATGACTTGTTTTTTGGTGAATATCTTTTAATATAGCCATTAAAACAGAGTCTAGAAAAATTAGCTCGAATCAAAGGAAAATGAGAATAGGGGTGTAAATACGCTATGGGGAAAATGACTTTTGACTGAGCCCAGTGTCAAACCTTCATACAGGGTTTAATGACGTTTCATGCGAAAGAGCCTCATGATTTGACAGTGGTATCACTTGTCTTCCCAGCTGCTTTGGAAAGCTGGAAGCTTTGCGTTCCATATTTTTGGGACGTCCACCATCCTCTCTCCGCTTGCCCAATGTAAGCAGGAGCCAAGAGTAAAATGGAAATGAGGTGAACGCATTTGAAATCAGAGCTGTCAAATATGTTGCATGTTTGTGTTTGCTGCATGCAAGTGCTTGCAGGGGGCTGAACGCTGTGAATGGTTGTGATAGGTGCGTGTAAGACGAGATGTGAAGAGACAGAATAGTAACACTCCATTTGCTTAACTTTGAAAGGCACCAAACAGCCAGAAGAGCAAACCTGGAACTGGTGAAACAGAGACAGAAGCAGAACAGTGCATCCATTCAAACTAATAATTTGCCCTGGCACAATTTTTAAAGGGTAGAAAATGAGATCATTGAGTTTTGGTGTGTGAGGGAAGGTGAACAAAATATTTAAAAAACAGGAGGTGATATTCAAGGTCAGTTTTAACTAAACTTTAGTTCAAATATTTGTAATTATATTACAGATATATCCAGTTTATCCTTTGGAAAACCTTCTTTCCTTCTTACAGTTGTTGCTGTACGGAAATTAAAAAGCCATGCCATGTTTTTCTGCTTGAGGAATGGGAAACACCTGATGCTCTAAACCCGCCTTGTTCCATGTACCTTTGGCCTGTTGAAGCCAAAATGGAATGTGCTGAGTTCTAGACTTTAAACTTTAGCTTTTGGTTCAGGACTAACAATAATGGACCACAGAATTGCACACTGGAGAAAGGTGCCCTGTATATTGCCTGACCAACCTTGAACCTCATTAGGGTAGATTTAGGAGAGCTGTAAATATTTTTCATCTTCCATGAACATTCATATGTTCCTTGATCAACATTGCTATCAGCCAATCAGAATTTAGTGTTAGGTTTTAGACTGTCACTTTAAAAAAAAGATTTACAAGCTCAGCAGCATTCTGGTATTTTCCCACTCATTTCATTTTTTTTCCATTACCATGTCCCTTTAGAGGCTTTGCAGTTTGTCTCGTTGGTACAACAATTGTTTTGTACATTGCAAGGGACTTTTTTCCCCTTGAAGCTGCCTTTTGTTTGCTTAATGAGTGCTTAGAGCCAAAAACATATTTTGAGCCAAATGCCAATTGACTAGTCGATATATATAAGAACTTCTTGCTGTGGATGTAAGTCGCTGTAAGTGATAAAACACCTACTATAACATAATGAAGCCATGGTAGCTTTGTGTAAGAGTGTATATATGTAATGTAAACCATAATGACAGGATGGAGTCTACATTGACTGAATAACAAATAAATAAGGTGTTAATTAGCATGATTTTTTTTTGTCAGCACCGTGACGATAATAACACATAATCTAATAAATACCGTATGAGGTCTTTGAGATGTCGCCCGTTCTATTGAGAGGGAAACCATTATTTTGGGTTAAGTAACCAAATGTGAACAGGAATAAAATCCAGATGGGCTTCTTGGACTTTGTTTCCATACTTGGGTTTTGGCTATCGGTGACAGCAAAGGGAGTGTGCGAGAAAGGAGAAAATTTGTAGTTTAATCTCTTCTGTTACATAACTGAACTGTCTGAAGATGTGCCTGAGAAACTTAACTCTAACACGAATGTGAGCAAAGCTCATGAGCATATCAATTTGTTTATTATAAGAGTAATTTACCGCTTCAGTCAAGTCACTGCTACTCTTAATCTGTGGTTTAATGTCTTATTACTTATCTTACGTAAAGTCTGCATGCATGTAATTCCATCTAGATACACTCTCCACATAAGACATTATGTTCTATGCTCTGATGCAAAACTGCTTTTACTCTCACAGTTCATTCTCTGAAAGTAATCGTAGTAAATCCATGGGGTGTTGTAATACCCTCGGAGTGAAGTACTCCATGATCCAAAAGGGAATATGTTCTACATTGGGTTTCATTGTGTTTTTATGTTTCAATGTGTGGTTAGCTGCACTTATAACTGATTACTTGCAGAGCGTAGATTGTTGAAATCTAAGTATATGCTTACCATGCTCTTCTGAAATATGTGATTGTGACTGGTCAGTTGTGATTTCTGTGGTCAAATATTTTTGTGCAGTGATGAACAAACTGTATACAATTTACAGTTGTCCCTGGAAACCAGTCTTCTACACTTTATTAGTTTCATGTGTCTCATATCTTAAATGAGTATTTCAGGACTGTTAAATTATTTGTTTTGCGTCATACAGTCTCGCAATTCCGAGTTGTAATGTCAGAATTGTGAGATATATCCTTGCAGTTCTGAGAAATGAAGTCAGAATTGCAAGATATATACTCGCAAATCTGACTTTTTTTCTCAGAATTGCGTGATATAAACTCACAGTTTTTAGTTATAAAGTCCGAATTGCGAGACAAACTCACAATTATATCTTATATATAAGATATAAACTCACAATTCTGACTTTTTCTTCAAATTGGGAGTTTATATCTTGCAATTCTGTCTTTATAACACGCAATTGCGAGTTAAGTCAGAACTGTGAGATATAAACGTACAATTCTTAGAGCAAATTTTCCCTCAAATTCGGACTATATAACTCGCAGTTGCGAGTTTATATCTCACAATTCTGAAAAAAAGTCTGAATTATGAGATATAAACTCGCAACTGCGAGAAAAAAGTCAGAAATGTGAGTTTATGTCACAATCCTGACTTTATAACTTGCAGCTGCGAGTTTACATCATGCAATTGTGACTTTATAACTCACAATTACGACTTTATATCATGTAAGTCTGAGAAAAAAGATCGAATTGTGAGTTTTTAGTTGTGAGTTTATATCACACAATTTTGACTTTATAACTCGCTATTTTGACTTAATAACTCGCAGTTGCGAGTTTATATCACACAATTCTGACTATAACTAGAAATTATGAGTTTATATCCCTCAATTTTGACTTTATATCTCGCAACTGCGAGTTTATATCACGCAATTCTTTATAGCACGTGGTTGCAAGTTTATATCACGCAATTTTGACTATAACTCGCAATTATGAGTTTATGTCATGCCATTTTGACTATAGCTCGCAATAATGAGTTTATAGCACGTAATTTTGACTTTATAACTCACAATTGTAAGTTTATTTAACGCAGTTCTGATTTTATAGCTTACAGTTGCGAGTTTATGTTATGCAATTGTGACCCCCCCCGTGACCCCAATTTCTGTGATCCCTCACTGCTGTGATTGGTCAGATGGCGCAGTCTCCTATGACTGGTCTACCGCGTACAGCCTGTCGGAGAATGAAACTCCCATTGCCGTAACTGACTGACAGCCCTGGATACTTGTCAATACATAGAAAAGATGGCATTGATTTTACCTTACCTATTTCAGCCAGAGTCTGACAATGAAACGGTTGAAGTGGCTGACCAACAAGTTAGCACGGTCTACCATGGAAAGTGCTCGCAATTTGCTTATGTAAGCGAACCGGGCACACCTCCATGTTGTAAACTTCAACATTGTATAATGCATTAAGCGGCTTTCACACCGAACGCTGAAAGCGCTGCGCTGGTCGCTGGGTTTAGTGCAGCCCTGCAGAGTGCAGCAGCAAAAGTTTATTTGAACAACTCATTTGAACTTTGTCTGCAGCGTGCACGCTCCGCGAGCCGTCCTCGTGCGGCGGAAGCAATTTAAATTAATGGGTCTCATAACGCAGCGCTTTCCGCACTCGGTGTGAAAGCCACTTCGTGCGCCATCCTTTATCATTACTCCAACTAATAAGACAGACAGACACTCAAGCTGCATCAATCACAAACTGTCAGACTACAGTGGGTCCACAGCTGAACAACAGAACTACAGAAGTGTGATTTAGCTGGTTAGCATGACATGTGCAGGGTTGTTACACAACATAACATACACAACTACGTATTTTGAACAATCGCTACAAAATACAATCTTTGTAGATTCATCTTTTGGAAGTGAATATAAAACAATTTTACTCACACTGTAGGATACAGCGTCTTCTGTATAATGTACATGTGTAAATTTCCATGTGACGTAAACCACATGGAAATTTTACTGTTTGTGGGCGGGCAAGTTGTTCGCGATGTAGAACGTGGGCGGACATTATGCAAATGTGTTACTTTGTGACGTATGGCCGTAACAGAAAAAGATTTGAATTCCTGACGACTTGTTCAGGCAAATGTGAGCCGACTCTTTTTTTTGATAGACAATAACTTTATTTATCGTGCACTGTCGGCTTCACAACTTTGCAGATACTTTATGTTCACATACATGACACACTACATGAAAGATCATATTTGAAAAGGCATAATAGGAGCACTTTAATTTTATGAAGCTAGTGTCCAAACTTGTTCTCTCCTGCAAGTTTTAACGATGTCCTTACTACATTTCTGGGCCTTCAACATGGTAGTTGTGTTGCTGTCTATGCAGGGTCCAGTATATTGTTTATCCCTGGACTGAAGTGTTTTAACTGGACTTTGAATTTGAGTTTGTGCTTCTCAGCCAAAGCTTATTTTACAGAATTTTTATTCCAATTTTTATGTCAGCTGTAAACCGCAACAATCTGAATGGTATGTCTGCAGCCTCACAGCAAGTGTGCTTATATATTCCTGAACAATTATCAAGTGTGAACCTTAAATATACCGCCAAGCACTCAGTCACACAACAAGCACAAACCCAGTCCATACAGAACAGCTGCACACCCTCAGAGCAAATATTGTGCACATGTGAAGTCACAGTTGATGAAATTCTGGGAACATATTACTCTAGAGACCTAGTGGTTTGCTCAAACAGGTATCTATATATATTCTCTTGTTGATGCACAAATTGTGCAGTGTAGCTTACAAATTAAGTTTAGAATCATATGATGCACAAAACACACAGCACACCATAATTATCAGCACTGACTAGCAAATTAGTAAATGCCAATGTAGTCATTTTACATTAATTAATTAGCATATGCTTTGTTTCATCACTTATATTCTTGAACTGTGTCTTGTATTTCTTCTAATTGTTTTTTAATATATGGGAGTCATTGTTGTGAGTCGAGCAGCCCCTTGTTGTTAATGCAAATCATCTGGGTTTATGTATCTCAATGGTAAAGGCTGCTAATTAAAATCTGTCCAAGGAACATCAATATTTGACTGGAAAAGGTGACCCCTTGAATGTTTACTTCCGCAAGGAAAGCTTGTCCAGAGCTTAGAAAACACTGGTATAACAACTGTTGTGTTTCAGCCAACTCTGAGCAGTAAGTTGTTCCGAATTCTGTCATATTTTGCATGAAATGCCTGGCTGAACAGGATGTTATTTACATTGGAAAAGTACAGTTGTTTATGTTTGTATGTGGGCGGTGAAAATAAAAATTTTGGTTTACTTAGCATTACTGCAAGAACATTTAGTGCTCTGGATTTTGTGTGTAATACCTTGAAATGAATGCTTGTAGTTTGCTTGCAAGGTCCTCAGAAACTCTGTAGCAGTCAGTACTTTACTTTATTTCAAGTATGTCATACTACATACTTTTCAACATTGATTTAAAATAATACTTCTTTCTGGTCCTGTGATTTAGATATGCAACACATGACAGCAGGGCTGCGTAAAAAATACGAACCAATATTGATTCTTAAATCCCAAGAATTAATTAGTCTAGCCTGTTTTCAGTTAATGAATGGAACATTTTAGCGCACCTCCCATCCAATAAATCGCAATATGCTTTGTGTTCTGTTACTTCTGATATCAAACAAAGTCTCAGATTTCAAATTCTGTGCATTTTATTACAGTATTAAAACAAAAAATGCTGTTTTGGCGCTGTTTAATGTGTGGCAGATCACTGTGGCGCCTCAGTTCAAGAGAAGGGACAACACGGAGTGTACGTGAACTGATCATCTGTATTAGGGCAGCAAAGATTTCTTGAAAACACTCGATTTCATTTTGCCTGTGTGGAGTAATCCACAAAATACCAGAAGTGGCGCATTCCACAATTAAACCCATTTAAAAAGCATAATGCAATTAAGAATTCAAAAATGCTACGATTCAATTAAATATATGTGATGCAGGTTTAATATATTCGCTTTAATTATTTACATGCATGTTTGTTACGTAACTTACGTGCATCTCAGAGCGGCTGAGTGTATGTACATGTACTCTACCTGATATATACAAAGTAATCTAATGTAAACAAAATCAAATAGTGAAATCTGTGTCAAAACCCAGCCCTACAGGACAGGCATGTGTTGGCAGGCATTTAATGCCTTGGCCCCATCTTGGAGCTTTTAGTCTAACCATCTCAACTTTGCCAAATTTAGTGCTGGTTCACAGTTTCCAGACTTGCTGTATGGCGGCAGACTCAGTGATTGGGTCTGTCTGGCTCTAAAGGCCCATCGCAGCAAAGTCTGTCTACACAGGAAGTAAACTGTGCCCAGTTCCTCCTCCCACCCTCCATCCCAGCAAAAGAGTGTCAGAGAGAACAGCCTGTTCCTTTAACTTACACATGCTGCACCACAAATACAGCCTGAAGCATCAGCTAAAATTCAGAGATGAACATCAGTGTCACAACCCAAAAGAGATGATGGCCACCCACAGCAACTCCATTCCTTAGCAGTGCAATTACAATTATCGCCTTTCTCTCATCCGGCCTTTTAACAGATTAAATGCATTATTGTTGCGCTGCACAACAGAACTCTTGTTTTATTTTCCTGTTGTTCCCACAATTTTCTCCATCTCTCCAGCTCCAGATGTTTTTTTGCACCAAAAGCATGTTAGTGGAGGTTGGGTTAGAGAAGCAAGCTTGAGTGAGTCATTGTGGGTAGCAAACTGCATTCCATCCTGCTCCTGAACATCTCCTGAACATAAGCTCAGCAAGATCTCTTACTCATAAAGAAGAAGATAACGATTCCAACTAATGCCATCATTTTATTTCTGTTCTTTACAGCTTAGTATCTGCCAGCTGTTGTTCAGTGCATCTGCACTTTCTTTGATGTTGTTGTTTAAATGTCTGAAGCTTTTTTTAAATTATTTAATGGTGGCTCCAGCAGGGAAACATTTGGACATTATTCAGTTGTTTTCAGCTGAATCTTGTTAATGATCACGAAACAAAAGATATTTGTCTCAATTCTGAAATCTTAAACACAAGTATTAAAGGGATAGTTCACCCAAAAATAAAAATTCTGTCATTATTACTTACCCATGTTGTTCCAAACCCGTAAGACCTTCATTCGTCTTCAGAACACAAATTAAGATATTTTTTTCTGACCCTTCATAGAAAGCAAGGGTCCTACAATGGTCAAGGCTCAGTTAGGTAGTAAAATAGTGTTATGTTAAAATAGTCCATGTAACATCAGTGGTTCAACTGTAATTTTATGCAGCTATAATAATATTTTCAGTGCCCAAAGAAAACAAAAATAATGACTTTAGTCAACAGTTTCTTCTAGTACCACAATGCATGCATGTGGTAAAATTTCGGTTGAACCACTGATGTCACATGGACTAT
This sequence comes from Labeo rohita, assembly GCF_022985175.1. Classification (NCBI taxonomy): domain Eukaryota; kingdom Metazoa; phylum Chordata; class Actinopteri; order Cypriniformes; family Cyprinidae; genus Labeo; species Labeo rohita. The sequence continues at coordinate 11,871,329 of NC_066884.1, read as the reverse complement.
TTTATCAATGTCCATACTACCTTTCTGGCCCTTGAACTTGGTAATTACATTGCTGTCTATGCAGGGTCAGAAAGCTCTTGGATTTCATCAAAAATATCTTAATTTGTGTTCTGAAGCTGAACGAAGGTCTTATGGGTTTGAAACAACTTGAGGGTAAATAATTAATTAATTATCCCTTTAAACATGCCTTTAAACCTTAAACGCTTAGTTAGTGATTCTCAGTTTTTTAATCACTTTGTCCCACTTTTTGAACAATGTATTAACTTTATTTTGAATTTTATTTTGTTTTAGCATCAATTTCTTTGTTATTATTATATAAATTTATTTGGGGAAAAAAGTAAAAAGTTACATTCTCCACTGACAGAAATATAACAAAATAACCTTTTTTGTCAGTAAGCCTACATTTTTCTATTTTCTTTTTTCCTCATAAATTTTCTGAATGCCAAAAAAAGAGTTTAATTAGAATTGTAAAATATCTAAAATAAATCAACAAAAACCCCATACTGCCTTGCACGAGCAATATTACAGGGATATCTCATAATTTATTGGCTCTCATGTCATTCCAGACCTGTATTTTTCCATCTGAGGAGACGGATAATGGATGACAGGATAGTGATTGTGAAAATCACTTTTATGGCACCACTTTCATGGTGACACTCCACCCTTTTAAATCTGGCATGCATACGAGACCGTCCTTGGCCTAAAACACATTATACACAAGTATGTCAATGCGTTGACCAAGCACTTGTGTGAAGTATGTTCCTGGCTTCATGCTTTGAGGACCAGTGAGTTTACGAATCCAACACTGAGGGAGTCATAGTGTCAAATAAAAATGAAATACTCCATAAATACAAACTACTGTCGTATAGTCTGCGTAGGTCAAGATAAGTGTTTTAAGAGTAGGCTGCTGATGCTTTTATGAAGCTGTTGGTTGGATAATATAGTGGTGCAATACCGTGGTTTGTGCAGAATTTTTTTATAATAGCATCTAGGCGTCAAGAGTTCATTAGAGTTGCAGCTAATCTTTGCGGTGTAGGATTTGACACCCTCTTTAATATCAGTAACATGAGCTGTAAATGGACTGAAAGTCAGTTTACAATGCCAAGGGCTAGAATTCATGCCACACATATAAATAGCATTATTTGATTGCTAATATCATGTTATGGTAAAAGAGATGACCTTTTGAAAAGTGGGTCATAAATGCGAAGAAAAATACCAATAAATATAGCAGAATTATTTATAGCAGAATCATTTAGTCACCCATTTTACAGTTGAGGTTGAAACTGTACGTACACCTTGCAGAATCTGCAAAATGTTAATTATTTGACCAAAATAAGAGATCATACAAAATGCATGTTATTTTTTAATTTAGTACTGACCTAAATAAGATATTTCACATAAAAGATGTTTACATGTAGTCCACAAATGAAAATAATAGTTGAATTTATAAAAATGATCCGTTTAAAAGTTTGCATACACTTAATTCTTAATACTGTGTTGTTACCTGAATGATCCGCAGCTGTGTTTTTTGTTTAGTGATAGTTGTTCATGAGTCCCTTGTTTGTCCTGAACAGTCAAACTGCCTGCTGTTCTTCAGAAAAATCCTTAGGGTCCCACAAATTCTTTGGTTTTTCAGCATTTTTGTGTATTTGAGCCGTTTCCAGCAATGACACTGAGGACAACTGAGATGCAACTATTACGAAAGGTTAAAATGCTCACTGATGCTTGTGAAGGAAACATGATTCATTAAGAGCCGGGGGGTGAAAACTTTTGAATTTGAATATCAGGGTAAATTTAACTTATTTTGTCTTCTGGGAAACATGTAAGTATCCTCTGTAGCTTCTGAAGGGCAGTACTAAATGAAAAAAAATATGATATTTAGGCAAACCCTGGTGAAAAAAACAGCATATGCTGGTAAGTATGTTTTGATGCTGGGATGCTGGCTAGGTAGGTTTTGATGCTGGTTTAAACTGGTCCTTTGCTGGTTTATGCTGGTCTTTAGCTGGTTTAAGCTGGTCCTTCGCTGGTTTTTGCTGGTCATGTTGCTGGTCAAGGACTGTTCAAAAGTTTTCATGAATGCATTGTATTTCCTTCTGGAGTATCATTGAGAGTTTGAACCTTTTGACCAGCATTGGATGAATGATATTTGATGCTGGTTTAAGCTGGTCCTTTGCTGGTTTATGCTGGTCCTTTGCATAAACCAGCAAATACCTTATACCTGATACCTTATTCAGGTCAGTAAAAAATAAAAAATGACATTAATTTTGTATGATCCCTGTTATTTTGGTAAAATAAGTAACATTTTGCAGATTCTGTAAGGTGTATTTAAACTTCTGACCTCAACTGTAGGTCTTGTATCACCCCAAAGGGGTTTATTTTGCGATTATGACTGGCTAACTTGTACATTATCCCGCTAATTACACGGCTGCTTGTTAAATAAACAATAAATGGCCATGAAAAATTGAGATTAAATTTTTGTACTTTGTGAGACACACAATATGACTTGCATGAAACTAGCACAGCTGTGTAGGATGTCATTTTAAGGGTCATTACAGAAAATATCTGACTGTAGAACGCCATGATTGAGCAATTATGTGAACCCAATCAGCACCAACCACCTTCTGCTATGTTGGAAAGTTAACTGTAAGTGAGACTGTTAACAAGCTGTAAATATTGACTGACAGTGCTAGGAAAATGGCATATGGGAGGATTAGCACAGGGCTAAATTTACTCATGGTGTCTTGGGGGTTGGAATTGAGAAGGACGTAGGTAAAGATCTGAAATTGCTTTCAAAGAGCTGTTTTGCCTCACTTGTGTAGTGTCTTGTTTACTGCAGTGGCTCGAGAGGCCTTGCTTGTAACTTTCTTTATTGAAATAACAGATCACAAACTCCCAGCATGCATTAAGGCCGTAGGCTACATCGGCAGCCAGGTGGATTAACCTGCGTCTGGGGAGTTTGAGGCAGTTTTTCTGCCTCAGCAGCTGTCTTCTCTCAAATGCACTCGCCATGTCGCTCTGGGAACTCTCTTCAGAGAGGGTGGCAGCTGGCTTTGCCATGTTTTTCAACATGCTGCGCCTGTGGGCACACATTTATGAGTCAAATACACCTTCATCTCTACATAACAACTGCATGGTGAAGATTTTGTAGTGAATGGTGTCTCAATCACAAAATAAAAGAGCATTCTTGGTGCTCCTCCAAGATAACGTTAAAGCATTTGCTGTGTCATGTTGTTTGGCTTATTTTGAAAAGCGCAGCATCCTTAGATGCGGTATTTTAGGGGAAATAGTGCATATGAAGATCTCCATAACACACAGCGCTAAGAATTTTGTCAATTGAAGTCATACGCCACATCTTTAATCAATCAGCAGTACCTGATTTTAACCAAGATCAGCTGTTTTTATTGGATTATTTGCAGTAGATAGTCATAATTTTTAAGAAAACAAAGAACATCAGTGCAAAATATGATGCATCAGCTGCTGTATGTGCAAAATGCACACGTGTGCACCATTATCTAAATGTAGTTTGGCAGTGAACTCTTAAATACTTTGGTGTGTGATGAATTGACACTTTTTTTCCATTTGTCCTGCGAACTCACCACATTTATGCATAATCTGCATGATCGGCCATGCATGCTTGTCTTCGTTCTCAGCAGCAGCTTCACCAGCTGCCTGTACTTTCTTATTGCAATTAGTGAGAGAGACATAAATCCGATCATGAAAAGGAAGGAATCTCATCTGACTGTTTCTCTGGGCCGACTCTTAATGACTGGCGGTCAGTGGGGTCAAATATTCCCAGACCCCGTTTTAGCTCAAGGCTTCCCTTGAAATCCCTTAGATACTGATTCATCAAAAATCCACTTGCAAAGCCCCCTCCCACATATAGTCTATTCTCGATGCAGTTTTTGCTCTTTACCAGTAACTCCAACTGACCCACCTGTTATGTGTGTCTCTGTGAGGGCTCTTCTTTTATGAGTGGGCTGCACTGCATTATATTAGGAGTCTATTTAGGTCTGCATGTTTGGCAGCGAGCTGCAACTAGAGGCTTAAGACCCATACTTAGGCAAGGATAGAAGCCTGTCTAGGGAGCACTCACTCTCTTTCATTCAGGCTGGTTGCTTCAGTGCAAAGATGCTGGCTGACACAAAGACCCCTTTCTTTTCACATGCTGTTGTGCTATGATGTTAACAGAAATTCTATCTGATTCTGTTTGGGTTTTAGGACATTTACACAACAGTACTAAAATGATTCATTCCCGGCTGTAATGGCTGTGGCGTGTGGCTTCCTGATGTCATCTTTTCTTTGGGCTATGGGCTGTGGAAAACAACTTCTTGGTCTTTTCCTTTATGTGACTGGTAGGGTGTAAAAAATACCTAAATTATACTTTTTTTATTTATACATGAATATTTAAATCTTTAAAAATAACCCCGGGTATTAAAATGATGTCACTTACTGAAATTAGTAGTAGAAAGCCCATGAAACACTTATACTCTATTAAAAAAATCCACATTGTTTAAAGAAATTCATGTCCAGAACAAACATTTACAGATAATTTACTCATCCCTTTGTCATCCAAGATGTTCATGTTATGAAGGACGATTTCAAAGTTGGGGAAGAAATCGAGATGGGAGTTTTTCTACATACCCTAACTGTATTGACTGTATTGAACTGGAAAAAACAGAGTTAACGCAGACTTAGACAGGATGAGCTTTTGAGGTTAAAAATGATAGAAATTGTCAATTTGTTTCGAAAATGACTGATCGTTTTGCTAGATAAGACACTTCTTCTTTGGCTGGGATCTTTAAGAGCCATTTGAAGCTGCATTTAAACTACATTTTGGAAGTTCACACTTGGTAACACCATTGAAGTCCATTACATGGAGATAATTCCTGAATGTTTTTGTTCAAGAAACATAATTTCTTATCGACTGAAGAAAGAAGGACATGAACATCTTGGATGACAAGGGGGTGAGTAAATTATCTCTAAATTTTTGTTCTGGAAGTGAACTTCTCCTTTAATACATATTTTGCATCATGTGGGCGCCATTATTTTAATGATGTGAAATGGTTGCACTCAGCAATTTTTACTGCAACACCCTGATACGATGCCACATTGTGTGGCTTTTGGTTGTATTGTCATTTTCAGTCAAAGGGCAACAAGAAAAGCGACGTAAGTCTTTACTGCTTTCCTAGCGAAAAGAAGAGGAGAAAAGTATGGGAAGATGCCTCTGGAAGAATAAAACTTCCTAAAGACCTGCGTCTTTGTTCTCTCCACTTTAGCCCTGATACCTCTGAGGCTTTTAGTCGATCACAGCTACTGAAAGAGTTTACGGCAGAGACAAGAATTTTAGATGTCATCCTGGCAGGATGTAAACATGCTGACGCTTGTCATGACGCCACAGCCACTGAAGGAGTTTCTCAGCGTGAATTTCACTCAACATCCAGGGAGTTTAGACTCCTTGTGGGAAAAAATTTATGGTTTAAGCCTATGCTTGTATCCATCAGCACCTGTATGCTCTTTCACTGTCTGTGGTTATCATATCAGTATTTTATTTTTCCAAGTTGTGTTGTGGTAAAAATAGCAACAGGTAGCACCAGTAGCTCACAGAGTGCAACCAATTCACATCATCGAAATAATGGCACCCCCCATAGTCCAAAATATGTATAAAGCAATGTGTTTTTTTTTTAATAATGTAAATCTTTCTTGGGTTTTCTATTACATATTTCAGGAAGAGAATTTATGTTATATTAAGCCAAAGAAGTCTTTACAGTAACATTTGTTTCTTAAGTATGGATGAAATGAATATCATTTTTCATTTAAATAACTCTGATGTATAAACTGTGTAAAGCAAGCTGTATAATCACAAGGCACCTAAACCAGCTTGCCCAAAATTGTTGAATTCAGCAGAATGATTTTCTGACATTTGAATATTTTTTTTTTCTTAAGTGCTTTTTCGTGAGTGCTCACCAACTATGTGCTGATACTTATAGTAATAATAATTAGGCATAGTAATATGATACAATTACTCAAGTATTTATGTCTCTAGTGCCTGGACAGACTCAATTATCAGTCCATTTGTCATAGTCAAGTCTCCTTTCAAACTTCAAGTCATAACAGTCATGCACAGATGCTTCACACTGTTTAAACAGTTGCCACACTAACAATGTGAATATGTCGCCAACAGTGCTGAAAACTTCCCACCAATTTATGACCGTTTAGTATCTGGTATCTGAAACAGTTGAGTACTCTACTTCGGGTATTGATATACACTACCTTCTCACCTTGACTTATATACAACCATTCCTATTCGCTTCAGTATTTTGGACATAAAAAGCTTAGCTATCCAGTGTATTAAACAGTGCATTGGACAGCATGTGGCTTGGCAATCATTCTCTCTAATAGAACAAACAGGTGAAGCTTCCAATCAAGTAAGACAAGGTAAAGCAAACATTTGTTTTGGTTTCTCTCAAGACTCCAATATAAAGATGCTATTCTGCATTTACAGGTATTCAAACAGAGCTGAACAAGCATACCGAGAGCTATAATATACTTCAAATATGAACTACACCTGTGACCTAGATGAACCAACATTTTAAATGCAAATTCAGTTTTCAGTTTTGAGATATGCAGGTGGAAGAGTTCCAGTTTTACGGCAGAATAAAACAGAACAAGTCCCACACATTACCACTTTCCCACAAATACGTCAGGCATACTTTTTAAAACCATCCGCTCTTTGACCACAATATGTAATCATTTAATGAAGTTTTGCAAGCGACAGTATGCAAAAATCTTTTTTTTTCCAGCCTTGAGAGCAAGCAGACAGATGAGGGTGATTGTTTATTTGCTTGTTGGCTTTCCAGATTAAACAAAAAAAATTAAATACAGTATATTTAGTAATATTTAGTGATACAGACAGATCTGATGATGGTTTACTGGCAACAGTGTATTTTCAGGTGAAACAAAAACTTTTTCTTGGCACAGACTTCTTGGTCGTACACGACATGCTGAATTTCAGCAATGCACTATTCCTAGTAGAGCTGCGAATCTTGATTTCAAAAACATATGGTTTCTTGCACAGACTAATAATGAGAAATGTGTCCAGCACTCAGAAACTGAATATACAGTTGAGGTCAAGGTTTTACATACACCTTGCAGAATCTGCAAAATGTTAATTATTTTACCAAAATAAGAGGGATCATACAAAATGCATGTTATTTTTTATTTAAGACTGATCTGAATTAGATATTTCACATTAAAAGACGTTTACATATAGTCTGCATAAAAAAAAGTTGGATTTGTAAAAATGACCCCGTTTAAAAGTTTACATACACTTGATTCTTAATACTGTGTTGTTACTTGAATGATCCACAGCTGTGATAGTTGTTCATGAGTCCCTTGTTTGTCCTGAACAGTTCTTCAGAAAAATCCTTCAGGTCCCACAAATTCTTTGGTTTTTCAGCATTTTTGTATATTTGAACCCTTTCCAACAATGATTGTATGAATTTGAGATCCATATTTTCACACTGAGGACAACTGAGGTACTTATATGCAACTATTACAGAAAGTTCAAACACTCTCTGATGCGTCAGAAGAAAACATAATGGTTAAGAGGTGAGGGGGTGAAAACTTTTGCAATTTGAAGATCAGGGTAAATTTAACTTATTTTGTCTTCTGGGAAACATGTAAGTATCTTCTGTAGCTTCTGAAGGGCAGTACTAAATGAAAAAATATGGTATTAAGGCAAAATAAGAAAAAGGTACAAATCTTCATTCTGTTCAAAAGTTTTCACCCCCCAGCTCTTAATGCATTGTTTTCTCTCCTGGAGCATCAGTGAGCATTTACACCTTCTGTAACAGCTGCATACGAGTCCCTCAGTTGTCCTCAGTGTGAAAAGATAAATCTTAAAATCATACAGTCATTGTTGGAAGGGGTTCAAATACACAAAAATGCTGGGACCTAAAGGATTTTCCAAAAAAAAAAAAACAGCTCAGGATCATTCAGGTAACAACACAGTATTAAGAATAAAGTGTATGCAAACTTTTGAACAGGGTCATTTTTATAAATTCAACTATTTTTTATTTTCTTCTCTTGTGGACTATATGTAAGCATCTTTTATGTGAAATGTCTTATTCAGCTCAGTACTAAATAAAAAACAACATGCATTTTTTATGATCCTTCTTATTTTGGTAAAATAATTAAAACAGTTTGCAGATTCTGCAAGGTGTATGTAAATATTTGACTTCAACTTTTTTCCCATTTCTGATGACATATGATATAGATATAGCTAATGTGTATTAGTCCCATCACCACTTTGCTCTGATGACTAATTACGGCGTGATGAAAACGTTGAGATTGTGCCACGCTCTCGGATTGCTTCCATCAGAGCTGACATACGTCCAGTGTGGACTGACATGGTTCGTGCCCTGTGGAAGCGACTAGAACGCGGTAATAGATTGAAAATAGCCGTGTCACTTCTTCGAATGTCTTGTGCAAATGTTTGTTCCACAATCCTTTTTTGGCTTGACAATCAAAGGTGTGTACATGGGTAAGAAACAAACGAGTACTGCAATAAGACTGAGTAATCTTACAGCTTTAATACTGGCATTAAAACTACAGTATATGGTAACACAATATATATGAAAGTTAGTATAGTACAGTATAATGTGGTTTGCATAAAAAGATAAATGACTGAGTTCAGCTGTTTGATGGAGAAAAGCATGACTGTGAAATCACCTTCAGCTGTTGAATCAATGAATGAAATTAGTTTATACAAATGCAATACTGCAGTTTGACAAGTTTATACACTGATTAAATATTGACTACATTGTTTGATTTGTACTGGCAAGCAGCTAAAATAATTCAGCTGTACCAGTTATAGTACAGTATATCTCTATGACTGATAGATATTGATAATAATTTAATTTGATTCTTGAAATAGTAATTTTACTATTTGAGCTTAGATCGATTATACAAATTTCTCATTAAATAATTAGAATTTGGTCCAGTTTTCCTTGCAGATCTTCTTAATAAACCCGCTTATATCAAATGCTTGTTCTTTTGTGACCCCCTTCATGCTAATCCATTTACACCATTTAAAATTTCAAAGCCAACACTTTGAAGTTGACCTCCTCGGTCTTGGATGTGTTAGGAGCTCGCATGTACAGGCCTGTAACTGAGTATCACTTCTTTTGCTATCGGAAAAACAGGTGCTGTGGAGGCTGAACACAATAGGCAGTAGTTACTGGGCAGGAGAGAAGACATAATCGTCACCATGATTGTCATGTGTTTTGACGTCGTGTCACTGAGGACACACCTGTAAATTCAACATGTCCCCAGGCAATATGTGCTAAAGCTGGATAGGATCAGAACAGCAAGATGGCAGACATACAAGAAGTCAAACAGAAAATATACACAGTGTGTTTATTATTATCTGGCAAGTTTTCTTACAGTCACCTTCCACATTGTTTATGGTTTTATAATACATAGCGCATATATTCATGTGATACATTTATGGTGCTTTTGCTTCATTTTAAAGGGATAGTTCACCCAAAAATGAAATTCTGTCCTTAATTATTCAACCTCATGTCGTTCCAAATGAATAAGACATTCGTTCATCTTCGCAACACAAATTAAGATATTTTTGATGAAATCCAAGAGCTTTTCTGACCCTGCATAGACAGAAATGTAATGATCATGTTCAAGGGCCAGAAAGGTAGTAAGGACATTGATAAAATAGTCCATGTGACATCAGTGGTTCAACCGTAATTTTATGATGCTACAAGAATACTTTTTGTATGCAAAGAAAAAAGTCATAAAGTCATTATTTTTTGTTTTCTTTGCGCAGGTGAGGAGGGTGAAAACTTTTTAAATTTGAAGATCATCAAATGTAACTTATTTTGTCTTCTAGGAAACATGTAAGTATCTTCTGTAGCTTCTGAAGGGCAGTACAAAATATGGTATTTAGGCAAAAAAAGAAAAATGTATACATCTTCATTCTGTTTAAAAGTTTTCACCCCCGGCTCTTAATGCATCGTTTTTCCTTTAATTAGTTTAAACCTTCTGTAATAGTTGCATATGAGTCCCTCAGTTGTCCTCAGTGTGAAAAGATAAATCTTAAAATCATACAGTCATCATTGGAAAGGTTTCAAACGCACAAAAATGCTGAAAAACCAAGCAACTTGTGGGACCTGAAGGATTTTTCTGAAAAACAGAAGGTAGTTTAACTGTTTTTTGTGCACAAAAAGTATTCTCGTAGCTTCATAAAATTACAGTTGAAGCACTGATGTCAATGGACTATTTTAATTTCATCAAAAATATCTCAGTTTGTGTTCAAAAGATGAACGAAGGTCTTAAGGGTTTGGAACGACATAAGGGGAAATAAGTAATGACAGAACTTTCATTTTTGGGTGAACTATCTCTTTTATCCCTCTGAGGCTTGACAGCCTCAGTCCTTGTTCATTGTAATTGCGTGGAAAACAGAATGCAAAAACTGTTGGAGGTTGCAGTTTGGCTGATGAAGTATTGAACTACAAAACATGCAGCATTCAAATTATATGATTTTCATTAGGCAAGCTATGAAGACCCATATTTTCCATTGGTACAGCAAAATTTGCCTCCAAGAAATCTCTCTTTAGAGTTTCATCTGGTTGGAGTAAAACCAGAGAACTAGAACAGCCTATTATCCCGTTCCAAAACTCCCTGTTGGCATTATATCGACTGCCATAATATTCTGTGTTACATAACTGCTCGACATTCACCAATTTAATGTGATAGTATTTTTTCTACATCTCAGTATTATCTAAAACGCCTTTTCCCTGTACATTAAGCACAGTTCAGTTCCAGTGTTGTTGCATAATACTGGAGTAACTGTATTTGAATTTACAATTCTGGATCATACTAGTGTCCTCATTTCCAAAAATCTCTTTAAAAGAAGTCTTATCCAAAGAAAGACAAAAAAGACACCTCTGAGACAGAGAATAACAGTAAATCTTGTCAGATGCATGACGAAAAACTGTTCCAGATTGTCTCTAGCACACATCTACAGTATATTCTGCATTGATATCATCCTTCTCTCAAGCAAGTTTCTCTCAAACATTTAATTATTCTCTTCAAACAAGTTTATTTGCACCAAAGCTGATAGTTTCACAGGCATGTACTAGTTTTGTGTGTCTGCGAGTGAAAGACGCACAATACAAAACAATAGGACCTTGTGTATTTCTGTGTTGGCTATTACACCAACCTGATGTAACAGTTAACAGATGGTCAGAAATGCTATAAAAGCTCCAATCATGAAAACACTGGCAAAAAGAGACTGTAACAAATCAAAATACGCTGGGAAAACAAAGCTGGCGCTAAAGCTGTCTTCCTCCCATGCTTTGTCCATTGAGGTATTGTAAAATGGTCATAGCCGGTCTCTGCTGATCATAGATTTAATAGTTATCATATGCGTCAGACAGCTGAACTACATTCTAAGTGATGAGCAGGAAGTGAAGTAAATTGGTTTTGACCTCTGAGTCACAGGTGTTTAAAAAACCCATTCAGGTTTTGTAATGTATTACTTAAACCAATACTTTTGAGTCTTTTGGCTCAAAGGTTCTGTAAAAACCATGAAATTGACTGCTCAAACTGAGTCTCCATTTGTAGATTTTACATGTACCCTTTAATATATTTAGTACTAGATCATAGTCAATATATTTTTGGGCTGTCACCAACTTTCAAAACCACATGGACATGAGCAGAATCAAACACTGTTTGCCTAATGAGAAACATTTGCCTAATATGATAACGTCTGTGTGGCCATGTGTTTATATTTACAAAGTAGGTGTCAGTGAGAGAGTCTTCTTTTATCCCATTTTAAATAACCACAGTTGATGCGCTTCATATGTCTAATTCACACCCAGCACACACCCTTAAAACGTGGGAGGTCGAAAATAAAGAGAATATTGACAAAGCGCAAGTCCTATTAATATTACCATTTGAAGGACATTGTAAACGTTTAATTCATCCTTCAAAACTAATGAGCTAAACCTGGTAAATTTAGTCCATTTAAAGAAATATGCTTTCATTTTGTTCACACGTACAGCATATGTATTCAGAGAAAGCAAAGGGTTTATTAACATACCGTTATCATCTGTTTGAAAGCTATTGCACATACTGTTTCAGCTTTGCTTTTGCTGTTGATATATGTCAGCTGTACGGATGGATTTGGCAGACTATCCGTTAAACAAAGTGGTATTTGCAGGAACAAATTTGCTGCTTTTGTTAACGCCTGTTTTTTTTTGTTTTTTTTTTTTATCGATTACTACTGTGAATTCTTTATGTTCATACAGATGCATTTGATTTTAACAATATTTATTTCTATCTCCTTTGGCTTCATGTTGAAACATAAAATAGATCTGGCCATCTCTTCCAACACAGAATAACTACCGCACACACAATCATAATGCTGCTATCAACAAATAATTCATAATTTGTGCATTCATGCAGAGTATAATCAAACAAATATCAGAATTTTTTGTTGCTTTCTTTTTTGATCAAATGTCAGCATCTTTCAAAAACTAAGGACCACACGTCATGGCTTGTTTTAATTTACTTTTCCAAACACACATGGCTAAATATTTGCCTTGCAAAAGTAAACCTAGGGCCTGGCACAAATCCTGGGTTTCACATTATGTTTATTTCATGTTTTTAGTCTAGTGTGAAGAAAATTATGAATTCTAATAAGAGAAGTAAAGTGAATAATCAGAATGAATGATACGCTTCATGGCTGGCACTGTCATTCATTGTATTTTTCAGCCAGGTCTCATTGTTTATACTTAGGTATTAATATATAACGTTTAGAAGCACAAAACTTTTTTATTTTCTGGACATATTTTAATGTTTAAAACATAAAAATGTCTACGTAATTTTAGCTAAAAAACATAAAATATTTACAAATCTTTTATATCATTAATATATTTGTATCAATGCATTTTTATAATTTTATCGATAAGCGATTTAGTGCAATAATAAAATGAATGCTGCGATTTCAATATTCATAAGGATTCATTTGTAAGTCAGTAAAGATGTTTATACATAAATTATGTTTTGGGTGTCGTCAGTACATCAGTATTGTACGTTAAAATGCTGAAAATACGTCAGTATTGTAAGTTTAGATAAGCTTTAGTGTCTGTAAAAACATAAGTAAATGTACATTTTGTAGAACAACATTTACGTATGCATACAAATGCATACAATTATCATATCACGTTGTATTCTTTGAGCTGAGACTGAAAGACTAATTCATAACGATTTCTTACAGGAATAATTTACCCTAAAATTTGCACTCTTAGGTCATTCATAATGTAGATGAGTTTGTTTCTTGATCAGAACAGATTTGGAGAAATTTAGCAATACATAACTTGCTTATCAATGGATCCTCTGCAGTGAATGGGTGCCATCAAATGAGTTCAAACAGAAATTTTTCATATGGGTGAACTATTCCATTAAGTAGGTTTTTATTAAGCCATTTTTTGGGTAAATTAATAAAATGATGTCTTGTTCTTTTTATTAATCACACCATTTATGCCTGCTTTTTTATGCATTTCTCTTTCCCATTTCCACTCTAATATTTATAAATGGCTGGTCAACAGTTTTATTAGCTAGCCTATTGCTGTCGTCAACACAAGGTGAGATTATCTATAGTCTCACAAAGTGAGATTATCTATATATTATCTATAGATTATCTTTGCACTGTCGCTGCCATCACTCTTTCACAAGACCAAAACAGATTTATAATTAGATTTTATCTTGTGTTATCATTTTTTGTTTGTTTTTTTTTAGCGTTGTAAGCAGCCTAGTAATGTGTGTGCGACACTACATCTTATCATTAACTAAGGTGGAAGGAAAATATACAAATTTGTAGAGCTAGATGACTGAAACTTATTACCACATAATTCCTATGTAAACTGTATAAACAAATTTATAGTCAGTAACTTCAATTTAAACCATGTTTACTGTATTTTTAATGTTCATTTCATATGAATTACACTCTATAGCAAAAACAATTAGATCCTGCCATGTACATAGAATCTGAAAAATCGTGCCTGTTTCTTTAACTCATCTAGGGGCGTGGCTAGCTATCAATGCACGTTTGATTGACAGGGGAATGCAGGAGAGAAACTTGACCCGCGCAGCCTGTAGTATCCACGCTGCATCGTACAGTCTTGTGTCACACCCCCAGTCTGTGACTGTGAGCACATAAAGCTGTTTTACATCATTTGACTTGTATAGTTCACCGTATTCACCTGTGGCTGTATAGTTTGGTTAGGATTTAAAACGACAAGTTTGTCATTTGGATTTAAAACACGTTTTGAATGCGGATACTTCAGGTGAAGCCGACTGGATATTGCCGCTTTCTCCGTCAGAATGATTTAAATAGCTACTTTACTTATTAAAACGAGAGATTTTTGTCTTTTAAAACGAAGGGAAACCATTTCAGTCACCTGTGACATTTGACAGTAGATAAAGCTTCTCATCCCGGACTAAATCGAATTAGAGGTAAGTGTTTTTTTAGAAACTTGAATAAAAGAGGATAGAATTTTTTTTTTTTTTTAATTGCAGCCAGGGAAATAGTTACTTTAAAATGTTACTACAGTTTACTACTGTTACTACAGTTTTACTGTTGTAATAATAACTAGTAAAAATTGTCAAAGTAAGGTTTAATAAAGGAAAACTGTCAAAAACACGTTTTTGGCATCACACATTTATTAAGAAATCCTTTTTAAAGACGTAAAGTTTTTATTTTTTTAGTACCAGTAAGTAGACGAACTATGCATGATAGGCTATATATAAAATATATATTTATGATTAAAACAATAGTTCTACACCATTTTCCAAGTATTAATAAAATACAAATTAAAACCATCAGGTTACAATCAGTTGCATTACATTATTTAAAAAAATTTAAATCCACTTTTTGCACTCAACATGCTATTGTTTTATTGTAGTATTATCGAATACAGTTTATGAACACTATCCTTTATTTGTGATTTGTTTTTAAAGGGAATGTCTGATAATGTGCAAAAATGAGATTTGTCTGAATTAAGTCATAATGACAGATGAGACTAAATGTGTGACACTGTGACAAAACATTTTGTCAGTCAGAACTTGCATCGTGTCATGCCACATGTTGGACATTTCTTTAAATGATATGAAATCTATTCAACCACAGTTTGCGTTTGTGTTTGTACGTTGTGTAAGTCGATCCAGTTACTTATGGCTTTGTGAAGCGTGCTCTTGTAACAATAACATGTCAGCCTCTTCCCTTTTCAGTAGCTCACATAATCTGGAAAATTTGGTCTGCCCATTTTTTATATAATCAGTTATGTCAAACAGACTGCGTGGAGCTTTCTTCTCATTTATTTATTACTCATTACATTCAGTTCGCCAGTCTCCTGCAAGACTGAAATAGAACAGACCTTCATCTGATGAGTTCCCATGTGAAGTCTAACAGATGGAGCGATGACAGCAAGATGAGACACAAGTCAACACAAAATGAGAGAGGGCCTTGCACTGGATCAGGCTCAGCTTTAATAAAAAACAAAAAAAAAACTTTCCTCTATAAGCAGCGTTTTGGATCTTATACATGCCGTCTTATCTTTCCAACCTGTATGATTTTCTTTCTTCAGTGAAACACAATACAAAAAATTAAGCAGAATGTTTATGCTGCTCTTTTCTGTTCAATGAAAGTTATTGATGCGATAATTTTGCACAAACAAAAGCCACTCCTGATACATATATATATTGTTGAACAGCCCTTAGTCACAATTTGCTTACTATGTACAGCACCAGTCAAAAGTTTTTGAACAGTAAGATTATGAATGTTTTTTTGAAGATGTGCCTTTTGCTCACCAAGCCTGCATTTATTTAATCCAAAGTACAGCAAAGCACAATTTCAAAATAGTTTTACTATTTAAAATAGCAGTTTTTAATTTTAATATATTTTAAAATCTAACTTATTCCTTTGATTTCAAAGCGGGATTTTTAGCGTCATTACTCCCGTCACATGAACCTTAAGAGTGATTCTAATATTCTGATTTGCTGCATAAAAAACATTTTATTGTTATTATTATGCTGAAAACAATTTCAGCATTTCACAAATAGATTTTTTCAGGTTTCTGATGAATAGAAAGTTCAGAAGAACAGCTTTTCTAACATTATAAATGTCTTTATCATCACTTTTGATCAATTTAAATCATCCTTGCTAAATACAAGTATTAATTTCTATAATTCACCCCCCCTTCAAAAATAAATAAATATATATATATATATATATATATATATATATTTATTTTAGATAAAACCTGATCTTTGGATCTTTCTATTCATCATAGAATCCTAAAAAACTGTACTCAACTGTTTTAAATATTGATAATAATAAATAATATTAATAATAAATGTTTATTGAACAGCAAATCAGCATATTAGCATGATTTATGAAGGACCATGTGACACTAAAGACCAGAGTAATGATGCTGAAAATTTAGCGTTGATCACCGGAATAAATTACATTAAAATATATTTCCACAAGTTGTTTGCACCGCACTCTTCCGTAAAGCAATTTTTGGTTTAGGTGCGTCAATCCATTGAATCACTATTATACAAAACTCGCTGCCTATACAAAACGGCTCGCAGGCCTTCTTTAGTGTGTACACACTACACACTAAAGAAGGCCTGCGAGCCGAAACGTTTGTGTTTTTGTCCTCTGGTGATGAATTAATAAAACATAAAGAAAAGTTTGCTTTATGTGAGTGCGAATTGGAGTTTTGTATTAAAATATATTCAAATAGAAAGCAGTTTTTAAAAAGTAAAAATATTTTAAAAAGTAAAAATATTTCACAATATTACTGCTTTTGCTATATTTTGGACCATATAAATGCAGGCTTGGTGAGCAGAAGAGACTTCTTTAAAAAACAAAAAAATCTTACTATTCAAAAACTTTTGACTGGTAGTGTATGGCAAACAGTGTGAAGATCTACTTTTGCGATCTAAAGAAGATAGAAAATCTTGCAGACGTTATGATGGTGAGTAGATGATGACAGGATGTGAATCACTTTGAGGCTTGAGGAGCTGCAGCTCATTGCATGCAAAAAATATAGAGCTTCTCAAGTTCACGTAATGTCACACAACATACCCATACTTCATATATTAATAGAGTCGCTGAAGAGATTGATTCAAAACTCCACAATCAATCAAATGTTTACCTCATATGCTTTGTACACTTCAAAGAGGTTTTATCTCATCTGTGGAGTCTTTGGAAGAATGTAGCAGTTGCTGTGGCTGTTGATAAGTGTCTCTTTTGCTGCATTGACCAATACAGATAACAAATGGCATTTTGGTGTTGCATCTGTGGTCTCAGTGATAGAGCAGTTGATTGAGCGTTGGGAGCATATTGCGGCCGTGTCAGGTTGCTCCATTGTTTACATCAACTTTCCCCCTTAATCGAACAGGTGAGGAGGTCCAAGTGCAGCTGTCACTGTTGGGTGGCATCTAGATGTGTGTGCATGTGTGATGTTGTAATGACAGCACAAGGGTATGACCACCGGAGATGTTTGACACAGACATTTTTAGCTATCAAATCCTTTTGATTAGGCAATAGACCACTCTCCACTCCCATATGGACAAAAAGACATGTAGAAACTTCATTGAACCCCTCAGGAAAATTAAGGATTAGCTAAAGAAGGATTACGAGACAGCTGCTCTTTATTTATACTATGCTTTGAAATGAATCTCACACATTTTCTCAAGCCATGCAAAGATGCCTCCATTATCATAAAAGTGTCACGATCAGACTCTGCCTTCCTTATGAGTCAATTAGACCCCATTTGCAGAAGGGAGGCTATACTGTATGCAGATGAAAGTATCTGGTGACAAGTTATTTTCCTGTTATCTCTATTTTAAGCATCTGAAACTAACTTTGCTAATCTCTAAAGACAGGTGCGCAGAATGAGAAACTGTTGCTGCTCGGTTGTTGAACCCCAGATGTCTTCGTTGAAATACTTGCGACATTCATTTAATGGTTAAACTTCAAAGTATGTTCCCATAGTACTTGAATATAGACCTACAGTAGAAGTAAAGAAGCTTAGAAACTTTGGATTGTAAGCCAAACGTCTGGATGTCTGGAGGCTGCAGGAAATTATGGACTGCTGGCCAAAACCAACAAGCAGTCAAAAGGAATAAAAAAAGAAACTTTGGGTTAATTTTGGTCGGTGTTTACTAAAACATCAGCACGGACCTACTCAGACTAACATGCTGTACACAAAGATACCACAATGAATTGTAGCTTAAGCGTTCAGTCTGCAATTTCCTGTGTGCAAAGCTAGTTCTGATGAGTCTCAAAAAGGAAAAGCTCTCAAATAATTTTTCTGGAGAGCTGAGGTGAATTGCACGTCATATGTAGGATTACCCAAAAATGGGAGTAAATCTTGGGGCTTGTTTTTTCACTAGCAAAGCCAAGAGAAAGTCTAAGATGTCATGGAACACAAAAAGGGCAATTCACACCATGAATAACAACTATAAAGGTAACTTTAACCATAGAGTTTTAAAAAGAGAAGTTGAAGAGATGAGATGAAGTTAAGAGAAGTTTAAAAAAAGAGAATAGTGCAGTCCACACCACAATTACTACATATAACGACACAAAAACAATATAGTTGGAATCACTTTCAAATAATTTATTTTCAGCTGGCGAATGATAAAAATATTGACAGCCAATCGGATTTAAATGACTTGTATGGCTTAATATAATAAATGATGTCTCTTACTGAAACATGTAGTAGAAAGCCCATGAAAGATTTAGGTTATTTAAAAAATCCACATCATTTTATATATATATTTTAGACCAGTGGTTCTCAAACTTTTATACCAAGTACCAACTGAGAAAATATTTGGCTCTCCAAGTACCACCATAATGACCAGCATTAAAAGACAGTAGCGTGAAACTACTCATCCACAGCTCTGGCAGTTTTATTCCTAATAAGAATATTTATAGTTTTTTTTGCCACATCGTAAAGACTGCACAGTGCTTACAAACAGGTAAATAAAAAACCTAAATAATGATTACATTAAAATGTGTTGTACCTAAAAGTTAAATAAAAACTGTACTGTACTTTACTCAAATAAAGATTAAATGTATTGTGTTTTAACATTAACTTATATTTAATTTAGTGATTCCTCTGTGTACCACTAAAGGGAGCATGAGTACCATTTGGGGTACTCGTACCACACTTTGAGAACCACTGTTTTAGACTATGGGGGGTGCCATTATTTCAGTAACACAGGAAGGTGCCTGTGGACTTCCT
Source organism: Labeo rohita (assembly GCF_022985175.1). Classification (NCBI taxonomy): domain Eukaryota; kingdom Metazoa; phylum Chordata; class Actinopteri; order Cypriniformes; family Cyprinidae; genus Labeo; species Labeo rohita. The sequence continues at coordinate 11,851,995 of NC_066884.1, read as the reverse complement.
AAAGACCCGCAACTTTGTTCACTCCACTTTAGCCCAGATGCTTTTGAGGATTTTAGTAGACCACAGCTACTGAAAGAGCTCACAAACGGCAGAGACGAGAAATGCTAGATGCCATCCTGGCAGGATGTAAACATGCAGATGCTGAATGAGTTTCTCAGCTCAGATTTCACTCCAGAACATGCTTATATGCTTATATGCCTATATGCTTATATCCATCACCACCTGTAAGCTCTTTTAATAGTCATTGTATCAGTATTTTAATTTTTTTTAAATTGTGTATTCTGAGTTGTGTTGCGGTAAAAACAGCAACAGGTGGTGTCAGTAGCTCACCACGGCATTGAAGTAATGGTGCCCCCCATAGTCCAAAATTTGTGTAAAACGATTTGGATTTTTAAAATAATGTAAATCTTTCATGGGTTTTCTACTACGTATTTCAATAAGAGACATACATTATATTAAGCCATACAAGTCTTAATACCCGGGGTTCCCTTTAAAGCAGCAGACATTGTAAGTGCATCATGTACTTTAAATACTCAGAACATTATCATCCATTGGTGTGGATGATAGTGTAGTTATCATTATCGTTCTTGGTGTGAACGGGCGTTAAAGGTCTATTTCTGTGCATCTATTTGAGATCCGTATGTCAGCAGTCCTAATGGATCAGTTAAGTGACGGCTAATTGTTTGCAGTGCGTCATCTGATGTTTTCTGTGCAGTGAAAATAAACGAATAGCTTGACGGTGTCGCACTTAGTAAGGAGTGCAAAGATAGCAAATAAATATAGTCTGAATTTGAATCTATGTTTAGTAACTTTAATTAGTTGTGCTATCTTATAACATGCATACATATCTATCATGATGTGCATTTGCGTATCCATGATTAATCATGACAGGTATGATGACGAGCAGTCAATGTGCAGCTTATAATATGAATATCTGCAGCCATCGCAGTTAACTCAAAAGCTTTCTCTTTATCTCTGCTGCAAGTCTATTTTGAGCCACAGTGCTGTCTCTCTTTGATCACCAGTGTTCCCTGTGGTGAAAACCCAAGTGTGAGTCCAGCGAAACAGTCGAGGGCATTTGTGGAGGGTAAAGATGACGGACAATAGACAGAATCACCTTTCAGCACCTCTTTAAATACATTGGGGATAACATTAAAGAGGCAGTAAATCACTCTCGCCTCCATGTTAATGTGGCGTCACTTTACATATGTCCTGCCAAACCTGTAGCATTTCGTCACATTCGTCCTTATCAGTAGACTCAACACATACAGTGTATATTTAAATCTTTTTGGCTTAAAGAAAGTCAGATTAATTAAAGCCAAAGTGTGCATTTTTATGTATAAACAAGCCATTTACCCATTTTTAAGTAAAACTTTTTAAAGCGGATTTCCCCCGTCTTTTTTCAATATCCTGTTGGTACAGATATTACACATGCTCTAAAATGATTCCAATTGGTCAGTCATGACATTGAGCGCTCTGATCTCCTTTTTCAGCGACATTGGTTTCAGAAGTGTTTCTTCCGGCTTTGTTTTTGTCTTAATTTTAGATTTATAAACTATAAATCAAACAAACCAGCTATAAGGTTAATTGCAACATTCCAAACTTTGACTTGAAGCAAAAAAGTATTTAAGTTCTAATTCAAAATGAATTCACCTATAAAGGAAATAATGAAGTTTTTACTTCCGGAACCCAAATGTTGCACTGTGCTTGAGTATCAAACTGGCGAGGTGGTATGTGGGGGTGTTTTTTTTTTTTTTTTTAATCAAATGTAGATTCATGTCGCAGTCACATTTTCTTGGTTAAATAAACAATTCTATTTTATATTTTTACATTAACACTGTAATCAATATTCTATCTATCAAAGCCAAATATGAATCTCATCATGTTTTGTTTTTAAGTGTTTTTAAGCATTTTACATTTATTCTAAAATAATAATTCAAGGCATTAACAATTTAAACAGTATATTTTATTTGTGAACTTATGTTCAGCTATTCTTTTTAATAATTAACTTTTAACTATTTTTGGGGTCATCAGTCATTAAAGCTTGAAATGTAGCTCATTACTCACTACTGATTACTCACTAAAAACTCCCAAAGATCATGTTTTCATGCCATTCTAAGTCTTATTTTGATGTCACAAAGTGGTTATATCTAAGTGTGTGAGCTGTTTACTTACTTTTTTAAGTTAGTCTTCCCATTAACACCATTATATTGTTCATTCAGAATGAACACGAACACGCATAAAACACAAGAGGCGGGATTTTTAGCATGAACCAATTACAGGCGATCATAACCAGTCATATCCAATCATATCAGGGTCTGTTAAAACTCAATGAGCTCAGGGGAGGCGAGAGAGATGCGGACTCACGCTGTAAGTTTACCTGCTGGTGTTGCTGTTGTACAACAAACAAGCGATTCATACACTTTTTAATGTTATGTTTTGTAATGTTGGCGTCATTTCATTTTTGTACTACGATTTTTTTTTTTCATTCAATATTTTGAGGAGACACTGGCTCCCTTGCTTACACTCAAACTTTCTTGTTTTATACTATGCAAATGATGCCATCTTATACTATCTTAGTTGTCGATTCTAGTGAAAATTACTACATTATTAATATTACTTTACCAATTAATATTGTTGCATTGTTGGCTGATTGTTGTAAGGAAACTTTTAGATAATATATGGGTAAGAAGATAAAATAATTTAAACTCAAATCAATATTTAGCAGTGTAATGAGTAGTATAATAAACAGTTAGCCAATCATTATCACTAAATAAACAGACTGTAAATTATTATTAAGAATAATGACAGACTGTCTGTTGATTATCTCTCACATAAACTTGAACCGCCCTGTAGAATGACATTCACTTCTTATTCCATAATTAATTCCTGCTGTGCCTTAAAACAAACCTTTAGTGCTCATTTTTCCAAGTTGTAGCTTGACAAGTTGATTTAAAGATATGGAAATTTTAACACTGCCCAGCCAAACCTTCTTAATGTCCTGGAGGAAAAACATCTCAGTGTAGATGAATGAGAGGTGATTTACATAGATATTTTTTTTAGCCTTTGCAGCACTATAAACTCTATTTTCCTTTTGTTTTTTTCTGAAAGTATAATTGATTAAAAAAAACAGAATAAAGCATGGTTACAGCTCGTAAAACCATTTTTATTACTTCATGATTACTAACTTCTTTGTACTTTGATGGTCTGAATGTTTTTTGTTTTATTACAGGCACATATGTGAGAGACCGCAAGCGACAATGTCTAAGACGCAGAAATCAGAGTCCAGGTCTCGCTCTCGATCGGCCTCCAGATCAAGATCCCATTCTGATTCCCGCTCACGCTCCAGATCGCAAAGCAGCTCTAGATCTAGATCCAGGAAGCGCAGATACGGGTAAGTGTCTGGTATGCTTATTAAAGGAGAAGTGCACTTCCAAAACAATAATTTACAGATAATGTACTCACCCCCTTGCCATCCAAAATGTTCATGTTTTTCTTTCTTCAGTCGTAAAGAAATCATGTTTTTTTGAGGAAAGCATTTCAGGATTTTTCTCCATATAATGGACTGATATGGTGCCCCGAGTTTGAACTTTAAAAATACAGTTTAAATGCGGCTTCAAATGATCCCAAATACAGTAAACAATCCCAGCCGAGGAAGAAGGGTCTTATCTAGCGAAACGATTGGTTACTTTCATAAAAATCAAAACCTCTCTTTTTTTCCAGTTCATGACAGATAGGATATGTCGAAAAACTCCCATCTCATGTTCTTCCTCAACTTCGAAATCATCCTATATCGCTGTTTTACCTTTTTTGTTATTTTGTTATTGTCCATTATATGAAGAAAAATCCTGAAATGTTTTCCTCAAAATACATAATTTCTTTACGACTGAAGAAAGAGAGACATGAACATCTTGGATGCCAAGGGGTTGAGTACATTATCTGTAAACTGTTGTTCTGGAAGTGGACTTCTCCTTTAAGCATTATTATGCAAAACATTTCGTAAATTAAAAGTAGATGGTTGCCGCTACTGCAGCGTACAAAGCAGGTGTGTGCATATGTTGGATGAATGAGTTGTTTTCGATTGTTAATTTCAGTTTTGAATCAGATTTCGTACTTTCAAATTTCAGTCATCACTTTCAGTGACGTGTTGTGGATTTAAATACGTAACTGAATGAAGGGATGGTGGGAAAACTAATTTTATCACAAAAAAAAGAGTAACCAATTCCATTTTCCTGACTATTGAGTCATTCAAGTAGATTTCAGTTTTGCCTCTTTTACTGTCTTACAATCAAGCCCACATGGAATCACTCTAACAATTCTGCAATAAATAAACCCAGAAAATGCAGGAAGAAAGATTTCATCTGGGTCTACTTATAATCTTGGGCTTAGTAAGCAATGAACTTTAGCTACTCATCCTGACCATACTACAAAGTACAACACAATAAGGCTTGCTGTCTTGACAGATGTGCTTAAGGACTGAGTGTGTTGGCAAACTCTTAACTTCTCACTTCGTTCGTAAACACACAATGGAACCTCATTGTAAACACACGCCATGTGACTCATGCTCGGCTTCCCAACCCTGACTCATTTTAAATTAAAATCAATATTCCAGTGCCAGTCTAAGCCGTCTGGCCACAGCTGCCATGCCCGAAGTTATGTAAGGTACACCTCGGTATCCTGTGCTTTAATAACGCCTTTACTCTGGCTTCCTCACTTGTTGAAAAGGGGCTGCTCAGTCACTGTGATTTTACTCCCCACGTGTTCATCAGCATTGCATAAACTCTGATATTTGGGAAGGGCTGTGGCTTTGGAAAGGCTCACCACACTTTCTTAGTTCCCGGGCTAAAATTGTACTTCCCTTCACATTCTCACAGGACTGCTGGTTTTATGCTTACAGCACAGTGGAGCCCGTTAGGTAGCCAAATGTAAATTGCCCCTGCCAAAAAACGGCTGCTCTGTATTAGACAAAAACGGATACATAGTTGTGGTACTCTGGTTTTTTGGTTTAAATTTTTTTTGGAGGACGCATGATTTTTTCCATAAGCTTGGATACTTTTCCTGTGTGGTTGACAGTATACTTTGAACGCAAAATCTGATGTCCCCTATTTGCAAGGGAAATCTTTTGAGCCTGGCCTGTCATTGCTGACCACAGTTTCAAAGAGACATCGCTGCTGGAAAAAGCTCATCTCATACATGTCATAAGAAAGAATAGGCATAGCTGCACAGTTTTGAATGAAGTCAAACAGTCCAAATAAAACTCACGGTCATAAGTGAATGAAAAAGAGTCATTTCCAAATAATAAATACCCTGTTTTTGAGAAAGCACCGTTTTCAAAAGATGTAAAAACTTTATAAAAGTCATCAGTATGACTTTCGCACTATATTTCAAGTCTTTTAAATCATATGTGTGACTAACAGTTCAAAAATTGTGACCCTGGACCACAAAACCAGTCATAAGTACCACAGGAATGTTTGCAGCAATAACCGAAAATACATTGTATGGGTCAAAATGATCGATTTTTCTTTTATGCCAAAAATCATTAGGATATTAAGTAAAAATCATGTTCCATGAAGATTTTTTGTAAATTTCCTGTTGTAATTATATAAAAACGTAATTTTTTATTAGTAATATGCATTGCTAAAAACTTAATTTGGACAACTTTAAAGGTGATTTTCTCAATATTTTTTGCACCCTCAGATTTCAGATTTTCAAATAGATGTATCTCGGCCAAATATTCTAACAAACCATACATCAATGGAAAGCTTATTTATTCATCTTTTAGATCATGTATAAATCTTAATTTTAAAAAATTAACTCTTATGACTAGTTTTGTGGTCCTTGGTCCATAACTGTCATTATTCATTGAAAATCTTTCAATCAATCTTTCAAAGCTTTGATTCAATAATGACATAAATTTGGTTCATTCTTCTCATCAAGCTATTATATGACTTCAGAAGAATTTTTATGTTGCCTTTGAAGATTAAATGCCTCAGTTTCCATTCCATTCAGAAATTGTAACCAGTACAATTGAAAAGAGTGCTTTTGTGCTTCCCAGAAGAAAGACAACAGTACATGTTTGAAATGACGTGAGAGTGACTAAATAAGACAGAATTTTCATTCTAATTTAAGTTAAGTAGCTTTTCAAATGAGAGAGCTGTTGTAATTGTTGCTTTCAGTTAAAGCTCTCTGCAAAGCTAATGTGTTGTAACTGGCAGGCTGAGAACCTCCTCTTTGCTTCGTAGAAAGAAAGTAGAAATCTTTCCCATATGACCCATGTGACTGAGTCTTTCCATCCGCGCTCACTAGAGGAGATGCAAAGTCCCCCTTGCTCACTGTGAGAGTATCATGTTGCTCTGTGCACTACCTTCTTACTCTGTATTCCAATGAAAAAACGCATTAGGTGAGTACAAAACCAGTCGAAAGAGTAGATTAACATTTATGCCATTACGTTTGTAGATGTTTGTTGGATTGTAAATTGGTTGCAGGGTGCATTAGTTGGATAATCATTTGCAACTGTTTCACTTTTCAAATAGCGAAAAATTCCACAATACTAGATTGACAGGTTTTAATAATGCAATGCTAGACATTTGCATACTGTCTGTAATTTTATTGTCTAACACAGTTGACGTTTGCATGATGTTGAAATGTTTTGGTGCCTGTTCATTTTCCAATTTGATTATTTTTTGTGAATTATACATTTTCAAAATGTGATAGATCAGAGTGCAATGCACAGTATGAGGTGCTTGCATGTGCACGTTTGTTTAGTTAATTATCAGTGTTTGTGATATGTTAGGACATGCTGATAGAGACTGCCTTGCAGAGACCAGACTGTAGATGTGTTCATAAGTAGTAAAACAGGGCCACCATGTGGCTGAAGTTGATCTTGCACCCAGAGCTTTTAATTGTGATTGGTCACATCAGCTGTGTGTGAATTGTGAATTGATCTTAAATAGTTGAAACAACTGAATTCACAGTTATAGAATATACAGACCAATTTTGTTATTATATTTGTATAATTTTATTGTTATAATGATTGTCCTTTTAGCTTTAGAAATGAATGTTTTCAGTTATAATTCCAAGGGATATTTAAAGGGATAGTTAACCTTTGTATTTATTTAATAACATAATTATTTGTTCTTATTATTACACATTCTTTTGAAGAGAAGCTTTTATTGTGATCTGAGGCCTCAGGGTGGACTTCAATAAATCAAACATCATCATCTCAAGTGTCTCACAACCAAATTTCTTGACATTATAACCAAATTAAATTTGAATAAAATTTGATTTCAGATCTGCAACGGAGGTAAAGATTACTAGTGAAAATCTTTGGTCTGTTGTTTCTCACGCAAAGGTATTTTAAGGCTCCAGAAGAAAATGTATAGACAGGGTGACCTGATTTCCCATGGTGGAATAAGGGATGGGTGAGCAGTATAATGATATGAGAAATTTTATTTCATGATTTCTGTGTTATATTCACATATACACTACCAGTCAAAAGTTTTTGAACAGTAAGATTTTTTTTTTTTTCTGCTCACCAAGCCTGCATTTATTTGTTCAAAAATAATGCAAAATTCTGAAATATTTATACTGTTTAAAATAACTGCTTTCTATTTGAATATATTTTAAAACGTAATTTATTCCTGTGATCAAATCTACATTTTCAGCATCATTACTCCAGTCTTCAGTGTCACATGATTCTTTAGAATTCATTCTAATATGCTGATTTGGTGTTCAAGAAACATTTTTTATTATTATAAAAATGCACATTTAAAACAGTTTTTCAGGATTCTTCGATGAATAGAAAGATCCAAAGATCAGCATTTATCTGAAATAAAAAGCTTTTGTAACATTATTCACTACCATTTAAAAGCTTGGAGTCAGTATATATATATTTTTGAAAGATATTATAGAAATGAATACTTATATTTAGCAAGGATGCTTTAAATTGATCAAAAGTGATCATAAAGACAAAAAAAGTGATTACAAAATATTTTTATATCAGATAAATGCTGTTCTTCTGAACTTTCTATTCATCAATGAAACCTGAAATAAGTTCTACTTAGCTGTTTTCAAGATAATAATAATAACAATAAATGTTTTTTGAGCAGCAAATCAGAATATTAGAATGATTTCTCAAGGATCATGTGACTGGAGTAATGATGCTAAAAATGTAGCTTTGAAATCACAGGAATAAATTACATTTTAAAATATATTGAAATAGAAAACAGATGATAAAAATATTTCTGTTTTTGCTGTAAAAAAACATAAAAAGTCATTAAAAACATTAAAAATCTTTCTGTTCAAAAACTTTTGACTGGTTGTGTGTACAGTTGTTTTTGTTATATAAAAAACAAAGAAGCAAATTACGAACCATTTGAATAAGTCAAATATAATAAAGATACAAATTAAACACAGTTTTCAAACACAGTAAGTTTATTTAACATGTATACATTTACTTAACATCTTTTGTTGTTTGAATAAAGTTAATGACACAGACCAGTATTTCAATTAGGCTGCTGTCCCTTTAAGACCGAATGCACTGGTGTAATATACTAACACATATCCGGTTTTCACCCACCTGTTTAGGTTTATTTAAGCCATAACCGACTATTTACGTGAGATACTCCACATGATAGATATTTGGACAACTGTGTGTGCATTTGACACTTCAGGGGCAAGTGATGTATGTGATGTATGTTTTGGGTGTATGTCATTCAGCGTGATTTTGCCTATCCCATCTTCACTAACTGCAATTTAATCAGTAACGAATTGTGATTGAATAGTAATTTTGTTATACATCAAGCTTGGCTGCCATTGATTAAGCTGTTCTTGTGTGACAGAACACTACTACTTGCTCTGATCACCCAGTCATAATGAAATTTTGAAATACAAGACAAAACATGATTTTTTTTAATAAGTCAGAACACTAAAAATAGTGCGGGACTGTTTGGGGAAAAACAGGACGTCTGGTCACCCTGTGTATAGACTACTTTTATGTAGCTTTTATAGTGTTTTTTGTACTCTTTGGATTCCTCAGAAAACATAATCCTATAGATTTTTGTTGGCTCAGTTCTTCCTTTTGTTGTCTTCAAGCTCTAGGTCTCGCTCTCGGTCAAGATCCCATTCTCCGTCCCACAACCGGGAGCGGAACCACACACGGGAGTACCAGAACCAACGGGACTTTCGAGGCAACCACAGAGGCTTCCGGAGGCCGTATTACTTCCGGGGCAGAGGTCAGGGCTTTTTCCGTGGCCGCTTTCAGCGCGGTGGAAGGGGTGGATATAATAACTACCGTAACAAAAACTGGCAGAACTTCCGGCAGCACCCTCAGCAGCAACAGCAGCAATACCACGCCAACAGCCCCAAGAGGGGACGCTCGCGTTCTCGCTCTCCCAAGAAGCAGTCAAAGAGTCCACAGTCCCGCAGCCATTCCCGCCGCTCTGACAGGTCGTCCTCGGGGAGATCGCCACAGTCGCACCATTCTTCCTCCTCCAACTCTGGGTCTGCCAAACGCAGTTGCAAAAATGCAAGAGAGGACATCTCTGTGGCCGAAGCAACCCGAGGAGGAGGAGATGGGGGTGTGGCAGAGCAGGTGGGAGGCTCTCCTGTGGCCGAAGGGAACTCTGATGGAGACAGGACTGTGGAGAACTGTCAGGTTTTGGTGAACCATGACACTAGTCCTAAAAAGGCAAGTCCGCAGGTTTGCTCCACTGTCACTAGTGACCAACCGATTGACTCTGCAACCAACGAGACAAGTCCTGCTCATAATGCTCCTGATCGAGGTGCAACCAACTGGCAGAAAGTTGAAACTGCACCTTCAAGCACCAGCCCCAAAAAGACAAGCCTTACACCAGTTTTCAATGGTTTTGGGCTCTTTACAAATATTGACCAACAGACAGATGATACAATCGCCATCTCGGCTGCGTTTTTGAAGTAAGTCTGTTTTCTTTTAAAGAAAAAATCTGTGTTGTTTAATAATTTATTTTTACACAACCTAAAAGTCTCTTAGGCTTACCAAGGCTGCATTTATTTGATCAAAAATACAGTAATATCATCGATAGCCTCATGGGCAGAACGCTGACATATACTGCCATTGCACTTTGGGCGACCCGAGTTTGAGTCCCATATAGATAGGGTCCTCACGGTCCTTTCCCTATCCTGTCCCTCTCTCTTTCTCCCACTTTGTTTCCTGTCAATATATACTGTCTTATCCTATAAAAAAGGCAAAAATGCCAAAAATAAATCTTATATATTTGAACAGTAAGATATTAAATGTTCTTTTAAAGAAGTCTGTTCTGCTCACCAAGCCTGTTATTTGATTCAAAATACAGCAAAAGCAGTAATATTGTGAAATATTTTTGTATTTAAAATAACTGCTTTCTATTTGAACATATTTTAAAATGTAATTTATTCCTGTGAATTCAAAGCTAAATTTTCAGCAACATTACTCCAGTTTTCAGTTTCACATGATCCTTCAGAAATCATTCTAATATGATGATTTGCTGTTCAAGAAACAATTATCATTATTATTATTATTATTATTATTATTATCAGTTAAAAAAGTTGAGTACATTTTTCAGGATACTTGAATGAATGAATAGAAAGATCCAAAGATCAGCATTTACCTGAAATAAAGAGCTTTTGTAACATTAGACACTATACCATGCAAAAGTCAACATATATATATTTCTTTAAATATATTTATTGCTTTAAATTGAACAAAAGTGATGATAAAAGACATTTGTAATGATTCAAAAGATTTCTATTTCAGATAAATGCTGTTCTTCCGAACTTTCTAGTCATCAAAGAAATCTGGAAAAAAAATAAAAAATTCTCAGCTGTTTTCAGCTAAATAATAATATTAAATGTTTTTTGAGCAGGAAATCAGAATATTAGAATGATTTCTGAAGGATCAGGTGACTGGAGTAATGATGCTAAAAATCAGCAGAACTTATCAGAAGAATAAATTACATTTTAAAATTTTAAAATATATTCAAATAAAAAACAGGTATTTTAAACAGTAAAAATATTTCAGACTTTTACTGTTTTTGCTGTACTTTGGATCAAATAAATGCAGACTTGGAGAGCAGAAGAGACTTCTTTAAAAAAACATTAAAAATCTTAATAAAAAAACTTTTGACTGGTATGTCTGTGAAGATTCATTCATCCAGGTAGAAGTTTCTTCTAAATAAAGTTTAATTTACAAAAACCACTGGACTTACAAACATACTTAAAAACACAAGACGTTTCAGTGTTCATCCAAACACCTTCATCAGTTGTTTGGTGCACAGGAAGTAACTCTGGCAATTTATAGACACAAAGAACACCAGTTGGCTCCCCCTAATAGGCGGGGGCGGGGGGACACCAGTTTAAGCTGCTGGAGCACCATCTTCTCTGGCACACAATTGGACTAACATCTGTCATGTGGTTTAGATCATGTGACTTCTTTGTGTCTATAAATTGCCAGAGTTACTTCCTGTGCACCAAACAACTGATGAAGGTGTTTGGATGAACACTGAAACGTCTTGTGTTTTTAAGTATGTTTGTAAGTCCAGTGGTTTTTGTAAATTAAACTTTATTTTGACTGGTAGTGTAAATACATACAGTAATAATATGAAATATTATTACAATGAAATGTAACTGTTTTCTATTTGAATATATTTCAACATTTTCAGTGTTTCGTTTCTTCAGTCTTCAGTGCAACACGATCCTTCAACATTTCTTATTATTATCTTTGACGCATAAATTGATCAAAAGCAATAATATTGCTCCAAATGACATAACTAGACATAATATTACAAGAGATTCCTCTTTCAAATAAATGCTGTTTATTTGAACTTTCTGTTCATCAAAGAAATCAGAAAAAAGTAAAAAAAAAAAAAAAAGGAATTAAAAATTTTAAAAAGCAGTTTTCAACACTGATGATATTAATTACCATTATTAATTGAAAATCATGTGATGCTGAAGACTGGAGTAATAGGTGCTTTGTCAGCTTTGTCATCATAGGAATAAATCACATTTTAAAATTATTTAATTTAATTTAATTTATAATATTTCAAAAATATTAATGTTTGACTGTATTTTGATCAAATAAATGCAGCCTTGGTAAGCAGCTTATTTTAAAAACATAAAAAAATCGTAATTATTCCAAACTTTTTACCAATAATGTACAGTAGTCACCATCAAAGCTGTCCTAAAACCATACCCTAAAACCGTACTTGTCTTAGAACAACTTTGATGAACTTTTATGATTTTTTTTTTTACTGTATATTATTTCATTGTTTATCCTAGGGCTGGGTATTGTTACAGGCTTCCTGATTCAATTCCATTTAATCTCTCTCTGCTAATGCTGTATATTATAAAGGGGTGTTTCAGACTGATTAAAATCAGTAACTCATCTTTTTGGGAACCATTCATAAAACAAGTCATCCCATAAGAGTCATTAATTGCCGGAATCGGGGCTACGCTGGATGCATTGCATATTTTTGATTCACTAAATACGGCTGATTCATAGTAGCTGAACAGTCAATTGTTCAAACAAAGATCATAACTTCTACCCAGTCCTAGATTCATTTGTCCTGTAATACTGTGGCTTTTCCAGTTAATTTAAATGACAGATGTTCATCATTTTGAAGGAGTATATGCTTTTGAAATTTGCTTTCTGTTTTCCTTTTCTTTTTTACCTTTACTTTAGTCAGTGTAAGAGTGGAAATAACACAATAAATCCTGTGCGTGTGACAGACAAAAAGTAAGATTGCACAGATTGCATCAACAGACCTGTTGGAAGAAAGAACCAACAAACATGAAGAGCTAGATATGCCTTGTTTACAAATGTCAGCTCACAGTCTTTAACTTAGATGTTCTAAAAAGGTCTAAAAGGCTTATATTTGCACTTTGCAAATGGATGAAGTGAAATTTTCCCAGCTGCACACACACTTGTTTACCTGTTTCTGAGTGGAAGCTATTCATTTGTGCACGGTAAAATGAACAAATCCATTATAGTTTATGCATAATTTGGTGCAGAAGTCCTTGGTCACGTCAAAATGACAACGGATGCGTCTGAGCACGTTATTGTAAGTAATAATTCTGTGAAAATCTCTGTCTCTCATTGACCAGATTCCTGAAGGAGCAAGAGCTTAAAAAACAGGCCTCTGCATGGGACGACAACACACTTAAAGGGAAAAGTAATGGAGATATAGTATGTGATAAAGAAAATGGAGAAATGTTTGAAAAGGGCATTGAGTTGTCTCACGTTGTAAATCACGACAACGCAGGAGAGAAGGAGAAAACCAAATCCGCCAAGAGTGCTGATGGTAACAAGTTATACATAAGCTCCACTAAAAGGGGTTCACGAAACGGCCCGACATTTCTGTACGAGGATGATGAGGACGATCCTGAAGATATGGAGATCTCTGATAGGGTGAGGGATGTGGAAAACGATCCCTCCAAAAACAAAAGCAAAGTCACGCTGTCCGCTCGTGAAATGTTCGAGACGCGTATCAGGAGGATGCAGGACATGGCATGGGATGATGAGCTGGAAGCTCTCCTGCTCTGCCATAAACAGGAGCGAGCAGCCAATATCCTAGCTGCTCTCTCTAAGAGAGACCAACTCGGTGGCATGTTTAAGGATCCCTCACCTGAAAAGCTGTCTAATGTGAAACGAAAGGAGAAAACCACACTGAGTTCCTCTTCTAAACCCACACTGCTGCCCAGGAGGAGCTCTGAGAACCGTGAGCAAGAGATGTTTGTGGTTATGAACGAGGAATCCCCACCAAGAGCTTCAATGAAAAGAGGAAGTGAATTCAGTGTGAGGATGGAATCTCTAAGTGATGATCTTGCAAGGTAAATGATTTTCGTTCCCCCCCAAAATCTAAGAAATGACCTTTTTGCGTCTGCTTGCATCTTCACAAAATGTTGCATTGCATTGCATACGACTGCTTCTGACTATTTTGTGTTTTCTAACCATTGTTATATTTGACAGAACATCTGTTTTGACCAATGAAAGAAGGAATCTTCTGGAGTTTTTGCATCTTGATAAGAAGGATTGGGAGTTTCAGTCTGTCCTTCAGCATCTTCAGGCTCAGTCACCCAAAAGCCCATCTGAGCTGTTTGCCCAACACATAGTTTCAATTGTCCATCACATTAAAGGTGACTGAAACACTGGCCTTAGGATTTGTATTGTTCCATTTTTTTTTTCCAAAAATTAAAAGTGAGACCCTAGACCACAAAACCAGTCATAAGAGTTAATCTTTTTGAAATTGAGATGTATACATTTTAATAAATAAGCTTTCCATTGATGTATGGTTTGTTAGGATATGACAATATTTGGTCAAGATACAACTATTTGAAAATCTGGAATCTGAGGGTCCAAAAAAAAAATACTAAGAAAATCCAAAAATTAAGTTTTGATTTATTTACAGTAGGAAATTTACAAAATATCTTCATGGAACATGATCTTTACTTAATATCCTTATAATATTAAGTGTAAAAGAAATAATAATAATAATTTTGACCCATACTATGTATTGTGTATATAACGTGCTACTTACGACTGGTTTTGTGGTCCAGGGTCACAGGTATTAATAATTTATAATGTAATTAAAATCTATAAACTATTATTTTTTGTCTGCCCACAGCTCAATATTTTCCTTCCTCTGGATTGACCCTAAATGACCGATTTGCCATGTACCAGAGAAGAGCTGCTGAGAAAGAATTCATGAAGCAGAGAAAGAGTCCAGAGATACACAGGTACAAAACTTCAGGCTCAACTTCCCAGGCTGGTTTCTCACGCACGTATTAGTAATTTATTTGTTTTGACAATTTCTAAGCCTCTAAGAAAGGAGGATCGACATTTATCAAAATATTCCTCTCTCCACCTCGTTTTTTTTTTTTTTTTTTTTTTTCACAGGAGAATTGATGTTTCTCCCAGTGCTTTTAAGAGGCACTCTCTTCTGTTTGATGAGATGAAAAGCTCCATGGAAAACAGCTTCAAGGTGACCGAACATTTTGAAATATGACGTATTTTGGAAAAGAATGCTGCGCGAGCGATCCAGCCAGAGCATTCTTAGGCTTCCTTCTCTCTCTAAACTCTTGTTTCTGATGAGAGAGGCATAAGAGTCCAAATGTGAGATGCAAAAAGAGTGCATTCAGGTTGTTGTGTTGTAAATGCCCCCTCAACGTTTGATGGTAACCTTTTACTATGGGTACAAGCCTTCCTAAGAGGCAAGAAATCAGAGGTCAGAAATGGAAGTGACCAGTTGTTCCCATGTCAGATCCATTCAAAGGACTCTAAACAAAAGTCATAGTAAGTATTCCTCTTCAAAGCCTGCAAAGAACAAGTGAGGTGTTTAGGCCAAGTAAAAACAACATACTTTCATGAGCACCAATGAAAGTATTTCTGCTGTGGTCCAAATGTTACCTTTGCGGCCTGTTGCCGTTTCTGAGAAATACTGCTTAATTATCCTGTGTGTAAGAACCCAGAATGCCACTTAAAATGATGTTAGAAAAGGTCTCTTCCTCTCATCCACTTGCATGGTTGTTTTAATTCATCTGTTGCCATGTTTTTCGTTTTGGTCCCGCCCAATACAATGCTGCATGAAGCTCCTAGATCGCCGCTAACCCTCATCTGGCCAAAATATCTCTTTCTCCTCACCGCAGGTCGATGGTAAAAAATCGAAAGGTGATTCAATGGACCTTCGCCTGGATATCGAGCGCAGAAAGAAATACTTGAGTGGAGAGAGAGAGCACAGAGAGGACGAGTACGGAGGAAGAGTACTGAGGGAATCTCCAGATTCAAGCAAGGAAATACCCACTGAGAAAATCTCAAAGAGCCACAAAAAACCGAAGTAAGCTGCTGTATAGACATGTCAGAGTTATCATTAATACACAGGTTCTGCTCTGAGTTGTTCAGAATTAAGAGACTTAAACCATTAAAATCTGCTGCCATTTTGGTGACTTAGGGCCAGATTTACTAAACAGGGCAAATTAGCGTTAGAGCCAATGGGAGAGGAAATTCTAAAATTATGTTTCTTGAGGAAAACATTTTAGGAATTTTCTCCATATAATGGAGTTCTATGGTGCCCCTGAGTTTGAACTTCCAAAATGCTGTACTTTGAACTTCCAAAAAGGTAAAACGAGATGGGGGTTTTTCAACATACCCCAACTGTATTGACCCGGATTACACAGACTACACATGTGCATCGCAGAGATGAAACAAAACAAGCATTTGAGGTTAAAAAGTATATAAACTCTCAATTTGTTTTGAAAATGACATTTTGGCTAGATAAGACCCTCCTTCCTCGGCTGGGATTGTTTGGAGTCATTTAAAGCTGCATTTAAACTGCATTTTGGAAGTTCAAATTTGGGGGCACCATTGAAGTCCACTACATGGAGATAATTCCTGAATTGTTTTCCTCCAGAAACATAATTTCTTTACGACTGAAGAAAGAAAGACATGAATATCTTGGATGACAAAGGGGTGAGTAATTTATCTGTAAATTTTAGTCTGAGAGTGAACTAATCCTTTAAAAGGATTGCACAGATGCGGATTATTTTCAACCCCATTTTTTAATGCTGCAAATACCTGTAATTTGATAAACGCAAACATTAGTAAATCATATTGCGTACTCTCTTCCCATAAAATTTGCGTCTAAAAGGGAAACTGCTACAAATGCATATTCAATAAGGTCAGGCACAAAAATAACTGTGTCCATGCCTCATGCCTTATTAAATCCTGACAGTACTATTTTAATGCCAAAAGACGGTTTGCACTGGCGTAAGCTGTTAGTAAATCTGGCCCTTTGAGACTTAAACTAATTAGCTAACAATTGTATTTTTGTCTGGGTTTATTGTGACCTCTCAAGTGAAAAAAAAATCCTGCTTCTCTACATGTAGTTAAACAGCAGTCTTGATCAGCCAATAAAAAAGTGCAATTTCATCAAGATCAAATTTTACTTGCCTCAACATCTGGTTGAGTCAAGTAAATGTAAAACAAGATGAAACCATCAAGATGTCCCTAAGGCCCTAAAAAACATTTATAAAAAAAAAAGGCCTGAAGATGTGTTCACACTCTCAGCAGTCTGCAGCAACAAGAAGTCAAACACTTTCAATGAGAGCTTGTGATGCTCATGTGAGGCGACATGAGTGACAGAAATTGGCAGTGTGGATGTTAAGCAGAGTTGAACTTTATGCGAAGGACCTGCAATACAATGCAATGACTACCAGTGGGAGTGAAGCTCACACAATTTTAGCCTGCTTGTGCGCAATAGGACAGCAGCTTGATCACCTTCATCTATTAAATCACTGTCAGTGTGAACACCCCTTTTTGTCTTTCTGATCATCTGGATATTTTGAAAATGTCAAATTAAGGTTGTGAGGTGTTTGAAAATGTCCTGATTTTCCTTCAGCTCCAGGTAAAGATTCATTTATAGTTGGTGGAGAAGCAAATGACCTGATGAAGTCATCTTGCACATGTTCAAACAACACGTTTTTACCTTTGATCCAGTCGATTTTTTTGTGTTTAACCATTTTAAATTGATCAGCACTCTCTGAATTGAATGTTATTTCATTCCCAAGGAAAAGCAAGAAGAAGCGGGAGCACTCTGAGTCATCTTCCTCATCTTCATCATCTTCCTCTGTTTACCAAGAAGAAGAGACTGAGATCAAGGCAGAAGGCTTTTCGAAAATGCAACAGGGGCTTAGAGATTATGCAGAGTCTGCAGAAAGAGGACGGGCACGAGGAGGCTTTGTAAGTTTTTGGGTGGTATTGAAGAATGAAGATGTTTGTTTATTGCTGTGGTACCTACAGTTGCCATTTGCTGTTTCTCAGCAGCTAAGAATACGCGGTAGAACCTGGAACCGAGGAAATTTCCATGGAAGCAGTAATGGTGATTCACAGATGAACATGACAGCAAAGAATGACGACTGGGATCAGGAATACACTCCCAAGAGCAAGAAATATTTCCTGGTAAGTTGTAATCTTTGCAGCATACATTCTGCATCACCCTTCTAATGGAGTTCTTGAAAAAAAAGCTAAATGCTAAAATTTACATAAATAAGTAAATAAATAACACTGTACATTTTTTCATTCACACTTAAGTATACACATTTACCTATTAATATCCATAAAATATCCACAAGTTATGCTCCATGTATCCTCATCTCTTACATTTGTGGTCTACACATGTAATGTTATGAAATCTGTACAGTTAAACATAACACAGGTGATTATTCTTAAACTAAATAATCTTTTCAAAGATTTTGAGGATATTAATCAATTAGGTAGGGGACAGATTGTGTAATATGTATATTTTCATTATCTACAAAGTTTCCAGGGATATCAGTCCCACCTACAACTGTATATGTTATAAAATTGTATCAAGCAAGTTCTGGATAAGTCTGTATTTTCTTTGTAAGCTCTTCTTCTGTCTTTTCAGCACAGTGAAAAAGATGGAGAAGCTGAGAAGAAGGTGACGGACACACAAGGGCGTGGTCGCGGTAATATTATTCGCACAAAGGGACGTTTCATCCTCCGGAGGGCCACAAATACCAACACCACCAATAATACGAGTCCTAAATGGGCCCATGATAAATTCCAGGCCACTGATGATGATGATGAGGGTGAACAGCAAGGAGAGGATGTAGACCAGGACCAGTGAGAACCGGGCAGTGAAGATGTTAAGATCCCTCATCATGCTTTAAACCCTGGGAAAAGACTTGCCAGCCTTCACACTTTCAAGAATGGATATAATATCCATCCATATGCATCTAAAACTTTTTCATAGGAAAGAAGTTTTTTTATTGTATTGCTTTGATTTCCTATTTTCGTGATGATGCTTCAGCTTGGTTGTGATTTGTGCTAACATTTTTTTTTGTACATGCAAATTCACACGCCTTCATAGAAAAACATATTATAGAGTTTAAACAAACTTTTTTCTCAGAATTGTGAGAAAAACTCTAAGAAAAAAAGTCAGAATTGCATGATATAAACTCACAATTCAAAAAGATTATATTGTAACTTTTTTGTCAGGATTGTGAGTTTATATCTCCTTCAAAAATCCTTCAGAATTGGATTTTGAGTTATGAGGAAAAAGTCAGAAAATTTATATATATCGCAATTCTGACTTTATAACTTGCAATTGTGTTTATGTCTCACAATTTTGAGAAAAAAGTCAGATTTGTGAGTTTGTATCACGCAATTCTGGGAAAAAAAAGTCAGAACTGTGAGATAAAAAGTCACATTTACCTAAGAAGAAATATATATTTTTTTTTATTTGTGTGTGAATTTTGATTGAATGTTGTTTAAAATACAGTACAATTCAATATAATACAATAGATATATAGTTTATTGGCCACTCTGCTTTCTAGATGTTCATATCAGACATTAAAAAAAAAAAAAAACATTTCAGTCAACCACTAGTTCAAAGGTTAGGTGCCTTCGATTGTGCCATAGTGCCTTAAGTGTAGAATACCGTATAGAATTACAGCTGGTTATGTACTCAATGCTGTTAAAAAAAATAGATGTACATATTAATGTTTTGTGTGTCTACCTATAGAAACGAAGATCATGACTTAATAACTTGTATGAATGACCCAGTCTCGCTATGGGACCAAACTACAGCAGGTAGATATTCATGTCCCGGTGAATGACATGTGGGAAAAAGAAGATTTACATTAATCAACTGCTAGTCAAAAATGTCAACTTTGAAACTGGACAAACAAAGAAACAGAGAAAGTTGGAAACACATGCACTTATAAATGTTTTGAATACTGTTAGCATTTATTGGAGTGCAAGTTTTTGACAATAAGTGTGTGCATACTGTTTTATTATGGCTTTTCTAATGTGTGTCTTTGTCTTTAAATCGTATGCCTTTTTCTATTGCCTAAGCACCTTGTTTAGATCATTTTGGCATTTAGATACTAACAAAAAGGTCATGTTTTGGGGAATTTGTTTTGAAGTTAAAGTAAAAAGAATATCATGTGGGGAAGTGAATAATTTACATTCATACTCAAAATTGGATTTTAGCCGTCTGGGTTTTTATTTGCACTGTGTTTGATATATACATTTTGACTTGCATTTATATACTCACATTCGGAAAGAATAAAAATGCAGCAATTTTACCTCCGACTGATTTTTGTGTCAAGAATAATTCGAAGTTGTAACACTGACACCGTATTTACTGGTAAATTAACATATAGTGAACTAAGCCTATCTTAAAATTTTTTTATTACGGTGTGAATTGACCGGACATCTGCTATCTAAATCTCAGTACAATCATATCTCTGCTATCCAATAAAAGTTAACCCTGGAACAGACTGAAAGAACTAATATCAACACAGTCATATTTAACACTCATATAAAATCACCTTATATTTAAACATCAGGTATTTCCTTGAATTCCTTTTCAGTGAGTAAACATATTATCAGTCATTTTTGCGGTGACACGTGACACCAGAAGGCTCATACCAACATAAACCTGTCCCACCTGTTATGCACTCTCTATCTCTCCTTCTCAGGGTATAACGTGTCTTGACTAGCTGAGAATTGTTTTTTTCCAACAATGCTAATGTTTGACTAGGAAAAAGGAGGTCCGATACAGCTTTCAGTGTCTCTGGATTGTGTAATACTACTAAATCAAGCAGTGTAATTCACAGAGATCTCATGACACTTTGAGAACTGAACAGAATCTTTATTGTCAGACTTGGTGCTCTAAACACGGCTTTCAAGGAGCTATGGGTGAGTTTTTAAACTTTATTTCAAAACGTTGTTATGATTGGGCAAGCTGTGGTGTTTGTGGTACCTGGGTTATGTGTACTATTTGATAAGTGAGCAATAAATGATAATTAAGTGACAGATAAGACTGAGCTGCTTTCATATCATATTTTTGATTTGAATAGTATTACTAACATTCATGCATAGCTGTATGTATGTTTATTCACTGATTTACTTAGTGTGACTTTACTTAGTGTTTGGTACAGACTCTTAAGATGTCATATTATGACACAATCATCATTATAGGCTTTTTGAGCTTACCTGATCATAAACTACCTGTAATTGAGGCTTTACATTTAGACCAATAAAACATTACTTATTGGACGTTTCTTATTGGAAATCAGATACAAAGTACTGCAATGCATTCTTAAGTTCAAGTCGCATACCTGTAAGCCTGTTGAAACACATTGCTCATGGCTGTCCAGCTCCAGTATTGCACTTGAGAGTCACATAAATTCTACCACTTCAATCTCTTTGGCATGTTTTTTCATGCCTTTCACATAAGTAGACAAATTTGTCTGTAGGGTAAGTATTTCATAAAAGATAAAGCTTTCTGATGATTGAGGAAGTGCAAGAGTAACATCATAGCCTGCCCAAATGAAATCTGCAGACTTTTCTTCATTGACTTTAGAGGAGAAATCTGTGGAATGGATATAAATATGTTAAAACTGAGCCAAAATATAATGCATTTCATTAAAACACTCTAGTTTATTAACCAGCAATGGCTTTACCTCTCTTCTGTCCATTGTAGAGGTGCTTGTGCTTTTGGATTTTGAGGCGACGATGTCAGATGAGTTGACAGTGCATGTGGGGGATGTGGTGAAGAACGTCTCAAAGGGAAAAGAGGAAGGATGGCTGGAGGGAGAGCTGAGAGGAAAGAAGGGGATGTTCCCTAGCAACTTCGTCAAGGTCTGGACTTGTTAGAGCACTCTTTCCATAGCTTTCCTAGTAGCCTTAATGGTCATTTTCAAAATGACTATTCTTTCCTCACAGGAAGTGCCTGTTTACTTAATAGGGGACACCAACAGAGAGCCAAGGAGCATGAGGAAATGTAAGTTTCCATTATAATAAACAAGATAAACGTAAAATCGTAAGTGAATTTTTTTAAGTCATAAAGTTTTAAGTCATAACCATTATTGTTGTTCTCTTCAATACACTGAATCATTTTCTTAAGTCTTATTTGAATTTCCTGCCTTGAAGATTGACTATAGTATGAACCAATGAGATTTGAGTACTCGCTGTGCAGATGCAATATGATTGGCTGGAACGTATGAAGAACACACCCCCTTCATAAACCGAGTCGGAGTCCCTCAGAGTGGCTCAAAACATAACGAGGCTGGAAGAATTAAAAATGGCTGATGAGCAGAATTAAAATGATATAGGGAAATGTTTAAGTTATTGTTTAAATGTTCCTATAGTTTGATAAAAGTCATGTAAATACTAAGACTCATATTTTTAAACGAATCGGTTGAGTCGATGATTCATTCATCGTCGATGACTCGTTCATACACGCAAAACGACACTGGCGTAGGTGAGCGAATCTAAACGAATCTTTTAAATGAATCGGTTTACTTAAATGAACCAAACTCCTCAACAATAACAAACACGTTCCCTTTCAAATAATTCAGGTTTTGTGGTAGATAAATATGTTTTGTTCAATGACATCTAAATATTGGTCCACAGGCGTAAGCGTCTGAAGCTCTCCAAAGTATCCAGACTTGGTAGACTAAAATAAGTAGGCTAATGAAAGGTTTGTGCCTCCACATCCGGTCTCAAATTATACCCACCAAAATCCATAGGCTACGACTGCACTATATCCGCTATAAAATCGTGCTTGTCATAAAGTGAAGTAGTTGTAAAAGTGAAAACTGGAAGTGCCTTTGCAGGCTAGTTCAGTTTAGTTTGTTCTCACACACATCTCAACGTGTTGACATGCTACATATGTTTTCCACTTACTTCATCGGTCCAGCGAAGAAACCAAAGGTACAGACGAGGAAATGTGAGGTAGCTTTTCCCTACACCCCCTCGCATGAGGACGAGCTGGAGCTGGTTGTCGGAGAGACCATCGAGATTCTCAGAGAGGTAATAAGTTCCACATTTCTATATACTTCATTGACAGTCTTAAGTGCTTTCGTTTAGCATGTCTTGTGCTTTCTGTGAGACGAAGTGGTAACCTTTCATCATCCTTGTGGACGTTAAAGGAATAGTTCATCCAAAATAAATACATAAATACTACATGTTACGTACGTACATAATAGGTAAATACTAACCACCAAATACCCTAAAGTCTTTTCAGATCTCTCTCTCTATAACAAAATGTATATATAGTTTACTGGATAAAAACATCCATCATCTGATTAAATGTTTATGTGTGTATAAATATTCCGCTATACTTTGTTTTGTCTGGTAGATTGAAGATGGGTGGTGGATGGGAAAGAAAAATAACCAAATAGGAGCCTTTCCATCAAATTTTGTCAAGGAAATTTTTGTCCCTTCAAAAGGTAAGGTTGTAGAATAAAACTTGGAGCTAGCATTTATTTTGCATGACATGTGTAATCTTATCTGAAGACCTTCTTCACAGTGGATACACAGTGCCCTCCTTCATAATTGTTGTCACGAAGATTGTTGTAACCTATTTTGGTGGTGGTTTTGTGGTATATTTGTAGTATTATGAAGTCTTTTGTAGACAAATTCACACTAGCGTCCTGAAAAGTATTTCTGTCAGACATGTCTGACTGTTTGGGTTGGCTTTTGGTTAGTTGTCTGATGTTGCTTCCCTGATAGCATACATACATCTCGGAGACGTCTATTTGACGTCTGCATTTACATCTGCAAGACATATTTTATACTGTTTGCTCATCTGCAGTACGTCTATAGGACATTTCCTATCAGATGTCGAATAGACGTCTAGTAGATGTCTTTAAGAAGTTTATGATTTAGAATTGATGTAAAACTGACATCTGTCAGATGTTTGTACACAGCAGATGCTTTCCAGATCAAGTGATCTTTAACAGACGTCTTGCAGACATACGTTATATGAATATCTGGGTTATTCTTGTTTCTCAGCATTACAGTAGCTTCTTCACTTTTACTGGCAAAACTTTGGTCTTTAGGTTAATAAACACAAATAACAGAGTCCAGATTTTATCAGTAGCCTAGAACAAAGATTTAAGGTCCTTGCAAATTCTCGTCCGAAATTTTCGCACGTCAAAAAATAAATACAACCTCACGTTGTGTCAATCACATTTTTCACACTGCATCTGAAACTTTAGACAAAAAAATTAGTTTGGGTTAAATTTTCTGCGCTTTTCGCATACAAAAAAATGCATACGAAAATTTCCGACTCAGTGTGTAAGGACCTTAAATTCAGAAAATTTAAATGATTGAGTAATCATGAACGTCTGTGTTGTTCCATTCTGGCGGGCATTGTATGTTTGTTACTGTCTTACTGTCTTAATGTTCTGCAGATGGCAAGACAACTGAAGCCAAAGCCAGGCCTAAACTTTCTGAAGCGGTTTTCAATAAAGAGGTGAATTTTTAAATATACTTTTATATTGCAGTAATTTCACATTTGATCTTTAAATTAATGTAGAAAAATGAAAACAGTATATTTTTGTTTAATGGCATTTTTTAATTACTGAAAGTGAGTATCTCTGATACCAGTACTACTGATGTCTCTAGAAAATTGTTGTTTTTTTCCTAAAATGTAACCATTAACTATAGCCGTTCAACATTACAGTATAATTGAGAGCTATCAATTTTATCATTTATTAGTCTTTCTAAATAAACATAATTCTTGTCAAGAAAAAAGAGACTGAAGCAGCAGTTGTGAGTGGGATGGCCAACCTGAGCTCTGCGCCTGCATTAACTTCGTTAAATATTTTTAACGCTGTTAAAGTGGAAAAATTACTTGCCTGCGTTAACACTAATTTTGACAGCACTAATTATTATATTATATTATATTATATTATAGTATAGTATAGTATAGTATATTATAATTAGTTTATTATAATATTATTTGCTTTTTACATTTTTTTTTTTCATGCAGGCAAAAGTACAACAGAGACCAAGTTTACGGAGAAAAACATCAAGTGGTGAGAAATCTAAAAACATTCCATACCATACAGATGACGTTAGATAAGTAATTAAAAGCTGTTTTGCTGGTTCTTGAGGCTGTACTCTTCGACTTAAACTGAATAACACTATTCCCACAATTGAAAGTAACAGAGAACACCTAGAGTCTTAAGACAATGCCTATCCAGTTTTCAGTGAATGAAAAGATCTATTCTTAAAGGACTTCCCTAAGAGCTTCAATACCAGAAGGGCAGGAACATGTGCTTTCAGATTCACCCACCAAACCTACTGGGCAAATCCGTTAAGGAAAAACCCAAATTGCTAATAAATTAATTATAATGTTGGTATATTTGAGGTGACTCAGTACATATTTAATGTGTTCACAGTGAAAGAATGTTGCCAGGTCATGTTCGACTACACAGCTGTTGCTGACGACGAGTTGAACCTGAAGAAGGGAGAAGTCATAGCAATCATAAACAAGGTGTGTCATATGTGACCAACTGACTGCTTTCTATTTATACGATACACAGTACATTTTCTAAAGAAAAACAAAGCTACCTCAACAGATTTGTATGTAGAGGATAATGTACAGTCAGCTGTTTTCTTACAGTCATTACAGCAAAATAATAAATGATGATCAGGTCAGATCAGAATGCCAACACAAAACCATCTTGTATCATTCTAAAGAAATGTGTTTTGCAAAAATGACCACATGACTTTATATTATCTTGCTTATTAAACACACCACACAGTTATTTTAAATAGTATAAATATATTATAAAACTTTACTGTTTTTGCTGCACTTTGGAACAAAGAAATGCAGGCTTGGTAGTAGAAGAGACAAAAAACATTAATAATCTTACTGTTCAAAAACTTTTGACTGGTAGTGTACTTAAATGACTACTTAAATAAGTAAATAAATGCACATGAAATTCAAAATTTTGGGATCAGAAAAATTTTAATCTTGTGAAAGAAATCTTTTATGCTCAAATGCTTTATGCTAATATTCTGAAAAATTATTACAATAAAAAAAGTCTATTTTAATGTGTTTTAAATTGTTGAAAACAGTTGCGCTGCTTATTATTTTTGTGGAAACTGATTAATCTTTCATTTTTGATAAATCCTTGATGAATAGAAAGTTCAAAAGAACAACATTTATTTAAAACTAAATGTTTGTAACATTTTTAAATGTCTTTACTTTCACTTTTGGTCTGCTTAGTGCATCCTTACTGAATAAAAAAAAAAATAAATAAAAAATCGTAATGACTGCAAATTTTTGAATGATAGTTTATATTAAACGAAACAGGGTGTGGCGTGATCTCATTTGTGTATTCTTAACCTATTACCTCCTCATTTAGTTGTTTATACCCCATATACAAGTTTGTGTCTTTTCCTTGGCAGTGATTCAGCTGTGGTTTTTTTCTTTTCTTTTTCTTTTCCCTGAAGAGCACTGAGGACGATGGCTGGTGGGAGGGGGAACTGAACGGGCGCAGGGGCTTTTTTCCCGATAACTTCGTCATGGTGATCCCAGCGGATGCTCTCAATGTGAGTGTTGGACAGAAAAATGTTCTCATGATTGGCCCATTTGTGCACTGTTAGAGAATGGGAGTCTCCCTTTTGTCAACACAGCTCTTGGGCTGTTAGTAATGCGCTGGCTCAGAAAACCGACTGTAGGCCAAGGACATTCATTCTAGTTTACAAATAGTTTAATTTGTTTTAAGATGGAACAGACTCGAGGTTATAAATCTGTTTTTAATATGTTGATCCTGTCTGTAATGACACAAGAAGGCTAACTTTGGTCTATACATGACTGTATTTTCTTCCTGTTATTTCGGGATTATTAAAAGAGATTGACTCAGAGGTTTCCATTAGAAGAGAGGAACACTAGAAACGGTGACTTGATTCCTCCTACACGGAAAGAGTGTGAACTTTATCCTGCTCAGAAGGACTAATCTATATTTTGTTGACAATTTCTCGTTTCTGACGCAGACTGGTAATGCAGGCCAGGCACCGGTGAGACGTGTCTCTCAGAAAAACGCAGGTAAGACATCAGCACCTGTCATAGCGGCAGGGCTGGTTCGACAAGTTTGTTTCTTCAGATTATACCGAACATAACTGGAAATGTTGCTAGAAATAGCATTAAAACATTTGAGCGTGTGTGTGAGCTGGTTTGATGGAACGCATGTAGTGACGCATGTCAAGTCAAATCGAAAGTTTGTAGTTTGATTCCTGCATGGCATGACCCATGAGCCACAAAACTTCTTTTGTGCTAAATTACTATTATTTGTTTTGTGAGAGTACTATATTTTATTTTAGTATCAGTTGCTCAATATACATTAAAAGTTAAACACTAGCACAGGTATACATTATACGATAGTATATGCTAAGCTTGAAAACCGCAATATAAAATTAGAATTTTGAATGCTGTTTTGTAACTTAATAACATCTCAGACGTCTTTATCAAAATATAGTATACATATAGTTCATCAAAAGACAAAAATAAATACTTTAATACCAGTTAAAGGGATAGTTCATCCCAAAATAAAAATTTTGTCATTAATTACTCTTACTCATGTCATTCCAAAGCTGTAAGACCTTTGTTCGTCTTTGAACACAAATTAAGATATTTTTGATGAAATCTGAGAGCTTTCTGACCCTGCACAGACAGAAACGCAACTGACACGTTCAAGGCCAAGAAAAGTCGCAAGAACATTGTTAAAATAGTCAATGTGACATCAGTGGTTCAAATGACGTTCTGACAAAGAACGTCTATCTCTCTTAGTTCATCGTATGTATATTCTGGTTCAAAATAGTAAGGCTGGGCAAAAAATTGCAAGTCATCCTCTCTGTCGAAATCTTTAGACATGTTTTTGAACACTGTTTTGCATACAGAGCGTGTCTTCCTCTGCTTGTAAATAAGGAGCAGCGCTCCTACATCAGCAGCACCACACACATAGGGGCAGCTGTGGCCTAATGGTTAGGGAGTCGGGCTTGTAACCGAAAGGGTTCGAGTCCCAGGTCCAGCAGGGATTGAAGGTGGGGGGAGTGAATAACCAGTGCTCTCTCCACCCTCGATACCACGACTGAGGTGAGTCCCTTGAGCAAGGCACCGAACCCCCAACTGGTCCCCGGGCACCGCAGCGATAGCAATATGGCTGCCCACTGCTCCGGGTGTGTGTTCACGGTGTGTGTGTGTGCGTGTTTGTTCACTACTCACTACTGTGTGTGTGCACTTGGATGGGTTAAATGCAAAGCACAAATTCCATACTTGGCCACACGTCACGTCGTTTCCTTTCCTTTCATTCCTTGTGATACTCTACTGAATGTGTGGCTGAGACTGGCATCAAAGAGAAGTTGATAGTTTTGGTTTCTTTGTGCACAAAAAGTATTCTCGTAGCTTCATAACATTACGGTTGAACCACTGATATCATATGGACTATTTTAATGTTGTCTTTACTGCTTTCTGGGTCTTGCGTTGCTGTCTATACAGGGTCAGAAAGCTCTCAGATTTCATTAAAATATCTTAATTTGTGTTCCGAAAATGAACAAAGGTCTTACTGGTTTGGAACAGCATGAGGGTGAGTAATTCATGACAGAAATTTCATTTTTTGTGGAAACTATCCCTTTAAGGATCTTGAGTATTGGTTTTGTCTAACACAGTAGTCACACATTTCCCATCTGAAATCAGACATAACCTTTATTAATCACTGATAAGAGTCTTTTTACCTAGAGGAAGTTTAAGTTCAGTTTTTTACTTTATATACAGTATACACTGCTGTTCAAAATTTTGGGATCAGTAAGATTTTTAATGTTTTTTAAAGAAGACTTTTCTGCTCATCAAGGCTGTTTATTTGATTAAAAAATACAGAAAAAAATAGTTTTTTTGATCAAATAAATGGAAGTTTGATGAGCATAAGAGACTTCTTTGAAAACATGAAAAATCTTACTGATCCCAAACTTTTGAACTTCTGAACTGCATATTTTTTATTTTGTATCTTTATTATTATTATTTTCACTTTATGTTTAAACATTTTATGAAAGTTCTGTTAACTTTATACAGTGCCCGACAGCCCTTATTATTACACTCTTTTTTTTTTTAATCAGGTTGACTTTTCTGAGGAATTAACAAGCTGTATTTTAGTTTTATATTAGCTTATGTTTGGTAGTTCACCAAACTTCTCTGATGGAAACTACAAACTGTAAAATGCTGCTTCTGCACCTGTTATTTAAAACAGTCATTTCTAGGACAGGAAGTAGGTTTTTTGCTCATCTCATGTTTTGTTTTGCACTCAAGCATGAGACTGCATTTCACCCTCAGGCTGATCATTTTTGGTTTGCTGCAGAATTATCTGTGACGGTATTAAAGAGGTGTTAAAAGCTTGGAAACGCAGTGCAAGAATCTCTGTTCATTACTGATGTTTTAAATCTGACTTCATACATAACCCTCATTACCACAAATCGCTTCAAGAAACACTGATGCAGCTGTGTGGAACTGTGACAGGAAGTCGTAGGCTATGAAGAGATGTCATGTGAGCAGATTCTAGAGAAAGGCAAGGCCAAAGTGGAGCAGCCCTCTGCTTTCTATATATAAACGCCTTCATATGAACATAGGGTTGTAATGTTGGAATACTGATAAAACTCAAAGGGTATGTATAGGCTCTGTTCTACAGTATTTTCAGTTCTAGATTCCAGATGCGTTTGTAGTTTATATCACTTGTCGCTTGTCTTATGAGAAGATTCGGTTTCAAAAGAAAAGATCTTGTCAATGTAGTCCTGATGGGAGATGAAACAATGTTCTGTATGAGAGAGGATGTTTACTCAAAATAATTACATGTGATACTTATGGCTTTGCTAAGATCTACGATTGCGTTTGATTTGGTCTTAGATTGTGACTTAAATGTCTTGTTTGACTCAACAAGTAATTCTAAATGAGCACAGAGATCTGGTCTTTTTTTTGTTTTGTTGGACTCAGTTTTATGGCTGTTAATACTTAAACCTATTTGCATTTATTAAGGGAACCCATGAGATTTTTTTTTGTGTAGCCACAGGAAACAGCAGGCCAGCTCTTTTGCTCATTTGTCAGGGAAAGTTGCCTGTTCCCATGCCACTGAGACCTCCAGCACGTAACCCGTGTAGTTGTGAGAATGCTTCAAAGTGATGTTTATTTTGTGCTCTTATCTTTAATGCGTGTAAAGGCCAAATTATGAAAAAGAATGGCAGCAAAAATGGCTTCAAGGAGGATAAAGATAACAGTCCAAAAAAGAAGCAAAATTGTGACCCTGGACCACAGAATCCAGACTTGAGTAGCATGGGTATATTTGTAGCCAAAAATACATTGGATGGGTCAAAATTATCGTTTTTTTTATGTCAAGAATCATTAGGATATGATGTGAAGATCATGCTCCATGAAGATATTTTGTAAATTTTCTTACTGTACATAACTTCTGATTAGTAATATGCTTTGCTAAGAACTTAAGTTGGACAACATTAAAGGCGATTTTCTCAATATTTAGATTTTTTTTGCACCCTCAGATTCCAGATTTTCAAATAGTTGTATCTCAGCCAAATATTGTCCTATCCCAACAAACCATACATCAATGGAAAACTTATTTATTAAAACAAATCTCTTTTTTTTTTTTTTAAATTATACTTATAACTGGTTTTGTAGTCCAGGGTCATAATTGATAAGCATAGAGGATTGAGGAGATTTCGTTGCCTTAGAATCATAAGGTTCTATTTTTGTCAAAATTGAGTTATTTACATATTCTTATCATATTCATATTAAACTTATTATATTATGTGATGTTTCTTTTGTAAGCTGTGTACATTTTTGGCCTTTTTTTAAAAAACAAAAATGGTTCTATCTACAGAAGTCTATGGAACACAAAAACTTTGAAACTCAATATCTCAAAAGTGTTCAGAATGCAGTTAGAACCTTATAATTCTAAGGCGATGATGTGTTAAGAGTTCCTAATAGCGTTACGGTAAATGCATGATTTTGATGAAATGTCATGATACTGACTGCAGAATCTTGTATCTTCTTATATTTTAGTGAACCAGATGCCAGTGATGGACCAGAACAGCTCTGACACAAAGACGGAGACTAAAAGTAATAATTCTGAACACACCTATAAATGACCTTGCTGTTTAACATCCTGTCTTGATAATTGAATTATAGAGTAAATGTACACCTAAAATTGCTAAAATGTTTATTTATATATATATATTACACATGTACAACACTTATTACTTCAGTAAATATTTGAGCTCATGTAAAAGCTCTGCTGTTTGTGGAAATGTACCAATTATGATAATATTTATCTTTTGTTTTTGCTCTCTCTCCTCTTTGTGCAGATGACAAACCAGACACTAAAGACTTTCGAAGTGACCCACCTGGTAAAATTAAGTTGCCTGGTCTACACAAACCACCTGTTCCACCACCACCAGTGAAGGAGAAGCCCATAAAACTTGTACCAAAGTAAGTGATGCCTCAGCAAATCATGTTTGAGCATACAACCTTCTGTGATGCATTTCATGAGACTTTCATCACTAGTAATGCCAAAAATAGAAGAAATCTGAAACGCAGACCTTTTTCACTATTTCACCAAATAAATAAAATCATGAATTTCCCTTCCCTTTCCCATCTGTCAGATTTATTATACTGAGGGACTGAATTTCCCTTCATTAGATAATCATTTAGCATTATGTGGTATTCTAAAGGGCCTGTGAATGCTCTGTCTTGTAAAGAGCAATGGAAATTTTATGAGTTGCTGAGGGACTAAACAAACCAAACTGCCTGTTTCCTGTTTTGCTGAGTAAACTGAGTCTTCAGAGAGCTTACAGAAGGAACTGTCATTCTGGCTGAGATGCATGTACGAACTAAGACATTACAGTCAGTTGACAGTTAATCTAACATTTTCCACAACAAATCAAAACAGTGCATTGTTTACAAAAAAGCTCACGGCACTTTAAAACACATTAGACAAATGTATAGCATAGTCACTACGTTACACATGCCAATGTTTGTTTTGATTTCGGTGCAGAAAGCAATGCTATTAAATTGAAACTGCATTGAAAATCAGTGGTTCCTGTGTGCTTTGTGTATTTAAAGGAGAAGCTTACTTCCAGAATGAACATTTCCTGATCATTTACTAACCCCCAAGATGTAATTTCTAAGATGTTAATGTCTTTCTTTCTTCAGTCAAAAATTAAGGTTTTTGAGGAAAACTTTCCAGGGTTTTTCTCCATATAGTGGACTTCATTGGTGGTTGAAGGTCCAAATTGCAGTTTCAATGTAGCTTCAAAGGGCTCTACGTGATCCCAAGGAATAAGGGTCTTATCTAGTGAAACGATCGGTCATTTTCAAAGAAAAATACAAATTTATATAGTTTTTAGGTGGAAGTATTGTCCCAGTGTTTACAAAGCGAATTTGCAAAGAAAGTCAAACACCATTTACAAAAAAGGTAAAACAGCGATGTTGGATGATTTTGAAGTTGGAGGAGAAAATGAGAGTTTTTCACCCTACCCTACCTCTTTTTAACCCGGAGTACACAGATGAAGAACCAACTTTTCCAGCGTGATTACACAGTGTGGATCACCGAACTAGTGCAAGATGAGCATTTGTGGTTAAAAAGTATATACATTTTTATTTTCTAAGAAAATGACAGATCATTTCGCTAGATAAGACCCTTTTTCCTCAGCTGGGATTGTGTAGAGACCTTTGAAGCTGCATTGAAACTGCAATTTGGTCCTTCTACTCATTAGCTCCCACTGAAGTCCACTATATGGAAAAAAATCCTGGAATGTTTTCCTCAAAAACTTCTTTGCGACTGAAGAAAGAAAGACATGAACATCTTGGATGACATGGGAGTGAGTAAATGATCAGGAAATTTTCGTTAAGTGAACAATTTCTATAAGTACTCCGAAGTTTCTGATATGTATTTTAATGTATTAAATGTGTGTAATATGCATAATGCTTATTTCCCCCTCTTAGGAATGATGAACCACAACCTGTCTCGCCTAAACAACAGCCCCCATCTTCACCAGTACAGAAAGAGGTTAAAGACAATAAGGAGGTTAAAGAGAAAACCCCTGACCAGTTTGACGGTGTAGATGTGTCCTCAGAGAAACTGAGCCATCCCACAGCCAACAGAGCCAAACCTCCACAGAGAAGACCACCAACAGCCCTCACCTCACAAGTGAGCCTAACACACTCATATTTGCTTCAGGAGTTGATTTGAGGATTGGTTGATTCGAAGTTGATTTTAGTTTGAGAGATGAATTGCAACAAAACACTCGCTTCATGTAATGAAGCAGGCATTAATGCTTAATCAGACTTGTGCTTTTCAAAGCTTAAGGTGTGCCGCTCAAGCCAAATCATGTCAAGGGAGGTGCATGGAGGATGATTAAAAAAATAAATCAAAATGAGGCCTGTCAATCAATTAAAATAGTGAATCATGATTGTAAATAATAATATAGTAATTATATTTGAATAATACATATTTAGTTTTTAAATTACTAATACATTCAGTTTAATGTCTTGATAAATAATGCAAATGACGTCTGTTTTTCATAAAGGGTCCAGATGAAACTGACAACAGTGAAACTTCAGACGAGAAAGATGGATTACCACAAAATATTCCAGAGGTTTGGATAACTCTTTATAATAACTTTCATTGATATAATATTATTGCATTATATTCTGCCTCACAGATCAGTTAAGCTCATGTACCTTCAAATATTAAAGTGTGATTCACATACAGTATTATCTTATATATTCATATTTGATTGTACATGAACTATTGATCTGTTAAGCATTATAAAATGTTTTAAGGACCTATTAATGAAAGTTGTTTTAAAGTGTTACCAAAGGTTGAAAAATTAACTATCATTGTCTATAAAACATCTTTAAGTTTAAATGTCTGGTATACACTACTGTTCAGAAATTTAAGATCGGAAAGGCTCCATTTATTTTACATTTAAAAAAAGTCACTTTTTTAAAATGTAAAATAAAAAAAGGGCATTTTAATGTGCCCTTTTGCAATACAAATATCAAAACTTTTGAACAATAGCGTACATGTAAAGCATTCGTTAATGTTTTGTCAACTTGTCCTGGGACTTATATTCCTCTTCATCCTTCAATTGCTCAGCTGCTTGTATTTTTTTCACAGGCTACAGAACCTCAGTCATCAGCTTCCACCAAGACAGAACAGGTAGCTAAGACCACTTCACCACCCAAGACACAGACTGAAAAGAAAGCTGCGGTTCAGGAGGAGAGCGCTTCACTGGCCTCTGTGCTGACAGAACTCAAAGATCTCCGCATGTCTCTGGATCTCCTTAAAGCGCAACACGAGTGAGTATAAACGCATAACTACCATGCCTGAATGGTAATATCATACATTTCTCCTATTGCAATTACCCTCTTTCCTGACCAGGAGAGACATAAAGGAGCTTAAAGATGAACTGAAAGATGAGATGGAAAAACGAATGAGATTACAGGTGAGTTTTGATTTTCTGCTCAGTACGGTGTCCGCCATTTCCTCCATGCTTAAGCAGCTGTAGTGACAACGTCTTGTAAGCAATGCAGGTGTTTTGTAGTTGGATGTAAAAGTGAATATACAAGTCTTCAATTTCTCCCAACATCAGAGCCTCTGAGGATGCAGTGGATTAGTTTTGTTTTTGATGGTTATATGCCATTACATAAAAAAAGAAGAGAGGGGTGGGGTGAGCAGTAGCTCATTATCATTTAAAGAGACATGCACCAAAATGGGTTTCTGTGAACAGCTGTTTTTGACAAGGGAAAAAGTGTTGTTTTAAAGTACCAAAGTACTTTGCAGACATTTCATGAAGACCCTAAAGAATCAACTTGTGGAAAATGGGCATCCGATGTCCCCTTTAATTTCAGTTGTTGAGCAATAAACAGATAAGAATAAAACAAAAATAGAAAAAAATTTGAAGTATGTTGCAGAGAGTATAAAAATAAACTGAAATAATCCAGTTAAATCCTGTATTGTAAATTACATTCAGTTGCCAATGCCACATAAAAACAATTAAGTACCATCTTCATCCTCAAGAGGGCAGTAGTGAGTTAAAAATGCAACCTGTTTGAACTGACACAACCTCCAAGTATCTGCATCACATAACAGTTGTCATAAAGCATACCTGTGGCATCCATAAACAACCTTCAAAATAGCCAAATTTATATCTGTCAGTGGTAAACTTTAAAAAATTGACTTTTAACAATATGATTTCTTAACTGTGTTTTTTTTTTTTTTTTAACCTCAGAATAATGGCACCCAGCTTGTTTTTGCATTGTAAAATTTCAATATGTGACCCTGGACCCAAAACATGTTTGGGATATTAAGTAAACATCATGTACCATGAATATATTTTTTTGTAAATTTCCTTCCGTAAATATATCAAAACTTTGATTAGTAATATGCATTGCTAAGAACTTCATTTGGACAACTTTAAAGGCAGTTTTCTCAATATTTAGATTTTTTGCACCCTCAGATTCCAGATTTTCACATAGTTGTGTCTCAACCAAGTATTGTCCTATTCTAACAAACCATACATCAATGGAAAGCTTATTTATTCCGCTTGTGACCTTATGACTGGTTTTGTGGTCCAGGGTCACATATAGTCTCACCTTGATGCTGGTCTTCCCTTAATGCTAAGTACAATTTATTAAATTACATTTTAATGTTTATAGGATGAGGTGGATGCTCTGAGGAAAAAATAGTGAACATTGAAGACCAGGAGT
Organism: Labeo rohita; assembly: GCF_022985175.1. Lineage (NCBI taxonomy): Eukaryota > Metazoa > Chordata > Actinopteri > Cypriniformes > Cyprinidae > Labeo > Labeo rohita. Next base: position 11,816,389 of record NC_066884.1, on the reverse strand, counting down.
ATTTCACTACCCCCCAGTGGTCCTTCTCTGGGACATGGACATATAAAGGCTACAGAATGATGATGTTGAGGCAATGGAAATCCAGCACATGTGACTGATTGATTGATTGATTAATTAATTTTTGGTTGAGTGGACCAGAAGCCAGAGCTCAGTTCAGAGAGCAGAACTACAAAAAGACTTGGTTTCTCATCCTCTGCTTATCAGCTCATTTGGTTGTGGGAGTCCTCGCCACTCATTGTTTTTAGACATATGTGCATTTTGAAATTTGTAAATATCAAATATCCAATATCTTATATTTTCATGGAAATTCAGGGATAATATAGGTTGTTTTAAGGTATTAATACACTTTCTGTTGTTGTTATTATTATTATTATATATTTCTGTTTTGTGGATATATTCTGTAACAAATAAGTCAATGGTTTTATTGATGTTGTACAAATGTTTTTCTCCCAGCCTGATTTACCCAGAGATGTTAACGATAAACATAATTTGGCATCCTTTTTTTTTTTTTGTTTGTTTTAATGCATAAATGTTTTGTCTGTGTTAAGAAAAAAAGGCTAATACTACGAATCCTGGATTAAAGAGCTGCTGGGTTCATGAATATTAATCACGTTGTCTGCGTTCTCCTGAACTGATTTGATAAAATCAAAACAGGGACGATATTAGGTAAGCGCCAGCCAATGAGATTGCCGTTCGCGCATTAGTTCCACCCACAATTGGAGAAATCGCCTGTTTATAATGCTTGTTCTTAAAAGCTGAATAAAGCCTAATGGACCTTTCTCACATTTCCGTGTTTCTCATAGCGGAAGTCGTCATAGTTGGGTAAAATCCGAGAACAATGAATGGGAGAGTACCACAAATATATATATATATATTGCATTCCCGTTTGCTCAAATAGCAAAAGAAAAACTAAACGATAGTGTTTTCACGACTTTCAATTAAAAGGAAAAAAAATATGCTAAACTGATATCGGCAGTCAGAAGAGAGAACAATGTCAAATTTACAGTCCATCTCATAGACCCCGCATTAGAAACACCCTCGCATAGCGTTAACTAGTTTTTTTTTGTAACTTGACGAAAAGGTGATATACTACAAAGTATAGTGTTATAAATGTACATACATATTTTTAAAAATCAAAATATAAAAAACTTTAAAGGATTTATGATTATGCTAGACTGATATCGGCAGTCAGAAGAGAGAACAATGTCAAATTTACCGTCCCTCCCATAGACGCGGCATTAGAAACACCCTCGCATAGCGTTAACTAGTTTTTTTTTTTTTTTTTTTGTAACTTGACGAAAAGGTGATATACTACAAAGTATAGTGTTATAAATGTACATACATATTTTTAAAAATCAAAATATGAAAAACTTTAAAAGATTTATGATGATGATGACCGTTGAAACGCGTCATCACAGGCTTGTATAGTGATGGATGGGAAGTTCGGATCATTTCACCGACTCGGACCTTTGAGTCTCGTTCAGCAAAACGAACGAATCTTTTTTTGAGTCATTTCGTTCATTTTAGCAAAATATAATAAACATGTTACCTGTTACTTCCCTAACACATCTACTGCTGAAACAAATGTTGATCACACCACAAACAAGACAAAACTATAATGCTATAAGAAACAGAAAAGATTAATTCATTGTTTACCTGGGTCTTCAGTCTATTATTAGCTCACCTCACCTCTTATCTGACAAGTTTTCGGGTTTGAGTCGTTCGTTCATCAAGTGACAGTCCCATAAAATGAACGAACGACTCGAAAAACCCGAAGACTCGAAGAACCTAATAGGATGTTGGACATACGCGACTGAACAAATCACTCCCCGAGACGACTCGTTCGTCACGAGTCACATTAAAGATCTTTAAAGAACGACCCATCACTAACGCCTAATGAACTCCGGTAATTTGAGAGGAAAATACAACAATGTCGTTTACATGTAGCGCGTCTATTCAACATGGTATGTAAGACTCTCTCTCTCTTTCTTTGCGTGTGTGTAAGAAACAGTGCTTTCAGCAAAGCGACGGCAAGTCGTCCGCCTTCACGCTAGAGTTTAAAGGGCCATCGGATGCTAAGTTCACCTTTATATGTTGTTTGAACATTAATGTGTGTTGGCAGTGTATGTACACATCTACCCTATAATGATAAAAATCCATGCAGTGGTTTTTAATTAATCTGTAAAAATAATATTCCCTTTTTCAAATCGAGCCGTTCTCAGATGCCTGTCGTTGTGGCGTCACACTGACAGAGGCTGCTCCCACGATAGTTGATTGACATGAGCGTCTTACCTCAGATCAGTTGTACCGGTCCGACCTCTTTGTTTCGATGCCGGAGCAGGGATGTAGGTTAGACAAGAATATCTCAGATTGAGGTGTTGTGTTGCTGGATGTAATAATGAACATAGTGGTCGTCATTTACTCCCGACATCTGAGCCGCTGAAGATGCAGTAGATTACATTTGTTTGTGAAGGGAATGTGCCTCCCGATCTACATATATCCGTCTATGTTTGTGCAAATCATTCATGATCCACTTACAGCAGAAGTGAGTTTAAGGGTTTTTTTATGAATCTTTGCGATCACCTTTCCTAATAATGTGCTAGTTATCAAGTTTAGCGGCTAAACGCGGCTAAAGTAAACAGGCTCGTCACTCCACAGAGAGAAGAGAGGGGCGGGGCGAGAAGAGCTGAGTTGCATTTAAAGCAGCCTCAACCAGAATGAGATGATTTTTGCAGAGCTGATTTTGGCAAGGTAAAAAGGGTGTTGATTTACACAACCATTGAGAATTTTTAACCAAAGTATATTATAGACTTTGCATTAAGACCCTAAAGAATCATATCAACTTGTGGAAAATGGGCATCCGATGACCCCTTTAAAGGTACGTCAAATACAGTTACGTTGCGCATCAACTGAGATGAATTGAAAACTGGCAGATCGCTGGACGGAGAGTGAAACTCTGAAGCGCTCAGTCAGCGTTCAGCGAGTATCAGCTTATACTTAGCTTCCAATTCACACACTGGTGAGTAAAATTTAAGAATTTATCTGCCATTGGACAAGACTAATTCCAAGACATTATTCAGTTGCCCAGAGTGAAGATTTAGTCGAAATGTAGATGGGAATTGCACGCTGCCTTTGTGAACATAAAGTATTAAAATATTAATTTTTTCTCATAACCCCAGTGACCTGATTGAAAAGAAATCTTATGAAATAACCCATTCTATTTGCTCCAGGTCATTTGTGACATTATAACAGTAAAGGCTGTTTAAAAGCTCCATTGTGAATGGCATGAATAGGCATTGCTTTATCACTCAACAGAATCTGAAAGTCCATTTTCCCTTTATGAAGATGTGATGCGAGTCTGGTGTGGATTTAGTTTCCTTTTAGACAGAGAACAGCATCTGCAAACCATGTGGAATACATTAGCTCTTCATGGTCTGACTAATCATTGGGAATGGACTATATTTAACGACATACACACGAATTCCAAATAACAGAAAGATGTTTGTAAGGTTTGTAGGCTGAATTACAGTGATGGCGGTACTATCAATCAAAACAGACTCAAATTATTGACTTTTTTCAAGCTTATCTATGATGTCGTGTGGGTTCTATACATATTACGTTTTATGAGCAGTTCTCAAGAGATTGTGAGTTTATGAGTAGTTCTCGTGTTTACTTACTTTACAAGTTTTAGTTAAATAATGACAAAAGTTGTTTTATTAAATAAGTAGCATTCTTTCCTGTGTAAACATTTTTTATTGGTATGCTTTGGTCTAATTGTTTGAGTTTTAGTATTTCCAAAGAATGTAAAGCTATTTAAATCAAACATCTTGTAATGATCTCTTCATTCCACATGCCATGGCCAGAATTAATTTTTAAACTAGAAATAAAAGGATACAATAACATCAATTTCGTGAGCAAATACATAATGTGAAAGACAAGATGCCCATAATAATCTCGCACCTGCAAGTTATAAAGTTAGAATTGTGAGACAATTCGTATGAATTCGTATGACCTGACCAGATACATATTTTACGAGGGGACAAATTCGTAGAATTCGTACAAATGACCAACTGTAACCCTGCCCCTAAAACACCCCTCAAAGAAAACATACAAAAATGTATGTGTGAGGTCGTAAAAATTCAAACGAATTAGCTGCCATAATCTCGTAATTGCAAGTTATAGTCATAATTGGGAGATATAAACTCGCAATTCCGAGAAATTAAGTCAGAATTGTGTGAGATCATCTCGCAGTTGTGAGTTATAAAGTCAGAATTGTGAGATATAAACTCGCAATTCTGAGAACATATCAGTCTTTTTTCCCCTCAAAACTGGACTTTATAACTCGCAATTGTGAGTTTATATCTCAATTCTGGGGAAAAAAGTCAGAATTGTGAGATATAATCTCGCAATTGTGAGTTATAAAGACAGAATTGCGAGACAAAACAAGCCGATCTCATGGCAATTCGTACATATTTTATAAGGTGGCTAATTCGTATGAATTCTTATGAAGTTGCTCATAAGAATTTTTACGTTGTGTGAAAAATTTTATGTATTTTACGAGGTGGCAAATTCATAGGAATTCGTACGAATGACAACCCCTAACCCTGCCCCTAAACATACCCTCACAGAAAACATACTCACCCATAACAAAATCGTATGAGTGAGGCCATACAAATTTGAACGAATTAGCCACCTCGTAAAATACATATGAATTGGTTGTGAGATAGTGTTGGACAAACTTGCAATTCTGAGATTTAAACTTGGAATTCTAAGAAATAAAGTCAGAATTGTGATAAATAAATTCACAATTCTGACATTTTTTCTCATTTTTTCATTTTACATACCAGTCTTTTTTCCCCTTAAACAACTCGCAATTGTGAGTTTATATGTCACAATTGTAAGAAAAAGTCAGAATTGCAATTCTGAGAAAAATACAATTGTGAGATAAAAAGTCGCAAAAACTTTTTTTTTTTAAAATTCAGTGGTGGAAACAGGCTTCGATATATTATAGATAATTGATTGGCAAACCAACCCTTGATTGTTTTAAATTGCATCTGTGATTGGTATAACCATGTTACTTGAGACTGAGAGCATGACCCATGTTGAGCAGGATGTTCTTTGGCTTTATTTAGGAATGCACAATATATATCAGTACCATATCAGTTATGAGTTGATACTAGACATTTTTAAAATCAATATTGGGTGATGTTGGATTTTTCATTGTGCATGCTCATTTTAAAAAATCCTCTTTATTTTTACATTTTACCACCATCCAACTCAATTATTACAGTTAATCTTAAACATTGAAAATCTCTGAGTAATATCTAGTTTTCATATCATACATTATATGATTTCACATTGTAACATTAAAAATGAATTTAGCTTTTTAATTATTATTTACTTAGACAAATTACTATAAATCATGAAAATTCTCATATGCATCAAATTTTAATTTCCGTTCATCATCTTGATATATTGCTACGTGGCTTTATGCATGATATGACATGGGGGGGTTTATAAACAAATACAAAAATAGCAAGTAAAAAATCTACACACAATAAATGGCGTGGTGCAAAAGTGCATTTGCTTTCAGTGAGCTTCTAATAATCACCTACAATTTACAAACACGTTTCAAGCATCAACTCAGACATCAAAGTCTAAAATTGTGCTTTAAAATGACTTTTCAATAAGCACCATGACTTGGGAACTGATAGCAACTTGCCCGGTCCAAATGTCGCATACAGAACAGCTGTACCCGTGGTCTGTAGGATTACAATAACATCAGTCCGTCGTATAAAAAAAAAGAAACGCTGTCCATTACCAGTCTTTCAAAGTACTGCACTCGACCAGTCAAATGGCTTGAGTTTATATCCGTGAGTGTTAGTAGTAGTGCACTCTTCCAATAGTGCCCGTCCCCGTTCCCAGGATGTCCGGCTGTCCGTTTCTCCAGATTTCCCTGATGATCCTCTCCCTTTCCTCCAATCGCTGTGCCCGCTCCAGCTCCTCGGCCGAGGTGAACACGTTCCTGCTCAGAGTCCCGTCCGGCGTGATGAGGTGGTTGCTCATGGGGATCTCTGTGGTGCTGTGGCGGATGGAGGACTCTAGGCCTCCTGCATCTTCCTCCTCCTCCTCATCGCTTTCCTCATCTTCTTCCTCCTCTTCACTATAGTCTTTCAGCTGTTTTTTTCTCTGGCGTGGAGGGCGCCGTAGTGGTCCGCGGCTTGCAGGAAATCCGGATGACCAGGAGGCAAAGAGTGAGCACCAGGCCAAAACAGACACCGATGACAAAGTAAAGGCCAAAACTCTCTGGATTGGCTGGATAGATGAGAAAAGAAATCTGCTTAAGTGACTGGAACACATGAGTTTGCTGTACTTTTATCCTGAGTTGCATGTTAAACACTGACCTTTAATGTGAGCATAAGCAGCAATAGTGTTGCTCAAGAAATCCATCTCTTTCCTTTTCACATTCATCCTGGCTTTGTCCTTCTTTTTTAAAACCTACAGAATAAAAAAAATTGAAAATACTGTTGATGAATGTGAGTGGTGTATGTTTTCAGCACATGCTAAAATGCAACCGCTAAGTGGTTTTTAGGGCATTGCTAATGTGTTCTAGGTGGTTTCTCAATGTCGAAACTAAAAGCACTTCAAAAATCGTATTTTTTTAATCAGTAATTTTTATTTTTTATTGTTTTAAATAATTAATGTATTTTGCTGTATGAAATAAAAAAGATTACCAAGATAAAGAAATTGTAGTGCATTTTATATATATATATATTTATTTATTTTTTTTTCAAATTTTTATAGGTGATATTGGCTGTAAATGTTTATATTACAAAAAAAGAAAAGATATTAACAAGATTAAAATCATAAAATTACAGCAAGTTTTCAGTTAAAGAATTAACTTTTATTAAAATTAAATGGATAAATTAAATGAAAAAATTAAATCAACATTTTTTGTTCGAAATTTTGGTGAAATTAAATGTAAGTACAGCTGTAAGTAAGAAAAAAGAAAATAAATTAAGATTCAGAATTCTTTTCAAAAACAGTTTCTAAAGGCAACGTTTTTAGAAGTGGAATTAGCTGTAAATATATAGATTATAAAATTACTGTGAGTTTTTAAAATAAAAAATAAACTCAAAACTGAAAATTAAAAAAAAAAAAAAAAAAAAAAAAAAAAAAAGCAGATTTTTTTTGTTCAAAATGTTAGAGGTGAAATTAGCTGAAAATATTTATATTACGAAAAAAGGGAAAAAAGAAATTCACAAGATTAAAAATGCTGTGGTGCATTTCATAGATTAATTTTTTAATAAAATCTTGTTTTTTTCCAGAAAGTTTTTTTTTAAAGGCAACATTTTTTGAAGTGAAATTAGCTGTAAATATATAGTTGATAAATTTTCAGTACGACTTCACATAATGAATAAACTCAAAATTCTAAATTGTAAAATTAAAAAAAAGGTAAAAGAAATGGTTCTAATTTTTAGAGGTGATATTAGCTGTAAATGTTTATATTATAAAAAACAAATAAAGATATTGATAAGTTTTGTGGTGCATTTTATAGATTCACATTTTGTATCTTTTTTTTTTAAGGCAAAATGTTTAGAAGTGATATTTGCTGTAAATATATAGATTATAAAATTACAGTAAGACTTCACATAAAGAATGAACACAATATTATACAATTATAAAAAAGGTATAAAATAATTTTACATTTCTTACTTTTTAGTAGATGAAAATAGCTGTAAATATTTATATTATGAAAAAAGAGGGGGGGGGGGGCAAGACATTAATAAGATTAAACATTTTGTGGTGCATTTTATAGACTGATATTTTATAAAAAAAAATGTTTCAAAAGCAGTTTTGTTTTTAAAAGTTACATTTTTAGACGTAAAATTAACTTAAAATAATTATGTTTATAAAATGAAGTAAGTTTTCCAATAAAGAATAAATTCAGAATTTAATAAAAAAATTCTAATGTCTAAAAAAAAAAAAAAATCTAATTTAGTGTATAGATAGATTATTTAGTTTAGAGAGAGAGAGAGAGAGAGAGAGATTTAAGCCAAGCAAAAACTAGGCCAAAGGTCATGCTTCTCTGTTCCAAAAGTGAAAGTAACAGACTAGTCAAACTGAGCATTTTATCCAATCACAGAGCTACTATAATCTTTTGGTACCATGAAGCACAGTATAGAAACACTATATATAACTATCCAGTAAAAACATCCTGAATTCTACAGCCCATCCCTGCAAGCTCCTATTGTGAGGTCGAAAGGTCGGCATTGCCAAGAGCCGGTGGGGCCCATTTCCTTTACAAATCTCCACCTAATAGTGTGCAGCCAGTAGTCGGATTCTTTTGTACATGAATAAAGGACATGATAGTCTTTCTTAATGACGTCCATCTGAATAAATCTCCAGCCTTTTCCTTTCCTGTTTTGTTTGCGTCTGTAGTTTATTTCCTCTCTGACTTTTTTCCCTTTTAACCGTGAACTCCCAGGGAAGATTCATATTTCCAAGGACCAACAAATATAGCCACACCCTCACATACAGTATGAGGGCAGGAGTTTCAAGAGATTATATTTATAAACCCAAACAAACATATCCTCCCTATGACAGCATGACAGTTCTGTGCCTGTTTCTCATCTTAGTCCACAATGCATTGCAGGCGCCACAGAAAACGTGGAGAACTGGGGTCATGTGCGCCTGCCGGATCTGATCGCACTTCCTGTGTCCCCCCCAAACGCTCCTCTTTTTTATCCCATCCAGTACAGTCACACAGAACTTCCTGCTGACTTTGGCTTTTCTTGCTCACTATTGTTCTCTGTCTGTGACATCATTGCCGTACACATACTGTTTAAGCATGCAATCTCAGTGATTTAAATGAGATTAAATGGCTAAGTAATTATACATTATCAAAGCATTTACAATGATCCTAAAAAAATTACTTTTTAAAGGCACAGTTCAGCCAAAAAAGAACATTCTGTCATCATTTGCTTACCTTGTAGTTCAAAATCTGTATGCCTTACTCTCTTAAATAGAACACAAAAGATGTTTTCCAGACAACGAAAATGATATATTATTTTACAAAACTTTTTTTTTTTTTTCAAAAAGAGTTTTGTTTTTTAAAGGCAAAATTGTTAGAGGGTGAAATTAGCTGTTAAGATATAGATTATAAATTTACAGTACGTTTCAAATAAGGAATAAACTCAAAATTCAACATTTTAAAATAAAAAAATTAAATCAGCAGATTTTTGTTTTATTTTTTAGAGGTAAACTTAGCTGTAAATATTTATAATATAAAAAGAAAAAAGAGAATAACAAGATTTAAAATTTTGTGGTGAATTCTTTAGATTTTATCGTTTTTTAAAAAACAGTTTTGTTTTGTTTTTTTAAAGGCAACATTTTTAGAGGTGAATTTATAATTTCAAAAAATATGTTGAAATAGAACAAAAAGTTTTCAAATAAAGAATAAACTCAAAATACATCATTTTAAAATATTCAGTTGTAATAGAACAAAACAAAATAAAAGAAAACAAAAAACTGATCTAGAGAATAAAAAATTATTCTCTAGATTTTAATAATTGTATAAAAATATAAAAAATATTAACAAGATAAAAAAAAATTGTGTTGCATTTTGTAGATTCATATTTTTAACAATGAAATTAAAAATTAAATCTGATTTTCGTTTACATTTTTTACAGGTGAAATGAGCTGTAAAAATTTTGTGCATTTTATAGGTTCATTTTTAAAAAAAAAAATTTGGTGAAATTCGCTTTAGATATTTATATTATAAAAATGAAAAAGAAAAAATTGTACATTTTATAGATTCATATTTTGATTTTTTTTTACAGTTTTGTTTTAAAATTGAAAAAATTACTGTAAGTTTTTAAATATAGAAGAAACTCAAAACTCATCATTTTAAAATATTTAGTTGTTGAAAAAGAACAAAACAAAAGAAAACAAAACAAAAAACTGTAGAATTAATAAACAGCTATTCTCTACATTTTAATAAGTGTAACAAGAAAAATTAAAAAGATTAAGCAGTTTAAAAATGATGTAGTGCATTTTATAGATTCATATTTTTTATAAATATTATTTGTTCTAAAAACAGTTTTTGAAAGGCAAAATATTTAGAGGCGAGATTAGCTGTAAATATATAGATTATAAAATTACAGTTCATTTTCAAATAAAGAATAAACTCAAAATTCATAGTTTTAAAATATTCAATTATTGAAATAGAACAAACCAAACCTAACAACAATACTGCAGAATTAAAAGTTACTCTCTAGATTTTAATAAGCATACCTTTCCCAGTTGTTGCAATAGTCCCAAAACAAAACAAAAAGCAACTATAAAACAAATAGAAATAAGTACACTGAGACTTACCATATAAAGCAATCAGTTCCTCCTCATGATGCACTGCTTTTTTTTTTTTTTAGATGGATCAAGCTTCTCACACTGGTTACAGCCCCGTGTCCTCAGAATATCTTGGGTCTTCGACTATACAATGACAAAAGCAAACACACACACACACACACACACATAGTGAGAGAGATGCACACCCTTGTCAGACCACATCACATCTAAAATCATTTAGGCATCTGCAGTGCAAACAAATGTAAGGCGCCAGATTGCGCTGTGCACACAGAAAGTCAGATTGAGTTTTAACAGCCTAAAAGCGATTCACATTTCATCTATGAAAATGCAATAAATCATATCCAGATAGGAATCCACTATATGATGAATGAATCGTTCTCAAACGTAGCAGAAGCGAACCGAACAAGAAAAATAAATCACGGCGTGAACCGTCTGAACAAAAGCGTTGTGAATAAATATCTCTATATTAACCCGTGTTCATTTTTGTGAGCTTTCTTTATAGAAAGTAGCCTAAATTATTCAGTTTGTGCCCGTTATGCTTCCAGACATTTGGCCTGAGCTCTGAAATATTTCACAGGCAGATGGTGTGAAAAATTTGCAGAAGCAGGAGGTTTCTGTCGAGTTGGTTTTGTAAAGCCCCTTTTGCTTTGCAGTGCCGGTTTGGATTTAGCTGACTCTTGGAAGCTCGTAACGTGCATAGAAACCACAGCCAGTGATCATTACGAATTTTGACCCACATGGCAAACCCAGGAATGACCCAGACGAGAGACAAGAAGAACATATTTCACTTAGAAGCTGGATCAAGTGCATGTTCCTGTCTGAATTACTGCAGTGGCTGATCCAGAAAGTCAAAAATACACAAAACACTAAAAAATGAAGATATATTAACTTACGTAACATATAATCTCCAAAAAACTGTTCAGCCTATTAGCTGTGTTTAACTCTTCACTCACAGTATACTCGTGTCTAAGTGGAGTCTAATGGCAGCTGGAGACATGTTTAAAGCCTATCTAAACACCTATTAACCTGCTGTGTTGTTTTGTTTGTGTTTTGTTTTCCCTTGAGGAGGAAATTATTTGCAGGCCTCCTGCCCTTGTGCGATCCTGTCACTCCAACATCAGCGGTTTTCCTTCTCTGACCTCAGTTCTGCTCCAAAGCAGATGTTGCATTTAAACTTGACAAAGCAAAGGGAAAAATACCAACGTATGTTACGTTCTGACGTCTGGGGACATTAATAAGGCTTGGAGAACATGATTTATTGGTCTGAGCTAACTGTAGGCACATGGTCGAAGCGAAAATGTGCAGTTTGAAGCTCTTTCTACCTGATCTGACCCTTGAAAATATCTCTTGTTGGTGCAACCTCATGTGGTCAGGTTCTTTGAGTCTTACTGGCTTTGGAAAAATCTTGTTCATTTATATATGACCTTATACCATGGTCTGTCTGAATACTCCATTCTGATTGGCTGGGAGGTATGCATTAAAGGTCCACTGAAGTGCTTTGAAACACACAGCGTTATTCAGGGTGTTGAAGTAATTTCAACTGAAACAGGAAGACAGGGCGGGACATATTAAGCAGTCCCATCCCCTTTTTTTTTTAAATATCCAATAGCTTTTTGTTTATGTCACAGCTTGAGCCAGAGCCGTTGATGTCAGGAAAGCCACATTCATGCATATGATTCACTTCGTGCTATCGTGTATCTGGACTGGAGCAGGCTGTGTGCGTGTTGCAGCGGTTTGTGTGACACAGTATGAAACCAGACTTCATTCGCCCCAATGGAAAGCATATTTACACTGTCTAAATCGTTCCCTATCCCCTATATAGTGCACAACGTGCCATTCCCCATACAGAAAATACAAATTCTGTGTGTGACCGTTCTCAGATAACCTTTAGGCTAACATATTCATACAAAAAGAACGTATGAAAACAACTGTCATTTTTACTTTTCCTGTCAAATATTGCGTTTCTTACATAAAGTACACAACTGTTCAAAAGTTTATGGTTGATATGAAGTTACTAATGCTCACCAAGTCTGCATTTATTTGCTACAACATACAGAGAAAACATCAATAATATGAAATATTGATACAATTTAAAATAACTCTTTTCTATTTTAATATACAGTACAAGTCAAAAGTTTTTTTGAACAGTAAGATTTTTAATGTTTTTTAAAAATTCTCTTCTGCTCACCCAAGCCTGCATTTATTTGGTCCAAAATACAGCACAAGCAGTAATATTATGAAATATTTTTACTATTTAAAATAACTGCTTTCTGTTTGAATATATTTTAAAATGTAATTTATTCCTATGATGCAAAGCTAAATTTTCAGCATCATTACTCCAGTCTTCTGTCATATGATCTTTCAGAAATCATATGCTGATTTGCTGTTCAAGAAACATTATTATTATTATTATCATCAATATTTAAAACAGTTGAGTACTTTTTCAGATTTCTTTGATGAATAGAAAGACCCAAAGATCAGCATTTACCTGAAATAAAAAGCTTTTGTAACATTATACACTTTACCATTCAAAAGCTTGGAGTCAGTATTTTTTTTTTTTTTTTTTTTAAAGCATTAAATTGATCAAAATTGATGATAAAGACATTTATAATATTACAAAAGATTTCTATTTCAGATAAATGCTTCTCTTCTGAACTTTCAATTCATCAAAGAAACCTGAAAAAAATTCTACTCAGCTCAACATAATAATAATAAATGTTTTTTAGCTGCAAATCAGCATATTCAAATGATTTCTGAAGGATGATGCTAAAAATTTAGTGTTGAAATCACAGGAATAAATTACATTTTAAAATATATTCAAATAGAAAGCAGTTATTTTAAATAGTAAAAATATTTCAAAATGACTTTTTACTGTGCTTTGGATCAAATAAATGCAAGCTTGGTGAGCAGAAGAGACTTTTTTTTAAAAAACATTAAAAATCTTACTATTCAAATACTTTTGACTGGTAGTGTATTTTAAGTGTAATTCATAAAGTGTAATGGCAAAGCTGAAATTGCAGCAGCTGTTAGTTTGTAACCTGCTCTGCTGTTTGGAAAAGCACACAGATCCTCTATATATAATTGCTTTGGAATTCCACATAAAGCAACCATGCATTAATATGACTCCATTCCACTTAATAGTTGATTTAATAAATGAATGCCAAACCAAACACTGCCTATATCACAAAGCCTGGGAAAAGGCCAGAAATAGTCATTCTAAATTAAACGTTGTTTGTCTAAAGGCACGGGAGAGACAGAGGAAGTCCAGAGACTGTCATATCTACTGATAATTCTTGCCTTTTCCACAATAAGAAGACCACAATAGCATTTCCTTCCCCTGGATCCAACTCCATCCGACAGGAAAAACTGAGACCTAATGCAAGCACCCCCTGATTTGTTTCTCTGTTTTTCACATTAAGTTGTCTTTCCAAATAAACAGTGTAAGTGGATGATTTGCGGGGGACTAAGTGACAGGCCAAAGACCTCTGGAGCGATTCCTCTGTTGAACAGAAGCTTCAGTCTTAACCACCGAGGGACGCATCAGTCAACAACAACCTGACGGAACGACTCCCTCATTGTAAAGCACTCAAAAATATCATCACAAAGCATGAACGGAATTTACTCCACGACTAAAAGCTATAATTGAATTCACCAGTATCAAAAGAAAAACATAACCCGAGCAGCCAGTGCAGCGTTCATATGACACACCACCGGCCAAAACAAGCAAATGGGTATTTTTTATACTTAGAAATGTTCTTTCAGCCACTGGAATTTCCTGGCACAGTGGTTGAACCACTTGCGGTCTTCTTGGCAAACGGCTCGGTGACTGATAGAGAACTTTAAATCTAAATATAATTGGGTTTCTTTGTCTCACTAAACTATTCCCAAACTGTGGACAGGCTGGAGGAGGTAATCTCAATATACAAAATACTCTTAATGACTATTTTATTCTGTCAGCATCAGTAGAAAACAACTTTATCATGATTGGAGGAGTGTCTGTTCTCCTAAAATGTCCTTTTAAGATAAAAAGTTCACTTCAAGAATGAAGAAAGAAAACGTTTTCCTCCTATCCCATAAACAGCTATGTTGAAAAAAAAGGAGTGAGGGGGGTCAAACGTGTCCCTGAAAGCACATTTAAAACTTTGAAACATTGCTTTTATCATCATTTTCACATTTGGCGGAACGCTACAACTCTAACATCCTCGTAATCTTGAGTTTTTCCATAAACAACCGTCCAAAAGCACTGGAGAAGTGCTGACTGTGCAATCTCTCAGCGAGCATGAAACCCCTCGGGTCTCATTTTCTCTCATCACACAGATTTACCTGAACACCAACCGAGTCCAGAATTGTCTCAACAAATCAGCTCAATGTAACTTCCAAACCTCAGAGGTGAGGGTAACTGTCCAACTAGTGAACTTGGACACATTTCTACCGCCTGTGTTGCCTGGAAAACTGCTCAGCAGGGTTGCATGGTAAAAGCATTTGCTACGAGCTCCTTTACAGGCCTGGACCTCACCATGACATTTCCAAAACAGTGTAGAGTGTCTTTCTTTCTTGTTTCTCTTGACAAAGAATCTAGCAGATTAAACAGTGTAACTAATTTGGACTATGTTTCCTGCCAGTAGCTCTTACTGAGGGGGATATGTAATTTGGAGCCAAGTCAGACATGTGGTTGCCATCAGATTCTTGACCCCTGCACCAAACGTGGAGTTGACCCTAAAGACGCATGCCACTCGAGAAAGACGATACTAAAAGAACACCACACAAGCTCCTTTCTTGATTTCCCTCAAATGCATAAATCTCTGCACAAACCTTACTCTTTAAAAGTCTTTTTTCCTCATTAAGGAATTTTATTTTTCTAATACATGCTAAAATGATGCACACTTACTTAAGATGAAGATTCATAACAATATCAACACAAAAATATTAAGCAGCAAAACTGTTTTCAACATCCATAATAAGAAATCATTCAGTATCAAAACAGGATATTAGAATGATTTCTGAAAGATCAAGTGACACTGAAGACTGGAGTAATGATGCTGAAAATTCAGGAATAAATTACATCTTAAAGGGGTCATCGGATGCCCATTTTCCATTTCAGTCTATAATATACTTTGGTTAAAAATTCTCAATGGTTGTGTAAAAAACACCCTTTTACCTTGTCAAAATGAGCTCTGCAAAAATCATCCCATTCTGAGGGATTGTTCCTTTAAATGCTAATGAGCTCTGCTCGCCCCGCCCCTCTCTTCTCTGTGGAGTGACGAGCTGTGCTCGAAGAGATTGTTTACTTTAGCTGAATTTAGCACGTTTAGTCGCGAAACTTGCTAACTAGCACGTTATTAGTAAAGGTGATTGCAGAGATTCATAAAAAAACCCCTTATACTCACTTCTGCTGTAGGATTTTTATCATCATAGGGTAGATCTGTACACACACTGCTAACACACATTAATGTTCAAACAACATGTAAAAGTGAACTTTGCATCCGATGACTCCTTTTAAATACAATAAAAGGTAAAATGGTTATTTTAAACTTTCAAAATATTTCACAATATTCTATATAGTATAATACTGTTTTTACAGCTTTGAGCAAAACACATTTGTTTCAAACATATCTGAAAATAATTACTGACCCAAAAAACAGTTTAAGTCAAAAGTTTACATAGACCTTGCAGAATCTGTGAAATGTTAATTATTTTACCAAAATAAGAGGGATCATCGAAATGCATGTTATTTTTTATTTAGTACTGACTTGAATAAAATATTTCACATAAAAGACTTTTACATATAGTCCACAAGAGAAAATAATAGTTGAATTTATAAAAAAAATTACCCTGTTCAAAAGTTTACATACGCTTGATTCACAATACTGTTGTTACTTGAATGATCCACAGCTGTTTTTTTTTTTTTTTTTTTTTTTGCAGGTTCTGCAAGGTCTATGTAAACTTTTGACTTCAGCTGTACATAATATATACTTATTCATGGGATCTTAGAAGTTGAGGTCACATGACCAGCCATTAGTATTTAGGCGTTTTAAATATATGATGATTTTTAATATATGGACTTAAAAGTGAAGTAGGCTAATGAAGTCAGTGTAATGCTAATATTTACACAAGATGCAATTTTATGTCATGGCCGTGGCATTACAACACTGACAAACTGTATACATACTCCTAAATACTTCCCTATAATCAACAAAGTCCTGAACGTACATTCCATGATCTCATGATAATTCGTATGTATTTTACATCAAATGTGGTTTAACAAGACACATTTATTTAATTTTTACAGACACTAAAACATACAATAATGTTCTTTTACAGCATCTAAACGTACAATACTGACGTATTTTCAGCATTTTAACACAACTATAAAAAAATATATATCTTTTTAATGCTATATTGTTACTAGAATGGTTATTTTCCTGCTTGGTTTAGGTTTGGGGGTAGGTTTACTAAATCGCTTATCACTAAAATGATTTTTAAAAATGCATTAATACAAGTATCTTAATGATATAAAAGATTTGTAAATATTTTTGTTTTTTGGTTAAAAATATGTAGCCATTTATACGTTTTAAATGTTAAAATGTCCAGATTGTACACTGCAGCATCAATAAAAACCTAACAAAAATGTTACGTACTAATACCTACATATAAACATTGAGACCAGGCTGTACATTCAGGCTACGTCTACATTAATCCAGATACATTTGAAAACTGAGTTTTCGTTTTAAAACGCTCTCCGTCCACACAAGCGTTTTCCAAAAGTTTTTCATCCACATTGAAATGTAGGAAAACGTTAAATTCGCCATACTGCACATGTGTAAAAACTCACTTAGATGATACAGACGGAACAGACATAATACGTTTTCACACAATTCTTGGCAGGATCATTTTATTTACGAAATATCTCATCATTCACTAACGCGTCCATGTCGCGCGCTCTCATGTCTGATTTAAAAAGCAGCTGAGCTCACGTTCAGTTGCAGGAGTCAGGATAGCAACTGCGAGTACATTTTCTATCATCTTTTTAGGACTGTAATATGAAGAGTGTACAAATATATCTTTAGCAGCAGTGTAAAAAAGTGAATAGCACATAACAGCCACAATTACCGGTATAAACATGGATATCTATTGGTACAATATGCGTCACATGACTAAACATGCGTCATCGTTTTCAAAAGCCTCAGTTTTCACAGTCCATACTGCAACGCGAAAACGGCGTTTTCAAATTTATCCACTTTGGAGAGCGTTTTCAAAAAGCTCAGTTTTCCTTGACCAAAAACACCGTCTCAGTGTAGATGGAAGGCCAAAACGGAGAGAAAAAGATGCGTTTTCAAACGAAAACGTATTAGTGTGGACATGGCCTCAGTGCACAGTGTCAAAGTACATAAATTGGGATGCAGATGAAATCTTCATTAATGCTGCTAAAAGTTAAGACCGTTTTTCAGATTATTCTCAAATTGACTGTTTGGTAACATTCAATGATCCTAATATTACAGAGGGTGTATTTGCCAGCCTGGGGTGTCAGTGGGGGTTGTGTGGCTGAAGGCTGTGCTCTTGGGTGTTAATGTGGACCAGATGTGTCTCAATGGAGCCAAAGAGCCTCAATAGTTTTCTATGCAAATTCAGAGTAGAAAAACAGTTCTTTTAATAATGCGTGTTTCATGTACCCTGATCTTTGGCTCCAATCCACCTCTAGGGTCAACAGGGCTACAACACTTTATATGCAAATGGATTATAATGCAACACATTCTCTACCCATTACTGAAACCCTAAAATAAAAGCAATTAAGACTTGTTTTAGTTTTAAATCCCTAAGGAGACCTATTATGAAAATGAGAGCGAGAGTTATTTGGATTTAATTAATCGCGTGCATCTGCAGTCTTGTTCCTGCTTGTTTGGGTTCGGTGTGAGAATCTAAGAGAGAGTCTGTGGGTGATGGGACGACTAACCCTGAGGTGATCCCAACTCTAAAGCTCCACAAATAGCACAATGATCTCATCTGCAGATCGATCTGAGCCTGGAGGCCTTTGCAGATTTCATGAAACATGCTGGACCCATTACGTCGACCCTCTGATTACTGTACAACACAAAACATGTGGTCTATGTTTCCCATGGGTGGGTGGGCATTGTTAACTCCATACTGGCCGTAGAGTTTTATTAAAGCATTAACATAGCACAAGTACTCAGGATGTGAAAGCAAACAGATCAAAGAAAGCAGTGATTGGCTAAGGAATTTAGGAGTAACCAATCACTGATCAGGATTATGATAGCTTTCATATTTGTCTTTGTCTTATGCCAAAATCTGAATTTATCTGAGACAAATACAGTGAAAGAGTAATACTGTAAAATATTATTACAACGTAAAATAACTGCTTTCTGTGATAATATATTTTGAAATTGTCATTTATTTCAGTGATGCAAATTTGAATATTTAGCAGCGATTATTACAGTCGTCAGTGTCACATGGTCCTTCAGAAATTCTAATGATTTGAGATAAAAAAAAAAATTTCTTATTATTATTATTATCAATGTTGAAAACTCTCTTTCTGCTAAAAATTTTAGTTGAAACCGCGCTATATTTTTGATACCTTTAATAAATTGAATGCATCTTATATATATATATATATATATATATATATATATAATTCCTCAGAACTGAGACATAAACTTACAATTTTAGTGAGTCAGAATTTTAAGACAGAAACTCAATTCTTACTTTTTTCTCAGAGACCCCTAATATAAGCTTACAGTTGCGAGAAGTAAAGTCAGAATTGTGAGATAAAACTTTCTTCTCAAAATTGCAAGCTTATATCTTGCAGTTCTTTCTTAGAATTGTGAGATATAAACTTGCACTTGTGAGTTATAAAGTCCAATTTTGAGAGTAAAAAAAAGACTGATATGTTCTCAGAATTGCGGGTTCATATCACACTTAAAGGAGAAGTCCACTTCCAAAACAAAGATTCACATATAATGTACTGACCCCATTGTCATCCAAGATGTTCATGTCTTTCTTTCTTCAGTCGTAAAGAAATTATGTTTTTTGAGGAAAACACTTCATTTTTTCTTCATGTAATGGACTGATATGGTGCTTCCAAAAGACTGAACTTCCAAAATGCAGTTTGCGGCTTCAAACGATCCCAGTGCAGTTGTAAATGATCCCAGCTGAGGTCTTATCTAGCGAAACAATCGGTTATTTTCATAAACAAAATACAATACTTTTTTTCTCAACCACTCGTCTTGCCTTCCTCTCATTGAACTCTGTGTATTCTCGCTCAAGACAGTTAGGGTATGTCGAAAAACTCCAATCATATTTTCTCCCTCAACTTAAAAAATAATTTCAAAATCATCCTACATCACTGCAGAAGTACCGACCCAGTCTTTGCAAAGTGAACATGCAAAGAAGATCAAACACCCTTAACAAAAAAGGTAAAACAGTGATATAGGACGATTTTGAAGTTGAGGGAGAACATGAGATGGGAGTTTTTCAACATACCCTAACTGTCATGACCCAGAACAAAAACAGTTTAGCCAGAGTGAGACAAGTGTTTGACATTAAAAAGTATATAAATTGTATTATTTTTATGAAAAATGTTACGCTAAATAAGACCCTTCTTTCTACATTATATGTGAATCTTTGTTTTAGAAGTGGACTTCTCCTTTAATAACTTGCATTTGTGAGAAAAAAGTCCAGATTTCTAAAAAAAAAAATCATAGTTTTGATATAGAGAGAAAAAAAAGAGTCAGAATTGTGAGTTTACACTGCAAAAAAAAAAAAAAATGCTTTTCTTACTTAGATTTTTTGTCTTGTTTCCAGCCAGATTATCTAAAAATTCTTAAATCAAGAAGGATTTTCTAGACAAGTGAAAATTATTGTCTTGTTTTCAGAAAAAAGTCAAAATTTAAGTGAGTTTTTGCTTAGAACATGCAAAATAATCTACTAATGTGGTAAGCAAAATAATCTTATTTCAAGCAGAAAACAAGATTATTTTGCTTACCCCATTGGCAGATTATTTTGCTTGTTTCAACCAAAATTCACTTAATTTTGACTTGTTGTTTCTGAAAACAAGACAATAATTTTCGCTTGTCTAGAAAATCCTTCTTGAATTGAAGAATTTTTAGATATTTTGGCTGGAAACAAGGCAAAAAATCTAAGAAAAGCATTTTTTGGAGTGTATATCTCACAGTTTTTACTTTATTTCTCAGAATTGGGAGTTTATTTTTCACAATTCTGACTTTATAACTCACAATTACAAGTTTATATCTCACAATTCTAAGGAAAAAAGTAAGAACTGCGAGTTTGTATCACGCAATTCTGAGAAAAAAAGTCCAAATTTTGAGATGTAAACTCACAATTGTGAGAAGTCAGAACGGTGAGATAAAAAGTTTTTTTATTCAGTGGCAGAAACGGGCTTCCATAGTCAAAGAGAACAGAATACAAAGAACGAATGATGTTTAACTTAAACACACCCATGTTCTAACTCATTCCAAGGGATTTACTAATTCCCTTTAGCTGTATTATTGCTTTATAAAATGAGACTGACACTCTCAATGCATTTGTAAGTCAAGCCAATCACATTAACTGAGCAAACACATACCACTCAGATGAGATTTCTTGCTATATTATCCGGGGTTTGCTGTATTGAGGATTTAGGGATTTATTCTCGCAATCAAAATCCACAAACTCATAAAAACAGAGATGGGGAGAGAAAGAATGTTGGGGAGGCGTTCAAAAGCACAGACTGACATAGTCATTAAACTTTTCAAATCTTCAGAGCAAAAGGAGTGTCGATGTAAATATTTCCCTGAATCAATCAAACTCAGATAAGGCATAGCGGAGTCAAAGCCCTACCCTGTCTTTAGAGCAGTCGTTTGAGAGCTGATACCTTTGAGAGCCAATGAGAGTGTGCAGAATTTAAATTATATATGAAAATGTAGCCATTTTCAGAACCTCTGAGACAAATTCAGACTATAAAAAGTTCAAATCATTATCATTTGATCTCACTGACGCTTGTGACCAAATGTCACTGACATCAAATCGCAACACAATCTAATGGTGGCATATTTAATTTAAAGGGATAGTTCACCCAAAAATGAAAAATCTGTCATTAATTACTCACTCTCATGTCGTTTAAAACTCGCAAGACCTTCGTTCATCTTCGGAACACAAGATATTTCTTATGAAATCTGAGAGCTTTTTGACCCTGCATAGAGAGCAACGCAACAACCACGTTCAAGGCCCAGAAAGGTAGGAAGGACATTGCTAAAATAGTCCATGTGGCATCTGTGGTTTTATGAAGCTACAAGAATAATTTCTGTGCGAAAAGTCCACAAGAGTACCACGACACATGCATGCATGTAGAACGTCGATCTCTTTTAGTTTATCGCCTGTATATTCTGGTTCAACTAAACTTAGCTGGGCAAAAAATTGCAAGTCATCCTCTCTGTTGAAATCTGTTTCATTACAAAAATGTGGATACAGCAGGATTTACAAATGCATTTAGATTAAAGACTGACCTCTGACCTTCCCTAAATCTAAATCGGCAGACTATGTTAACTACCAGCACTAAAGAAGATAAGGTGCCTTACTGATCAACAGTAGACAGCGTCTGCGGAAGAAAGCAGATGCTCAGAGCAGGGGTGAACGGATTTGAACACAAGTCAGCCATCTCTAAACAAAAAGCAGCTGCGAGTTTTGCACATCTTTCCATCGGGGATATAAATCAAAACTAACACTGCATGCCAAAACAAACAAAGACTTTAACAATCAGCTGCACAAGGTGTGAGACTTTGAATCGATTTTCATGTCAGAGGTAAATTTAAATGGTTTATTTTTAATAACTATAAAGGTGTGGCATGCAAACACAGGGGCTTTTAACTACTCACTTGGCTCTTGCACAGGAAACCCCTTTTAGTTGACGAAACACATCAACCATGCATGAAGCCCTCACCTCTGCCGCCCGGTCAAGTTACATTATTATGGACCTTTTCGCAGATAAGTGCACAATGAGCCTAGGTGTTTATTTTTATAAGTATAAAACGTTAGCTAATTTAAGCTCTTGCTTTGGCCCTAATGCAACTCCGTTATATTAGGGATGCTTCGTCCAGAACTTAAATCAAACTCTCATGCAAGAAAACGTCCAAAGACACACACACAAACGCACACACATTTCATGCAGTGCAAAATCATCTAAAATAACTTCCATCTGCACAGATGATATCTCTGATTGGTGGATTCATAAATCATAACCTTACAGGACATGATTCATGAGCATATGAGTCAAAAAATTCAGTGATGTGACATGTGCCAGAGCTCTATATTTACAACACTCAGCATCACATTCATTGAAAAATAAATAAACAAATAAACAAAAGTTAGAAGCATATAAACAAACAAAACCAACAAAAAAAAAAGATTAATGTTTCCATAAAAGCAAAATTGCTTTAGGATATAATAGAGAATAATTATTTTATTCTTAAAATATTTTTTCCTGGCTTTAAGCATTCTGACAAAGTGAGATTTATGCTTAAAACCAGAATAACAATACAAAAAATAAACTGAATTCAAGACATGCTTTATGAAAAAAAAGCCTTTCCGAGACTTTTTTTGCCTCTGAAGAAAACTTGTTTTAAGGATGTTTAGATATCTACAGCAAAACAGAAAGTACAGAACATCACAGACCAATTTATAAAGTGCAACAGGTTTACTAAAGTTATATCAACATAATATTACTAAATATAGCATTAAAGGTCAGAAACGTACCTCATGGAAATCTCAAAGCTGTTTTCCTACAGCATCACACACTTCATTAGACTTTTTGGTAAGTTTAGTCCAGAACTGACTTCATCAATACATTATACAGCCTAAACTGAGAAGAGCCTTCACAGTCCTGTCCAATGACTGCTCAGCAGTGTATGCGACTCGGCTTGAGTTTGTATTACAAGCAGCCGCGTGTTCACTCCCTTTCAGCCGTTCGCTACAAGCAGCAGGAAAAGCTGTCACAGAGTCCTCACACGGAGAAGGGAGAAAGACATGGAAAGAGAGTGAGAGAGGGAGAGGGAGGAAAAGGGAAAAAAGTGGTACAGCCTTAAATGGGCAGGGTTTGGGAAAGAAAAAAGGGAGGGAGAAGGGGTCTTTCCCTTGTTGTTAAGGCAACAGCCATGAAAAGCCAACTCCAGACCAATTAACTAACATTTTCCACACTGAATAAAACATGGGAGAACAGAAGAATGAAAGAGCCTTTGAGAGAATCATTGACTGAACAGAAAGCGTTTGCCTCAGTTTGGGGAAGTTACTCTGAAACTGTAGCTTGCCAAGCTACATGCTAATCATAATTGAAAGCAGTTCACAGTACAGAACTACACTGAATCCACTGTTTTGAAAAAGTGGTTAGCAACACTTTAAGCAGCTAACTACACTGAAATAGCCTAGCCTCATTTTTATTTTTTTAGTTAAGATACTTCCCAACACTTACTTTGTGCTAAGCCTGTCATTTAATATAACACATAACACACAAAAATCTTAACTTAGAGTCTTACTTTGTTTTAATAAATGGCTTGTTTTTATATAGTACACAAAACTAGCCATTTGAAGTAAGTAAAAGCCATTAGTAGGTTTAGGAGAAACAACCACATCCCTCAAACTGACAAATAACTACTAAAAAGATACTAAAAAAATTGGTAACACTTTACTTAAAGGAACAGTTCACCCAAAATGAAAATTCTGTCATTAATTATCACCTTCGTGTCGTTCTAAAACCATAAGACCGTAACTCGTAGTCGGAACGCAAATTAAGGTATTTTTGATGAAATCCGAGATCTCTCGGACCCTGCATAGTAATGCAGAGGAGAGGAATTGTTGAATAAAGTTGTTTTAGTTTTCTTGCGCAACAAAAAGTATTCTCGTAGCTTCATAAAATTACAGTTGAACCACTGATGTTTTTGTCTATGTTCTTCATACCTTTCTGGACCTTGCTGTCTCTGTTCAAGACCCAGAAAGGTAGTAAAACATTGATAAAAGTCTATGCAGGATCAGAAAGCTCTCAGATTTCATCTAAAATATCATAATTTGTGTTCTGAAGATGAACGATGGTCTTACATGTTTGGAACGACATGAGGGTGAGTAATTAACGACAGAGTTTTCATTTTTGGGTGAACTACCCCTTTGAAGCCTTTATGTATAATGCATTATAAAGGGTTATTAAAGGGTATGATGCATTATAATTATTCATAATGTGCATTGTAATACAATGTATCTTGTCATAATTAAAACTAAATTTAAAATGCAAAGTGTAATGAATTAATGTCTTATAATATATTAATTGTGGTTACAATTATTCATGAGACTGTATAATGCATTATAATGTGCATTACAAGGCATAATTAATGCATTTAAACTACTTTTATAATGCATTATACATAAAGTGTTACCAAAAATTCCCACAAAGATAGCATGTTTATAATATATGCACCATTGTTTAAAATTCTGTGGTCAGTAAGGTTTTTCTTTTAAAGAAATGAATGATTTTATTCAGCAAGAAAACATTTAATTGATCAAAAGTGACAGCAAAGACATTTGCAGTGTTACAAAAGATTTCAATTTCAAATAAATCCTTTTTTTAATTACAGTTTTAAAAATCTGCATATGTGACCCTGGACCACAAAACCAGTCATAAGGGTCAATTTTGTAAAATTGAGATTTATACATCATATGAAGCTGAATAAATGTGTTATAAGCTTATCTTGCTGTATCTTGGCCAAGATACAACTATTTGAAAATCTGGAATCTAAGGGTGCAAAAAATCTAAATATTGAGAACATCGCCTTTAAAGTTGTCCAAATGAAGTTCTTAGCAATGCATATTACTAATCAAAAAATAAATGTTGCTATATTTACGGTAGAAAATTTACAAAATATCTTCAATTTTTACTTAATATCCTAATGATTTTTGGCATAAAAGAAAAATTGATCATTTTGACCCATACAATGTATTGTTGGCTACTGCTACAAATATACCTGTGCTACTTATGACTGGTTTTGTGTTTCAGAGTCACATATTAGAATGATTTCTGAAAGATCAAGTGAAACTGACTAAAGTAATGGCTGCCAAATATTCAGCTTTACAATCACAGGAATAAATTTTAGAGTATATTAAAACAGTAAACAGTATTTTTAATTTGTAAAAATATTTCACATTTTTGTTTAAAATGTAGCTTTGGTGACTATAAGAGACATCTTTCAGAAACAAAAACATCAATGACCACAATTTCAAGGGTATTTGGATTTGATCTTGACTAGTCTCAGAAACGACACTGAGTTCAGTTTTGTTGGGCTCGTTTACTACAACACTATCTAAGCACCACTCCCATTTTCCTCAGAAAACATACAGATCTAGGTGTCAGTGTTATCTGCCAGACACATTTGCATCATAAGTGTTGATGTAATAGACACATAAATGTCCAATTCAATCATTTTCACCTCTCCCCCCACTTTTAGAGAAGATCCAGTGATCTTTACCAGAGTTCTCTGTCCCCTATGACATTCCAGCCTGGATCTCCACACAACTGGCAGATATCCTCCTGTCCCACAGGCTGATTTACACTCCAGTGCAGCGGCTGTTCAAAGTCAGTAGGGAACATGGGGGAGCAAAATTGGAGACAGACCAGTGGGAGGCAAAGGCTGTCTAGGTTGGACCTGTCCTACATAAACCCAGCACCACAAAGGAGTGAATTACAAGAACATCCAAAGCTTAGCTAACAAGTGGGGCGATGTGCACTTATCAACGGCATATTTGTCAAAAGCAGTTCACTGGGTCTGAAGATGCACAAATGTGCGCATGTGAGAAAGCTGCTGTAATGGGTGGTGGAGACAGAAGGATATCACAGGCAAGATCGTGCATGTCTGCTGAGACCATGACCGAGGTGAAATGAGGTGATAAAGCTCACCAGGTGTGTTAGCTGATGAATGTGCATGAAAAGAAAGTCATACTTCAGTTAACCCAGCTTGAGATTTATAATGGAGTCCTATACAAATGATAAAGACTGTTTATAGCAACTTTTATGTAAATGTCATTAAGAATTCATTGTGTGTGCAGATTTGTGATACATATCTATATCTATATACATCTATATCTTTAAGTATCTATAAATATAGCATACACTAGCACTTAAAAGTATGTGGGAAGATTTTTTAGAGTTTTTTAAAAATAAGTTTCTTATGCTCACCAACACTGTAAAAAATTAAAAAAAACACAATTTGTTGATTCAACTTAAAATAATTTGTTACCCTGCTGCCTTAAAATTTTAAGTTCAATCAACTAAAATAAGTTTAGTCAACTTGAAATGTTAAGTTGTACTAAGTAACAACTTAGATATTAGTGTTTGCTAAACTTAAGAGATGGGTAAGTAACCCAGCTGTCTTAAAATGTTAAGTTGATTCAACTCAAATATCTAAGTTGTCACTTAGTATAATTTAACATTTCAAGTTGAATAAACTTTTTTTGGGTTGACTGAACTTAAAATTTTAAGGCAGCCAGGTTACAAATCATTTTAAGTTGACTCAACAAATAGTTTTTTACAGTGTAAATTTTTATTACAATTTAAAATAACTCTTTTCTATTTTAATATATTTTAGAATGTATTTTTAGGAGCTATCGAGTTTTCAGTGTTACATGATTCTTCAGAATTCATTGTAATATGCTACCTTTGTGCTCAAAATGATTATCAGTGTTTAAGACACTTGTGCTTCTTAATATTTTTTTGTGGAAAAATATTTTCAGGATTCTGTGATGAATAGAAAGTTTAAAAGAACAGCACTGATTTGAAGTTGTTTTTTTTATAATAACATTATAAAATCAATTTAATGTGTCCTTGCTGTATAAAAGTTTTAATACTTTCTGACCCCAAATTGTTGAAGCTTCCAGTAAATCTGCAACATTTATACGACTTCTATTCAGAGTAAAATAACTCAAGAAAAGCAAATTGAACCGATTTAACCCACTATAATTGACTAAATATTGTTAGCCGTGAGGGTGCCCCGTACACCAGTGAACTCTGCCTCTATACTGTCTCCTTTTACAGTAGGTCTTTAATTGTGAGCAGTTTCCTGTAGAGAAGTTACTAGTTTTCCAGCCAACCGCTAATCTGATAATTGACTGAGATAATTACAGTTGCGAAGAATAAGTATGCTATTTCAGATGCTGCAACAGAAGCAAGTGTGTACTATAGAAAATTGCCCAATTCTATTGCATAAAAAATACCGTGTGCTGAGATAAATGCCAAGGATTCCAGGAGGGAGTTTAACACGGCTCCGTTGAATCAAGAAAAAGATGAAAATGTCTAAATCTTAGGTTTTAATCTCCGGTATTCATTTGTTCAAAATACAATAAAAATGCAATCCACTCATACAATGACTTGAACAAATCTTTTATGAGTATATAATTTTAATTTGATGTATTAAAATAATTAGAATTTCCAGGTAATTAAAAAAAACAACAAAACATTCTATCTTACTACCTTTCTGGGCCTTGAACGTGGTAGTTGCATTGCTGTCTACGCAGGGTCAGAAAGCTTCCGGATTTCATCAAAAATATCTTAATTTGTGTTCTGAAGATGAACAAAGGTCATATGGGTTTGAAACAAAATGAGGGTGAGTAATTAATGACAGAATTTTCATTTTCACTATCCTTTTAAGATGTGTACACTCAACTGTTTTCAAGGTGTTAAAAATACTTTTTGCTCGGTGGTTACATGACATTGAAACATGAGTCACTAAATTCATGTTTCAATTTATTTTCAGCTAAACAAAATCATGACTAACATGATTACTAAAATCTTTATAAGTAAGAATTGGGATGGGGGAAAACTGTTTTGATGCACAAATATGTGCTGGAGAATTCCAGGAACTTCTTACCTACTAATTACCCTCTTTAATGCCTAAGGACTGATCCCATTTCACATTTCCCTGCAGGTAAAGCCACCACCCTCTTATATAAGGATGAAACAAACAAATACATACATACGTTTTTCCCACCACAGTCCCAGTGAGAAACTGCCACACCCATTAATAAGCAGATGTTGTTCATAGCAAAAGAGAATAACCTCATTACCCTCGACAACTATGAGGCGAAAGATTCAATGCTGCCATAGCAGCTGAAACTATGGAGACTGTTTAACACTCCACACTGACCTTTTCTGTTTTCTGATGTTTTTGATAAGTGCAAAGAGCATGGAGGGTTCTGGCACACCCGTTGGCTCAGTCTTGACAGGGAACACAAGCAGAATGAGGTCTGTTTGGTATTAGATGGGAGGGTTAAGACAGGAAATGGCTCGGGGGAGACTGACGTGGTCCCTCCATGGTCGGCACTGGTCCCGGAACCCCAAGCCTGGACCAGTACAAGGCCTCAGTGTTTCTTCCTCGTGCTACAGGAGGGGGATGAAGGGTGTATGAGGTTTAAACCAGAGCGAGCGGGACTAAAAGGCTGGGAGGGGTGATGGCTGGCTGGATTACATAAACAGTTCAACACCCTAGCAGCCAAGCATCGTTGAGTCCTCCTCCTCCCCCTGATTCAAACACACGGGCCAAGACCTACAGCTTCTGAAAGATCTCACATACTTTCACAACCCTCCTTTGTATCCTTCCTTTCTGATGGTGGAGATATTATGAAAGTATGGAGGCATTCTGCATGGTTTTAGATAAATTGAGAATCACAGTTTTTGGTTTCACATAAAGATCACGATTCTGACACAATTCTGAACTAAGCAAAATAGCATGTAATGTAATTGCTGCAGTCTATTCAAAAAGGTTTTATTAATTTGAATGACTTATTTATTTTTTTTTAAATGTTTGAATGATTCAATAACTCACTCATAAACACTTTTCTTGTTTCATTACTGAATGAATCAGTGTTTTTTAACAAATCTCTTAAATGAACGATTCAATGACTCAATCATAAATACTTGTTTCATTACTGAATCAATCAGCGTTTTTTGAATGAATCTCTTGAATAAACCATTCAGACTCACTCATAAATACTTCAGTTGTTTTATTACTGAATAAATCAGCATTTTTGATTTAATGAATCATTCATAAATACTTCATTTATGTCATTACTGAATGAATCAGCATTTTTTTTTAAAATCTCTTGAATGAACAATTCATTGACTCACTCATAAATACTTCATTTGTTTCATTACTGAATGAATCAGCATTTTTGAACAAATCTTTTGAATGAACGATTCAGTGACTCACTCATAAATAATTTACTTGTTTCATTACTGAATGAATCAGCGTTTTTGAACAAATCTCTTGAATGAACAATTCAATGACTCACTCATAAATACTTCACTTGTTTCATTACTGAATGAATCAGCATTTTTGAACAAATCTCTTGAATGAACGATTGAATGACTCACTCATAAATACTTCACTTGTTTCATTACTGAATGAATCAGTGTTTTTAAACAAATCTCTTGAATGAACGATTCAATAACTCACTCATAAATACTTCACTTATTTCATTACTGAATGAAACAGCGTTTTTAAACAAATCTCTTGAATGAATGATTCAGTGATTCACTCATAAATACTTCACTTGTTTCTTTACCTAATGAATCAGCATTTTTGAACAAATCTCTTGGATAAATGATTCAACGGCTCACTCATAAATACTTCACTTGTTTCATTACTGAATGAATCAGCATTTTTTCATCAAATCTTTTGAGATGAACTATTCAGTGACTCACTCACAAATACTTCACTTGTTTCATTACTGAATGAATCAGCGTTTCTGATCGAATCTCTTAACGATTAATTGTGCTGCTCTACATTATGGGGAAATTGATTTCTGAACATTGCTTTAAGTACAATGAAAGTGGTTCTTTAGTGTGGAAAACTCACCACCATGATGCCAGGGTAACAAAAATACAGATGAAAAATAAAGAGAAGAAACCACTGAATAAAGTCGTTATTTTTGTTTTGTTTTCTTTCTTTTTTTTTTCTTTTTTTTTTCATTTGCATTGCTGTCTATGCAGGGTCAGAATGCTCTCAGATTTCATCAAAAATAACTTAATTTTTTTTCCAAAGATGAACGAAAGTCTTATAGGTTTGGAACGACATGAGGGTAAATAATTAATGACAAACTTTTCATTTTTGGGTGAACTATCCCTTTAAGCAGCACAACTGTTAAAATTGTGCATTTGTTCCCATAAGCAATATTATTAGTGATATTAACCTCAAGTTAAGATTCAAGCTGTTTAACATTTTCAAATGTTGACTGCCAAAGACAGAACTGATAAAATAATCAGTAACACCAACTCACAAGCAATCTTTACCGCAAACCACACACACGAACAACATAATTTGTAATCTAGATAAGGCAAATGTTCCCTTAAGAGTGCTTAAATGCAAATTAAACTGCCCCAAGATGTTTTTATAAGGCAAAATTTTGGCAGCGAGATAAAACACATGACCTGACAGATCCATTCCACAAAACACACATACTGTTGACACACTACAAACGCAATGGCAATGTTTGTGCAGGGAGGCTGTGTGTGTAGTTCTCCAGTCAGCCTTGAGGCTCCAGCTGTAGGAATGCTGGGCCTGCCATTATCAGCACTTAATGGGGCTCTGGTGTCACAAGGCTAAACCAGTAATTATGCCAACAGTGAGGGAAAGGCAGTTGAGGGTGTACTGACAGACTGCAATCTTTAGAAATGAATCATTAAAACTCACATTTTACATCTGATGTCTCACACTAAGGTTCAAAAATACCTGTTTTGTATGAATTAGGTTGTTGAAACATTTCATTATCATTTCTGTTCTCTCTGTGAGATGTGAAAGGGTACATGGGAGACTTCAGCTATGCTTCTGTATTGTGTAACTACTGTCGGTAATAAATGTTGACACAAAATATTAACTTGCTAGTCTCAAGAGACAAAGGGACTAATACTAAAGTCAGCCTCCGGCAGCCAGCCATGTGACTCCATCCTCATCTAGACCAGCTTTGTCTGAAGATCTTGTGAGAAGCTAGAGGCCGGTGACATGAGGGACTCCTAACAAAGATGTCTTTCTGTCTAATAACTTCTCGTGATATTTCAGACACATCTGTATTTATTTCAAAAGATCTGTGGTAAAAGAGATGCCATCTTAAAATAAAAAAAAATGTGCACCATATCTTGCACCATAAGAAAAAAAATTAATCTACTGTCATTTGTGACCCTGGACCACAAAGTCAGTCTTAAGTAGCATGGGTATATTCATAGCAATAGCCAAAAAAACATTGTATGGGTCAAAATGATCGATTTTTCTTTTATGCCAAAAATCATTAGAATATTAGATAAAGATCATGTTCCATGAAGATATTTTGTAAATTTTCTACCGTAAATATATAAAAACGTAATTTTTGATTAGTAATATGCATTGCTAAGAACTTATTTAGAATATGGACAACTTTAACTTTATTTTCTCAATATTTAGATTTTTTTTGTACCCTCAGATTCCAGATTTCAAGGTTGTATCTCGGCTAAATATTGTCCTATTCTAACAAACTATACATCAACGGAAAGCTTATTTATTCAGCTTTCATGATGTATTTCATGCATGATTTTTTTTTTTTGGAGAAACAGCACATGCAAATAAACGGCACTACCAGCCATTAATTATTACTTTTTAGGAATGCAAAAGCATATGTTCCTCTTGAATCTCCCACAGCATTTTCATTAGTGACCTGGTCTAACCTTGCATTAAAAAGCTATGCCTGAAGGCAAAATAAATAGTTTCAGCCATGCAAACAACATAAAATAAGTGCGTAAAATCCATTAAAAGTCCTCAATCTGAAACATGTGGAGAAACACGAAGACAAATGAACATAGTGTGTCTAAATATCTTCACCAAAAGGCCATATTTGCAACAAGATTAATGAAACACCACTACCAAAGATGTTTCTCTATAGCGCTCACTAGCAGGCCTCAGGGCAGATTTCATTGTTGAGCAGAACCGGAGACAGATCTTCATTCTCTGAGAGTTGACCTGTCTGTGATACTGCACTGTTAAAGAGGTACAAGACCCAAAATGAACCTTTCCCAAAAAAAATGCCACAGCTGGGAGTCACTAAGTCTCTGCTTAGAGGGAAACACCGTTTGTGGATGCCTTGTGGTGTTCTGGGCTGTAATTTGGTTAAAGAGTAAACAAGTTAGTCTGCCAGCAAGAAACCAGTTCAAGTCAGTTTGTAATCACTGGTTATTTCTGGTTCTTGCAGAAAAGACCCAAACGCTACCTAAAGGAAGTGATTTTCAGCTGTGTTAACATAGTCGCCCCACAGGAACAATTGCTACACTGAGTTCCAGCCTAATGTTCCTGTTTATCAGCTTTTGGCTTTATCAGGGCAACCATTCTGCAGAAACTCATTACAATTTGTCGTATTGTTGCGGTTTTATAGCAGCATAATAGGCTGTATTATGAGGCACATTCTCATGAAAAACTGCTATTTGTGCCTGAAAATGTCAGTGGGAAAAAACCTGTTACATTAAAAAAAAGGTCAGTGTAATGGACTTCACTTGCAAATCAAAGCAATGAAAAACTTCCTGTTAGAACCAAAAAGACGTTGCTTCATCAAATATGATATCAATAAAATCAAATCTTAAAGTTCCCATGAAATCAAAATGGAAGTTTAGTATGAATATGTTAGCCTTAAAGGGGTCATCAGACGCCCATTTTCCACCGGTGGATGTGATTCTTTAGGGTCTTAATGAAAAATCTATAATATACTTTGGTTAAAAATTCTCAATGGTTTTGTAAAACAACACCCTTTTTGCCTTGCCAAAAAGAGCTCTGCAAAAATCAACCCATTCTGATGGATTGTTCCTTTAAATGCAAATGACCTCTGCTTGCCCCGTCCCTCTCTTCTCTCTGTGGAGTGACGAGCTGTGCTCTGAGAGATTGTTTACTTTTCATTTAGCGCGTTTAGCCACAAAACTGGCTAACAAACACGTTATTAGAAAAGGTGATTGCAGAGATTCAGAAAAAAAACCCTTTTACTCACTTCTGCTGTAGGTGAAGCTGGATCACGAATGATTCACGCGAACATAAGTGGATATATGTAGATCGGGAGGTGCATTTACAAACGTAAAGCACTGCATCTTCAGCGGCTCAGATGTCGGGAGTAAATGACGACCACTATGTTCATTATTACATCCAGCAACACAACACCTCAATCGCTCAATCAGAGATATTCTTGTCTAACTTACATCCCTGCTCTGACATCGAAACAATGGAGGTTGGACTGTTACAGCTGATCTGAGGTAAGTCACTCAGGTCAATCAACTATCGTGGGTGCGGCCTCTGTTGGTGTGACGCCACAACAACAGGCATCTGAGAATGGCTCGATTTTAAAAAGGGGATATTATTTTTACAGATTAATTAAAAAAACACTGCATGGATTTTTATTATTATAGGGTAGATGTGTACATACATTGCCAACACACATAAATGTTCAAACAACCTGTAAAAGTGACCTTTGCATTTGATGACCCCTTTAAGGTTATCTATAAGCTAGTGTGCTCCAAAACAATGACAAAATTTGCATTTAGAAGATATAAGCATGCAAAACTTACAGTCTTCGACTTCTGCCAATATGGATTAATGATTTTAATGACATCAGCCTGCACTTCAGTTTCTCATCAAACTTTCTGTCCAATCAAATGCTTTCTAGAATCCGAAGCATCCCGCCCCCTACATTATAAATAGACACTGAAGCTGCAGCTGAAATCAGTCACTTGTTCATAGAATTTGTATTTTCTGTATGGTGAATGGCACGTAGTGCACTATATAGGGTATAGGGAACGAATCAGACAGTAAATATACTTTCTGTTGGGGCGAAAGAAGTCTGTTTTTGTGCTCTGCATTGGTCCAGAAAGACGGTAACATGGAGCAAATAATATGTGCAGTCTGCACAGAACACCAAAACGTATCTGACCCATTTGAATTCTATACAGAATGCTATAATTTATAGCAATATGGATGAGATTGTGGCTATCACAAGCTGTCGACTTTACTGAGCGTAATGGCTCTGGGCCAAACTGTGATATAAATGAAATGCTACTGGCAAAAAAAGGCGGGACTTGTTTGATATCACCCTGCACTTCCTGGTCCTGTCTTCCTATTTTAGTTGAAATTATGTCAACACATAGAATAACGCTGCATATTTCAAAGCACTTCAGTGGGGCTTTAAATGTACATTTTTAACTGGTGTAACATAACAAGCGGTTTGAATGGACAAATGGACTTTATGCACCTTCCATAAGTCATTATATAAAGTAAAAGTTCAGTATTTTTCCTGATGATTATAGTAGCTCATGCAGACTCAAAGAAAACCGTTTCCTGAGACTAAGTAAATACTGACAGAATTGTTATTTTTGGGTGAATTACACCTTTAACAAGGTTTCATTCTGGATAAAACCCCCAGATCTTGACGGTTACCCTCATGGGACATATAGCCTGGCCAGCAGATGTCAAATTCTCAACACAGATCACCCGCAAAAACCTCCATGCTCTGCTGCTCTGTTGCTTTGCTTCCTGGTTCCCCTGTCCTCCCAAAGGATGCCTGTCCTCACAGACATCCACACTGTAAAAACACACAATCCTTTCCTTTGTGCTATAGCGTGCTGTATATACAAGAAGATAGACTTACTGTCTGACTCCTGTCATCCAAAAAGCGTTCTTGCAGATGAAAAACGTAATTATATACCTGGGAGCTTCAATTCTCTTTTATTAATTCTCATTTCTCATGACATGAGAGGACATATTCTTGGAGCACAAAAAGCATAACCCCCCACCATCCCCTACCCTGACATCAAATTAAAGAAGTATTCCCAGTTGAGTACAATTTAAGCTCAACTGACGGCAAATTCTTGTATAATGTTGATTACCACAAAAAATAGTTAGCATTTGTATAAAAATATATAACGAAAGTAAATGGGGCTTGAACTTTCACAAGTTTTAAAAGAATTAGTGTAAAAAGTGCTTTTATGAAAGTTTCACGTTTATGCATTTAAAACCTCCAGAAATGGTCCCCTTTCACTTACATTGTAAGTGCCGTACTGTAGCCTTGAAAAAAAAAAAGAGTTTAAATTATTTTTTGTTATAATCAATGTGGCCTCTGCAACAAGGCATAAACTATACAGCCTGTGCAATCAGGAAGTCACTTATTTCGCAGCAAGTGACAAAGATTCATTGCTTAAATAAGCAAACGCAGGAAATTACAGCTTCAAAAAGAAAGAACAGAAGGTGTTTTAAGCTAAATCCTGTGCATGTGGCATGTTTAGTCTCGAGCAGCACTATAAAAGAGAAGCAGTGCTGCAGATTTATGGGTCATCGAGGGCAAGCAGGGGGCAGGCAGTGTGTGAACGATGCTCTTTTGGGATATTACAGGGGTGTGCTGATGGGGTAAGTCAAGAGGAGCCAGGCTGGCAGCTTTACTGCAGGTTAGCATTAGGTTAGTGCTGCTCGCACTGCCCGAGGGCCCAACAAGCACAACCTCTGACACAACACAGACTGATGGGATATTCCACTGTCGTTTACATCTCTCATTTTTTCCTTGAAATTTTGAGTCTCAGAACTGTGAGGCATAAACTCTGTGAGATATGAACTCAGAACTGTGAGATTTAAAAAAATTTTATATTGACAACACACTTTAAATCCAACTTTTAATATTTTATACTCATCCTTATTTCAAGATAAACTGGAAGCTATGATCTATACAGAAACATGTGCATTAGGACATATCTACACAATAACTTCCTGCTACACACAGCAGGAACATGTGTCATGATGCAGTCAGACCCAATGCCATGTCACCCACTTCCTCTACAAGTGACTCACTATTCATTAAAACAAACAATTTGAGCCTGACCACAGTACTCTGGGGTTGCTGTAACCACACAGCAAACCTACAAGCATTAGCCACTGCCAGTTAATTAGTTTATCTCATGGTTAAGATCTCTCGGGAGTCTTTCTATAATTAAAACTGAAGATACTGTTTCTCATAAAGGCCTGTTTCTTTCCTTATCTAATCTGCATCAAAAGAAAACCATAAAATTAGCTGCAATGGAAAAGTTGGGTTTTTTTCTGCCTAGTAGTTTCAAATCTCACTGTGGATGATTCCTTAACCGATGCATAAAATTCTAAAGAAATGCAATGTGCTGCTTTGTATGGAAACCAATTTTCACCATTAAATAAAAAATTTAAAAAGTAGGTAATTATGACTTTTGCTCACAATTCTGACTTTTTTCTGAGAACTGTGTGATACAAATTCAGAATTCTGACTTTTTTCACAGAATTGTGAGATTTAAAGTTATAAAGTCAGAATTGCAAGATATAAAGTGGCAATTCTGACCTTTTTTGTAGTATTGTTTATATTGTTTATATATAATTGAAAGTTTATATCACACAGTTCTAAGAAAAACAATCTGAACTGCGAGTTAAATCAGAATTGTGAGATATAAACGTACAATTGCAAGAAAAAAAAACTGAATTGTGAGTTTATACCGTAATTCTGACTTTATAACTCACAGTTGCAAGTTTATATCATTTAAGTCTATATCATGAATTTAGACATGAAATTCTAAAAAAAAAAAAAAAATCTCAAAATCTCAAAAAAATGAGTTATTAAGTCAGATTTTCCCCCCCTGAATTTCTGACCTTATAACTAACAATTACAAGTATATATCGTGTAATTCTTATGGGGAAAAAAAGTCAGATCTGCGAGTTTATAGCTCTAAATTCTGGCTTTATAACTCGCAATTAAGAGTTTATATCACAAAATTCTAACTTTTTATTGCAATTCTGACTTTATAACTTGAAAATGCAAGTTTATATCAAGCAATTCTGAACTGCGAACTATAAAGTCACTCTAAAATGCTACATATCCTAAAATACAATGGCTGACAAACACTGTGTCAGCTTTACAGTCACTTTTACAGTGATTAATCTTTTTGTGCTACTACTCTGTAATTTTAAATGAGGTTCCTGAATGATACATGCAAATCATGGTGGTTAAAACGCATATGTAGTCTGTGATTACCTCAACACACCTAGACAGTTTTGTGTTTCTCTTGAAAGGGTGCCATTTGCCTCCACATCTGTCTATGAAGTAAACATCAGTCAAACCCGGTATCTCCTTTCACATTGCATTCTCACAGGTGAGGACACCTTAAACATCACTGTAATATTAAATGACTAATCATTATTCCCCCCTCCATCCGAAACAGCTACTCAGCAAGAACAAACATGCACAGCTTGCTTTTCCAGAGCTTCTGTTTTAGGCTAAAATGCTTGTTTAAACTGAGAAATTTAAACTATTTCAATAGTTTAAAGTGATAGTTCATTACAAACTGGAGATTCTCTTTCATTTAGCCACCCTAACATCATTACAAACTTGTATGACTGACTTACTTTTGTAGAATACAAAAGATATTTTGAAGTACTGTTTTTGTTCATATGATCAAAGTCAACAGAACCTTAGAGCTTCAAAAAGATATCCAAAATGAATCTGGTAAGTCTTCTGAAGTGGCAAAGTCACTTTGTACGATGAACAAATTGAAATTTCAGCCTTCAGATTTCAACTAACATCAAATCTCACTGGTTCCTACATTAGACAAACAAATAGGTCTGTCTGCATAGTTGAAGTAGTCTTTGTTGCTCAATACTATAATTAGAGAGTAATTAAAGGCTTACATTCTGATCCATTTATTATTTATTAATGTTTTAGGAGACGAGTCAAACCTTCATTTCGTTAAAGGGACAGTTCACATATAAATGAAAAATCTGTCATCAATTACTCACCCTCATGTCGTT
Organism: Labeo rohita; assembly: GCF_022985175.1. Lineage (NCBI taxonomy): Eukaryota > Metazoa > Chordata > Actinopteri > Cypriniformes > Cyprinidae > Labeo > Labeo rohita. Next base: position 11,778,173 of record NC_066884.1, on the reverse strand, counting down.
CCAAACCCGTAAGACCTTTGCTCATCTTAAGATGTTTTTTAAATTAAGATATTTTTGATCCAAGAGCTTTCTGAACCTGCATAGACAGCAATGTAAGGCCACATTCAAGGCCCAGAGTTCAACTGCAATGTTATGAAGCTATGAGAATACTTTTTGTGCGCAAAGAAAACAAAAATAACAAATTCATTCAGCAATTTCTTCTGTTCTGTGTCAGTCTTTGAAGTGCATTCATGACAGTACCCACGGCACATGCAATGTTTGGTCAAATAAATGCAGCCCTGATGAGTATAAGACACTTTTTTCAAAAAAATTTTTAAATCTTACCGCCTCAAAACTTTTGAAGACTGTGTACATATTCTGAACGGCCCTTTCATCACAAACAAAAGTGATATTCACACAAGCCTGCCAAACATGCTTAAAAGACATGTTGTACATGCTCATAGTGGAGCTGCAATGTTTTAAGTAAAGTAACACTCCGTGACAGCGGAATGCAGAAATATGGTCAGTAGAATTCAGCTGCCACGTTAACTTATCTTCTTGGCTTGTAATCTGCATTTACTGTGTCAGGCTGTTTACATTAATATCTTACAAGAAAAAACCCTTCAACATACCATTTATCAACTATGCGCCCCTCCTAGGTTTTTGAGTCACCATATGCTGTGTTTGCTTTTTATGGTCATGAACTAGAGATGCTAATAGGACATTTCAACTCCATACTACATTTATGATTCCAAACCTGAAATTCTTGAAACGGTTGTGACAGACACGTCTTCATTCACAGCTTGTTCCAGTCACACAGCTGTGGTTCAGAGGTTAGATGGATCACACAGGTCCGTGATGCATAGCAGCCTTTTCTCTCCTTACACACTGTGGAATGAAGCAGATGGGTCAGCTCACATGCTGCACAGAGAAGCCTCATTCAATCACCATGACAAAGTTTTCCACAAAGCTAGCTCTATTACACATTTAAAACCCATCAGAAGGCTCAAATGGAATCTGTGGATTTTTAATCGCATTTTGTGGACAAAAGGAAATGGAAATTCTGTAGAAATATAAATGTGTTGAAAACTGAGTAATCTGTTTTATTTGGAAGCTGAACGCATAATCGTATTAGCCAAAATATTAACTTAACAAACACACATGGATGGGAAGACGTGTGGAATTTGATAAATGATGGGCATTCCGATTCTTATGAGCACACTATGTGCTCATTAGTAATTTCAAAATGACTGGTCTCACTGAAAATGGAGTTGCAAACAGTGTTTCGGGCAGAGTTTTCTTTTGGACAACTTTACTAAGGGGAAAAAAGGCATAATTTGCACCTAGTGTAAGCGATACAAGCAATTTACCGGTTCAAACTGTAAACCGGTTTGAATTACATACACATTATGATTTTTTTTATAAACCGGTGTGGCATTGGCTAAGCAACGTAGATAGCGTTGTGAATTGAGAGGAAATCCCTGTTAGCCTAACTGTTTGCACTTCTGGCTAATGGTGAGAGAAATATTAGTATCACACAAGTACTTAAACTGGGCAAATAAACCAACTGTAAACGGACATTAACAGAAGCCAGAGACACTGAAGACCAACACAAAAAGAGAAAATACTGTAGCAAACCTACTGTTCACGATGCGTGAAATATTGAAAGAAATCATAAATAATGAATTGGGGGTTCATATGAATGCATCTCTGAGGAAACTGACTGTCTTTATAAAAGTTTAGATGGTATTTTCTTTTTTTTTATCTTACCTTCATCACGTATATTAATGCAAAATTTTGAAGCGCAATGCTGCTTTCCCTGGTGAAAAAAACAGCATATGCTGGTAGGTATGTTTTGATGCTGGGATGCTGGTTAAAAATGCAGGTCCTATTATGCTGCTGCTGGTAGGTGGTTCATGCTGGTCCTTTGATGCTGGTCCTTGACCAGCAACATGACCAACAAAAATCAGCAAAGGACCAGCTACCAGCATAAACCCGCAAAGGACCAGCTTAAACCAGCATCAAAACCTACCTAACCAGCATTCCAGCATCAAAACATACCTATCAGCATATGCTGTTTTTTTCACCAGGGTTGTTTACAGATAAGAAGGAAATGCGATTTTGCTTCTATTCTATAAGCGCCACCTGCTGGCAGAGAATGAATTTGCATCTCATTCATCCCGTCTGCTGTTTGTTTCATGCAGATATGTTTTATGTAACATCATTTCACAAAGCTAAGGTCAGACCATTCTGTTTTTGCCTTAAATTTTAAAATTATACAATCTAATTTACATCAAAAACTAATCATACCTTTTTCTTACACTTGGAAGCCTATGGACAAAACTTCATTAGCCTATACAGAAATAACCAGAGGAATAGAACGTTTGCACTTACGTCACAATTTGGAGAGTTTCCCCGGATGCGCTAGCATATTGGAGATACTCGGATGTAAACAACAGCGCTTAATTGTACTGAAGATATTGTTCTGCTAATTTATGCAGTCTAAACCACATGGACAAAAATGTGTGGAAGCTGCTAAATCATATAGAGAAGGACTTAGTAAGCAGGAAAGGGCGCAAGATTTTGACAAACTAAAGTTAATAGGTGGTAAAGATTTAATTACTAAAATTATTTAATTATTATTTTAAGTATTAAAGGTGTCATCGGATGCCCATTTTCCACAAGTTGATGTGATTCTTTAGGGTCTTAATGAAAAGTCTATAACATGCTTTGGTTAAAATTTCTCAATGGTAGTATAAATAACACCTTTTTTACCTTGCCAAAATCAGCTCTGCAAAAATCATCCAGTTCTGGTTTAGCCTCTAAACTTGCTAACTAGCACATTATTAGGAATGGCGATCGCAAATATTCATAAAAAAACCCTTATACTCACTTCTGCTGTAAGTGAAGCTGGATCCTGAATGATTCGCACAAACATAGACGGATACATGTAGATCGGGAGGTGCATTCCCTTCACAAACAAATGTAATCCACTGCATCTTCAGCAGCTCAGATGTCGGGGGTAAATGATGACCACTATGTTCATTACTACATTCAGCAACACAACACCTCAGTCTGAGATATTCTTGTCTAACTTACATCCCTGCTCCAGCATCGAAACAATGGATGTCAGACTGTTACAGCTGACTGATCTGAGGTAAGACGCTCACGTCAATCAACTATCATGGGAGCGGCCTCTGTCGGTGTAACGGCACACCGACAGGCATCTGAGAATGGCTCAATTTTAAAAAGGGGATATTATTTTTACAGATTAATTAAAAACCACTGCATAGATTTTTATCATTATAGGGTAGATGTGTACATACACTGCCAACACGCATTAATGTTCAAAAGTGAAGTTTACATCCAATGACACCTTTAAGATATTAGCCTACTTTTTCACCTACCTTACCGGAAATTCTAAGAAAAAACATGAATGTTCTTTCCCTGGAAATCCTGGTTCAGTTTGGCCAACCACAAACACCCTTTGTTCCTCAGACAGTTTCTGCACTCCTCTCCTTGATTTGTTATAGCTTTTGGCAGTCTATAGTACTCCAAATGTTTTCCTGGTTTGACCAATTAGTACAGCCCAAAACATGACAATAATTAATCATTTTCAGCAGTAATAATCAGCAAAATATGCAAGTTTCATTTGGTTCTGTGGCACTGTTTACATTTAGTGCTGCCAATATGACCAACTGATGATGCGTTGTGAAAACACTCTATAACAACGTGCAGTAAACAGTAAAACTGTTTGCACTACAAACCAATGTGTTCATAATTAAGAAACTACATTAAAATAACATGGTAAGTCACACTAATTTGCAATATCAAGCAGCAAAACAAGCTGTTTTGTACAGTCAAAAATAGCTGGATGTGGATGAGACCGGAAGCCAGACCCATAAAATTTACAAATGGCCACACCTGCTGTTACAGCAAAAATAAGGTGGATATGTAGCATGTTTGTTTGAATCGAGATTAAACCGCAGTTGCTTTGCCAGAATCCTAAAAAAACACGATACAGATTTTTGGTCAAACTGTCCAGCACTGTATGCACACTTGAAAAGCAAAGTGTAGTACTGGTGCTGATAGATATTACAGGGTTTATATTCATCCAGCCCTCCAGATGGGTGTGTGGCCCATTTATGAGTTCAAGTGTAAACACAGCTGATGCTAAAGAGAAAAAAGAAAACTTCCTTCCACCTGTCTGGGCTCTACTGACTTGTAAACAACTACATCTGAGGGGAAACCACATGTAGCATACATAGCAACATACACAAACCTTGCAACATGTATGAGATCTGTTCAAAAGATGCAATGGTTCAGATGAAACAAACAATCAAATACATCCACTTCAGATGCATTGATGACACTGTTTTATCCATCAGTGCTGTTCTGTGTCCCACACAATACATTTTATAGTCAATTGAAAATAAGAATTGAAAGTTTACTTTCTTAATGGATGTTCCTGGTCTTATTGTGAACAATTTATGGGTCCTACTGGTCTAATACACTCTGAATCTACTGGTTTTAGGATTTCAAAATGCTCCTCTTTCTGCTAAAATACCCATATGTTGAGCTGGTGGCCATGCAGAGAAGTAGATGAAGGCATGTGGGGCGGCTAATATATAACAGAAGCACCACTTTCATCCTTTACAGTTCATTTTATGGCAAAGGTTTTCAGCACCCAAGCCCAGGCTGAGCAATACAAGTCTAGGGCCGGCGCCAAGTGACAAAAACATTCCAACAAAGGAGAAGGTAAAATAATTGTGACTCTGGCTGATGCTAAGAGTTCGCGGCCTGCCTTTTAGAAAGGTCATGTGTTTCCATTCCTTCTCCCAGGAGTCTCATTGGTTCTCTCCTTTGCAAATTTCTTCACCGTGCAATGACAAATTGTTTGCATATTTGGTCCAGCTTAATATAAATCACATATTCATACTTGTGATAGCTGAACTTTCCACCATATTGCATTCTCTGGCTTTTTAATTCAAACAAAATATTTCGAAAGTGCTGTGCGGTTCTGCGGAGTCCAAAAAAATCCACCCTATTTTGGTAGCTGAATAGAATTAACACAGGAAAAGATACTATCGGTTTAATTTTATGGACTTCTGAAACAGTTCCTCTATCCTTGTTATTTCAGACTTCTTAATCTGAACCGTCTGCAAAGCTTCCATAAAACCCTACAGATATACAGCTGCTATCACATATTTCAAATAAATGCATTATGACAGGAAATGGAGGGGGGGATCTCTTACAAATGAATGCAGCTTCTGGCCTTCGGAAATAAAACACCATTCACAGAGGATATTAACACACACTTTCATTCAGAATTTCAACAGCCATAATGTTTCAACAAGAATATTATGTTTGCAGGTGATAAATACACCAACTGTTCGAAACAAACATACCTCTATCTTCAAAGCAGGCTAACTCCAAAATTGTCATCTTCTGTGCAAGAGCACATGCCACAGTCAGGAATCTTGCAAAACAAAAACAGAAGTCTAAATTAAAGTATTATACCCCTATACCTACCTATTATACCCCTTTTTACAATATGTAATATTAGTCTCAGGTGTCCCCAGAATGTGTCTGAAGTTTCCGCTCAAAATACTCCACAAATACTCCACAAATCCATTTTAAGTAGAAGCAGAAACATCTGTTTGGTTTTGATTAACATGTCTATCGCACCGAAATCATTAGTTTTAAAGCACATTAGTTCAAATTTTTAATATAGTATTATCTGAGCGCACACATCCGAAGCATGCGTAAAAAAAGCGGCTTAACACGGCATGTGAGTACTAAACTAAGTTCTCTTTCATGTCTTATTGCGCTTAAAATGTCAAACTGTGAAATCTAACACGCTTGTTTTTTCACATGCCTGCAGAAAAAGGCTTACCAAAACAAAGTTACTGGGTTGGTAGATGTACTGAGGACCCAATTACAGCACTTAACCCTTGTGCGACCTTTTGGACAATTTTGTCCATTTCAGTCTTTTTTATTATTATAATTTTTTAATCATTTTGCCTGTGTTATTGCCAGCTGCATAAATTTTGCCACAGGTGTGTATTTTTATTGTAATTTTACTATTTCACCCCCATTTAATAAATCTATTTTGCACTAGGCACAAAAATTAGTTCCTCTCAGGACCGTAAGGACAAAAATGTCCCCAATGAAACCCATTAAAACTGCTATTTTTAATCACAGTTGCTTTTAATTGTAAGATAATGAAATTTTTGTTAACAGACTTTCATTCTGTTGGCAAGGCTTCAAAATTAAATTTTTTTTACAATTTTTTCCAGATGGTGCCATTTTTTTTTGGTTTGGCCAATAAAGCAAATACTCACTTTATTTCTGTTTTCTGCTTCTGCATATTACAGAGCCAATTGGATAAATAATGCAGCTATAATTGTGTGGGTGTGTTAGTATGGATGTCAGAGTGTGGTTTGTATACGTGTCATAAAAAAATGGTGTGTGTGCTTGTAATATCTGAGAGAGAAAAACTGCAAATCACAAATCCAACCACTGTGTGCACCAGCTGAGTTTTGCTGGCATCTAATTGGTACTGTGCCCAAACAAAATCTTCCTGAAAAATCATTTTTTGAGATATCAACCTCAAATTTGGAACACAACTTGTTTAGATGTATGGCTTTGATTTTCTAGCAGGTTTAGTGTTCAACATGTTTCATAAAATATATATTTTATATAAAATATTGTTCATAAAGCATTTTCATAAACTTAAACCTCTATAATTTTTTTTGTTTCATTTTTTAAAGTTTTTCTGCTTCAACAATAATCTGGCATGGGCCTTCTTTAAAATGAGACCAAATTTAAGCTTCAAATTTTTATGACAGTTTTTTGACATGGACATTTTTGTCCACTAAGGACCTATGTGTAACTTTTTTTTTATTGACGCATAAGGGTTAAACATGGAAAAAGTCATTGTTTAAGGGCAATATACATTAATTCCCGAAGAACAAGTATAATTAGGGCAGACTGGGGTAAGATGTGTCAGTGGTAATCTAGCAAAATGCATATAATTTGTTACAAGACCATATATTAAAGAGCTAATGACTGCTAGATGTTCATGAGAAAATGGCTTTTCTTTGATTTTCTTTGCTAAAATATTGTTTGCATATCAGTTTATTTCATATCAGTACAATTTATATTTATTTGCCATTTATTTAGAAGTAATTTATACATCTAGTTTATACATAACCTACATGTTGCATTACTTAATTTTTGCCTCTTTGTCGCCATCTGTTTTAAATCTGCAATTGCAGTTATTTGCAGAATTATCTTCTTTACATGGGTTGTGCATTTGCACGACGACTCAGTGCAGATGAATTTAATGTTTTGAGGTGTTTGTATGGGCTGTCAGTCAACACATCTGTGCGGATATTTACTTCGGAATTACAGATACTATGTCTTAGAAGTATGTCCAAAATAAGAAATTTCAGCTGAAAATGTCATCTGTAACATGCCTGTCAGTTTTGTTATGAGTGTGACCAACTGAAAAAAAAAGTTTTACAATAAATTACGCTACCAATGGTGATTAAATCTAGTGATCGAAGTTAGCTCTGATCACGTCAAACCATGCAAATTACTGTCATACTTTGTTCTCAAATTGTTAATGTTAACAACATCAACATTGTGCGACTATGTGTATTTAGTGTTCAGTCTCTAATTGTCACACCATTTGAATGCCATCAAAAGAAACAACAAAAAAACAACTGAATGTTCTTTAGAACTTGTTCTCTAAAATGGCAAGTTTAATTATTCCATACAAAAGATCCACCACCTGCAAAAAAAAAAAAAAAACCTTAAGCTTACTGTCGTGAATCGGGCTAAAGTATGGAGATTTCTTAACAGTGATTGGTTATGTACTTGCTCAGTAATTGATTTTGGATCATTTTTAACTAAAAAAGTGACGTAATGCAGCTTTAAATTATTAATGAAATAAAACAAATCTAATTACTTGGCTAAAGAATAGCCACAAATGGCTAAATGAAGCATTTTCCCCAAATTGTATCAGATGCTCCAGAGAAAACTGTGTCAAAGCTTCAGCTAAGATTATTACAAATTCAATATATATTACAAAATGTTGAAAATTGTTCAGCACAGTAAGATGGGAAATGTGCATTAAAACAGTATGAGAAGTTATATTTTATGTGAAATTATCAACTTGACATGGTTAACAGCTTGTTTTTTCACTGGACCACATTTGTTGAATTTGTATTTATATTAGGGCCATAAATAGAGAATAATAATAATTTTAATTTCAGTTGATAGTACATATCCGTATTACTTACATCCCTCATTTATCCTTGCCTAGGAGCTTATCTCACTCCCCTAATTTTGTTTCTTTCAATTTTATAATGTGTGCACACACACCCACCCACCCACCCACACTGGGACCAACTGAAAACCTTTAAAAAATAAAAAGGTCCCGGGGTCCAAAACATCATCACACAGAAATGCTCCCAGTGACTCATGACAAAGCATGAGGATGACACTAGAGAAAGCGTGATTATGACTGCACTCTCTGAAGCTCTCTGAGCGCTCGAGGGACACTTGTGAAATCCTATTGTGTTGTGATTACCGCTATTTCGTCATAAGAACTGGATTTCATTTCTATCAATTTCACAGGATTTCAGAACGATTGCCTAATTCCCCAAAGACAGTGATTTCACTGAACTTCATGTGTTTTTGAGATGGGACAAGGATTATAGTTTAATGTAAGAGAGCCTTCAAAGAAGTGAGTGAATTAGAGAGCAGAATGTGGTATCGACATCCACCCGTCACTTCTGTACTGTACTGTTAACTTCTCACCAGAGTTATTTTTTACAGCCCATAATATTACACTGTAAAATCCAATCCAAGCCCTTTCAGCAGATGGCGGTTTATGGTGTTTCATATATCTCACCCAGAAAAGACTTCTGGCTTCTCCCACACACTCTCACATTTCACAAATATGCTGCTATTGAGTACATATACAACCTTTGGGGAAAAAAACTTGGCCTGCACTCACCAACAGAAGCGGAGATGAGTGCTTTTCCTTCCTTTCACTGTTCCAACTTTCCCCTATATACTTTATGCACATATATTTCAGATTTTTTCCACATGCTTCGACAAGTATCACTGCTATTGCACATGGTTGTACTATAAATATTATTTTCTATTATTGCGATTATTTTCATAATCAACCATGTATACAATTTTTGTTTGATGAACACTAAAACATGCAAAAAATAAAACATTTATTTACATTAAAGAAAAATCACCCAGCAACTACCCAGAACACCTTAGCAAACACCCAGAGAGACCACTAGCAATACCCTTGCAATCACACAAAACAACATTAAACAACATTCTAAGAACCTTTCTTAGCAGCTACACAGAAAAACCCTGGCAACCACTCAGAATACCTTAACACGTTAAGCACCTTACCAACCACATAACTCCTTGGTAACTACCCAGTACACTTTAACTTTTAAAACACCTTAGCAACCATATAGCAATACCCTAGCAACCACCTAGACCACTTTAGCAACATGCTAAGCACCTTAGGAACCACATAACTCCTCGTTAACTACCCAGATCACATTTAAACTTTTTAAAACACCTTAGCAACTAAATAAAAACACCCTAGCAACCACCAAAAACACCTCAGCAACATGTTAGGCACCTTGGAAACCACATAACTCCTTGGTAACTACCCATTACACTTCCAACTTTTAAAAAACCTTAGCAACCACATAGCAATACCCTAGCAACCACCAAGAACACCATAGCAACATGTTAAGCACCTTAGCAGCCACTTACCTCCTCAGCAATTACCCAGATCACATTTCACCTTTTAAAACATCTTAGCAACAGCATAGCAATACCCTAGCAACCACCAAGAACACCTCAGCAACATGTTAAGCACATTAGCAACCACATAATTCCTCGGCAACTACCCAGATCACGTTTCAACTTTTAAAACACCTTAGCAACCACATAGCAATACCCTAGTAACCGCCAAGATCACCTCAGCAACATGTTAAGCTCCTTAACAACCAAATAACTCTTTAGCAACTACCCATATTGCATTTTAACTTTTAAAACACTTTAACAACCACGTAACATTAACCTGGCAACCACCAAGAATGACCTTAGCAACATTTTAAGCACCTTAACATTCACATAACTCCTCGGCAACTACCCAGATCACATTTCAACTTCTAGAACTATATTAGCAACCACATAGCAATACCCTAGCAACTACAAAAACACCTTAGCAACATGTTTTTTTTTTTGCATTGTTTGTATTAAACAGATTGTAAAATTACAATATATCCATGTCATAAAAGATGAACAACACAATCTGTTATTTTATTTTTTCTATCTCTTTTTTTACACCTTAGCAACCACATAACTCTTCAGCAACCCAGAACACTTTTCAACTTTTAAAATACCTTAACAACCACATTGCAATACCCTAGCAACCACCAAGAACACCTTAGAAACATTAAGCACCTTAACAACCACAAAATTCTATGGCAACTACCCAGAACACTTTTCAAATTTTAAAACACCTTAGCAACTCAATAGAACTTTTTATTATTCAGCAGGGACTTTGTCCAGCCTCAGCAGACATCAGTACTGTGTGCCAGACCACCGGAATGGAGTCTAAATTTATTTCTTATGTGGTTGGCAAAAGGCAGGTCCCACTGGCATCTCTACTCATAAACTGTGACAAAAGAAGCCGTCGGTACTCCACCCTGGTTTCATGGCGGTCAGGCTGGGAGAGGGACAATTGCACCCTGCAAGGCAGTTTGTCACTCTACGTGGTTTGGCCAAACCTAGACAGCTCCCATCACTATTTAGCATTTCCCACATTATCCCATGATGAGCATGTAGCAGCATCCATCACTGAGAGGCCGGAGAGGAAAAGCTTAGTAAAAATAGCTGTTTACCACAAAGTTGCCATTCCTCTCTAGGCTGGTGCGAGTACATTACCAAACACTCTTTCTCTTTGGCTCTCCTGGATGAAAAGCATTCCAGGAAAGTGGGAGTCACACTTCATAAAGTAACATTCAAACAGCAACAACTTAGTTCAAACGAGAACAATATTCACCACATTGTACTTCAGAACAGGAAGTTTTACTCATAAAGACTGGAAGGGTTGTTTGATAAGTCAGAGCAGTGCCAATACTGGAAGCAGCGATGAGTAACTCTTTCAGAGAACACACACACACACACACACACACACACACACACTGCTTTCTTTGTCAACATCTGATATGCCAACATCAGAACACTTATCCAGTCCTATGAAGATGGGCTTTTCTAAGATTATGAGGTTCTCTGAAGTTTAGCTCTCTGATTATAGCACGTCGAGGAAGACTTTTTCAGCCACCCACACCAAAGCTAGCTTTAGACACAGAGGAAAGTTAAATAATGCCCCCCTCATCTCTCGGGAGAGACTGGGGAGAACAGGAAGCAAGTATGTGGAAAAGCAAAGGACTGGAAAGTCCTAGGCTTACCAGGACGTTAATGGCCACACAGCAAGACTTGCATTTCAAATGCATCAATAGACATCTGAGCTTGTTTATGTTTTAGCTGTTTCTGCATTCCTGCATTAACTGCTGCTCATCAGTTTGTCCCAAAACAAAAAGATTTCCTTGGAAACCTGCAGAAGAAATCAAAGATCAGAAAGACAGCAAATCGTGACTCACTTAATACACTATTATATTAATTAGGTTAAGGGTTAAGCTACAAGTATGGATGAGATGTGACATTGGGCATCTTATTCTATTCTTAAAAACAAAAATAATGCATTCATTAACCATTTGCATGTTAAAGCATTAAGAAATTGTTGGATAAACTGATTATTTTTGTTTTCTTTGCACACAAAAAGTATTCTCGTAGCTTCGTAACAGTTGAACCACTCATGTTACATGGACTATTTTAACAATGTCCTGTCTTTCTGGGCCTTGAATGAGGTAGTTGCATTGCTATGCAGATATCTCTATCAGAAAGCTAAGATCTTACGGCCTTGGAACGACATGAAGGTGAGTAATTAATGATGAGAATTTTCATTTTTGGGTGAACTATCCCTTTAAGGGGTTCTGGGTGATTGCCCATAAGACTTTCACAATACCATAAGGAACTTTCAGAACACCCAAGCAACCACCTACAACACCAGAGCAACATGCTAATACCTTTTCAAAACAGCTTAACTACATTAAACATTTTATTTTCTAGCAAAATTTGCTGCACATCAATTTGTCCCAAAACAAAACAACATCCTTGGTAACCTGTGGAACAGATGAATGAAAAATCATGTTTCTTTCAACAGTTTCCTAAGTGTAATGGTTTTACCAAACGTGTTTTCTTCTACCAAACTTCAGTCATTCATCAGTTTAAATTAACAGTTGCCTTTGCATAAGAGCCAAAGGCAATGACAACAACAGGACATCGGTTGCCAGGATATAAAATGAAAGGGGTGTGGTGGAACATTGTTTTCAACACATCGCATGGCAAAACATTACTGCACACCAGCGTTTGCCTGCCTTCAGTTCGAATGGAATGTCAATGCTGTGTTTTGCCGAAGCTTGTTTCGACTCCCAGCGGTGAGATTGATCCAGCATGGAGTTCGAGATGCCTTTCCTGCCCGTTTTTTTCCCACTTCTCTTGGAAGCTGAACTTGTGCTTCCTCTGAGCGTCTCTCCATACAGATATGCCTGTATGAGGGAGGACAGCTGTTACAGTCGTAATCACTCTCTCTAAATGCACAAACATACACATACACACACTTTAGCCGTTTTGTAACCTCTGAGGGATTTTAATGAGTTGCTTTTTTCCTGTTAGACAGGAAAAATTACAAGGTTACTACTGTACAGCATTAATCTTCAATCTGGACATTAGGACTAACATCCAATCCCAAATATGTATCTTCAGCATTACTCATCCTGCACAGTTTGCATTTAAAATACTCTAGTACAGCTTCGGTTAAGTGTTTCTGAGATTGCCCAGAATTTTTTTTTAGAAAGAGTGCTTAAATAAAAACAAAAGTGAATGCTCAGGGTACTGAACGCACTGGCCATTCACACTGACACACGTAAATATGCAGTTATATAGGCATCCCTGTCCATCTCTCAGCTCTGGCACCCCTCAGTGTTGACAGAGGAGACCAGGACTCCCACTGAAGAGGTCACCCCTCTCCCCAAAACCAGATGTTCACAGTAAGCAGGCAAGTGCAGAAAGACAGCCTCACTCTCAGCCTGTTTTCAATTCCTCAAATACACAGAGACACGTGAAATAAGCAGATGTGACAAGAAAAAACGAAGGGAATGGAGAATAGTGTGTACAGTTTCTACAGAAATATTGCACTTCACACAGATAGAGCGCAAAAAAACCTTCAGAATTGTTGGTTGTCTAAATTCTGTGTGTAGGGCCCTATGAAAACGCGGATGGAATTATGGAATCCAGTCATAAAATGGAATGTTTAATGTATAACGCGGAATGCCACAGAATTTTCCCAATTTGTGATGAATAAATTAAAAGTAGGTCAGTACACTTAAATTAAAAAGCAATATAGATTAGTGTCTGTGAATATCACGTTGCAAAAATATACGAACCTGCATGTTCTGTGCATCTCTTTGTGAATGAATGGTGTTGACACGAGGTTTGTTTACTACACACAAACTAAAGGTGTTTTCAGCCTCTGCCGCCTCAATATAACACATAAACATAATCTCTAGGAACTGCTCTGAGAGTCACTTCATGAGTATTTTACAGTTTCTTCTGAGAAAATCTATCGTCATATCATGCACAGACAGAAACTTAAAGGTCTTAATAGCAATCCGTCAAAATAAAAGTTCGCGGTTTAACTTGAAGTAACTGTGACAAAAATATATTAATTGATATAAAGATAGTACTACTTCTAAAATTAAAATGAATGTTAAAACATTATATTTAAGGAATAAATATAATGTTTTATATTTTGTTATAAATTATTTACCAGAAAAATGTAAATACACAACAATGTGATTCTGAATTTGGTTAAAAAATAAAATAATAATAATAATATAATAAAAATAAAACAATTTCATAGGGCCTTAAAAATTAAATTTTTGTTAAACTTTTAATAAATTGCTGTTAAATTGTGTAAGTTTCATAATTTCAATTAATCAGACATGCTTTTTGATTATTTTCTTTTTATTTTAAACATTAAAACAAAGTCTAGGGGAAAATAAATAAAACGGAAAAAAAAATAATCCAAAAAATTTTAAAAAGGGAAAAATGAAATTTGAAAATAAATAAATTAATTAAAAAAAAAATAAATAAATAAATAGGATTTTGGGAACAAATTTATATTTTAATTTGTTACTAATAAAAAAAAAAGCAGTTTTGTAATGAATTGAATTTAAATTCGGTTAAATTCAAATTATGTCAATAAAAAATAAATAACAGTTGTGCCACCAATAAAATAAATAACATTTTGGAAAAGAAATGAAGTCTGGTTTGGAAAAAATTAACAACAGATGAACAACTCAGCTAGGTACCTGTCTGTGATTTGAAGTTCATGTTAAAATTTGCAATATCACACAAGGAGTCACACTGGAGATTCTGTGAGATGTGATGTTTTAATACAAGAACCATCTTTAACCATTTGATTGTTTTGCATCAGGTGATTTAGAGCTAATTAAACACTTTACAAAACAGACAAGTTAGTTTCATTATTGTTAAAAACCCTTGATATTTCCTGTATGTGGTTAGTTAAAGCAACTGAATTTAAAAAAGTTAAAATATCAGTTTCAAAATCATTCTGATGGTCCACTGACTTCTAACCAAGCGAATAGCTTCGAATGTTCTCTAAACGTCTATTAAATTTGATGGACAGGTACGAAATTCCACTAAAAAGGGCAGATTGCTTTACGGCAATAACAACCCTGGTGAAAAAAACAGCAAATGCTGGTAGGTATGTTTTGATGCTTGAATGCTGCTTTGTTAAGTTTTTGATGCTGGTTCATGCTGGTCCCTGACCAGCAACATGACCAGCAAAAACCAGCAAAGGACCAGCTTAAACCAGCTAAGGACCAGCATAAACCAGCAAAGGACCAGCTTAAACCAGCATCAAAACCTACCTAACCAGCATTCCAGCATCAAAACATACCCACCAGCATATGCTGGTTTTTTCACCAGGGAAACGCACATGTACAACGTTTGTGCATAATTACGACAGTAATATCCACCTTTTTTCTTCCCATGAGAGTGGGCGCAACCTTTTGTACATTTCATTGGTCTGGCTTCCGGTCTCATCCGCATCCAGATATTTTTAGCTGTACAAAACAGCTTAATTTGCTGCTTGATATTGCAAATTGGTGTGTCTTACCATATTACTGCAATGTATTATCTTAAATATGACTAGACTGGTTTGTAGTGCAATCAGTTTTACCGTTTACTGTACGTTGTTATTCTTCTCATCATTTCCCTATAGCGGATAATGAACTGGAAGTTTCACACATAGGCTGCATTAAAGAAAAAGTGGATATTTACGACTGTGAATTCCACTCAATTAACTGCAGGGGGCTCCAAAGTTGCAAAAATACACAAAACCACATATAGTTGCTGTATTTTTTTTATTTAATACAGAAACAAACTTGTAAGGAACTTGTGTGCCATTAGGCTCTGGCAGATACACTCACATAAGCAAACAGGCTCAGTCCTTGCAGGGTGGCAGATAAATCAGTGTCAAGTCTTTTGGGAAAGCAGTGAGAGCGGTCGTATCTCATACACTCAAGGTCAAGGATACAAAGGCCTCTGAGACAGAGACACAGCGGGTTACTCAGCACGTCCTCCACTACGGCAGAAGGCTTTAACTGACAGAGTCTGGATCTCATCCAGCGGATAATGGAATCAATGGGGCTCCCGGGTCGGATGGAGGATACTGCCCTAGAATGGGGTACTGAGGGGAAAAAAAGAGACAAGAATGGAATGGACAACAAAGATGATCCTCTCTGGAGGATCACAAGTTCAATTACAGCTTGGCGACCTTCCTGATTCGACAGAGCAAGAAAACAATTACTTCAGGAGAATGTTCCCGTTTACACTTAAAAACTGGGGATTAGGGACTGTGAGAGAGCACTGTGTATCATCACGTGCAATTAATTGGGTACAAAAATGGTTGATAGAAATCAGTAAGGCCTTCAGACGTCAGACTTCACCCGAGAGACAACACACATGTTCAGCTGTCACTGAGACAGACTCGTAGTATTCAGGGAGTTACACAACACAAAACTCCACTGCTGCTCATAGGGGGAAACAAATGTATCCTGTCATGAATCCCCTGCATCCTGTCAAAGCCAGAGCTACGTGTTCAAGTGGAATGAAAGAGCAGGTGATAGACCAAACACAGAGTTCACCCAAAAATAAATGACATCATGTACTCACCCTCACATTGTTACAAACCTCTAAGACATCTGGAAGATTTCTCATGCTGTGCTGTACACTGAAAGCTGACAGTCAGGCAACAACAGTATGAATAATTGTTTATATATATATATATATATTTTACTATAAATTATAAGAGTAGCAGTGCGACGTGACCGTAAATCGGCCTGGCTGTGATTCAGCAGCTGAGTGACGTAGGCAATCAAAGCATGCCGAAATGCAGCAATATCACATGGCTAGGAGTGTGATATTGCATATTTACAACAGTGCAGAACTACTTCCTTCCGCCATGAAATCAAAGCTCAGTTTGACAGCTGAGCCCAAGCCTCCATTACCAAAGTCCCCTAAAGACATGTCTTTTCACTCTGCTGCAATCCTTGAAATGCCTCTCGGGCATGAAAGTGCAGCTCCTATCTCTTTGAATAGGAAAAAATCAAATTCTACAAAACTGTTCACAAAGATCACGATTAAATTTCATATTTGAAAACACCAATGAAATTTGACAACAAGGCTCATAAAACTTGTTTCTTATGTTCAAATACTGTTTAAAAAAACCTTGTTTTTGACGCTAGACCAGCCAATGTGTATGCACAGTCATGAGCGCTAGTTTGTGAACACTGCCTGTTTTTATAGGAACCAAACGGTCTAACGGCAGGTGCAGTAATGCAATGACTGTACTAATCAATGATTGCCTCTTTCATTTAGAAGGCGGGGCTTATTCGCCATATTGAGCGTTGTGCTTTCTCCCATTCATAAGTAATAGGAGTGCTCAGTCTTCCTATACAAAGACTTTGTCCGTTACTAATTTGAAAACGTCACTTTAGAACTAGTAACGAAGGAACATTGAGTTGCTTCATTAAAAGCTTATTGTATTAGTGTATTAAAAGCTCAATCTCGTATTCACAATAAAACGTTAGTTTGAATATCCGCTCAGTCAAGAGATAGGCTATCTTTGCCACAAGTTACTATCCTTTCATCTGTTAAAGGGTTCATCGGATGCCCACAAGTTGATATGATTCTTTAATGAAAAGTCTATAATATACTTTAGTTAAAAGTTCTCAATGGTTGTGTAAACCAACACCTTTTTTACCTTGCCAAAATCAGCTCTGCAAAAATCATCCTGTTCTGGTCCAGGTTGCTTTAAATGTTAATGAGCTCTGCTCGCCCCGCCCCTCTCTTCTCTCTGCGGAGTGACGAGCCTATTTACTTTAGCCGCATTAGCCGCGTTTAGCCGCTAAACTTGCTAACTAGCATGTTTTTAGGAAAGGCGATCGCAAAGATTCATAAAAAAAAAAAACTTATACTCACCTCTGCTGTAAGTGAAGCTAGATCACAAATTATTTGTGTGAACATAGACGGATATATGCAGATCGGGAGGCGCATTCCATTCACAAACAAACGTAATCCACTGCATCTTCAGTGGCTCAGATGTCGGGAGTAAATGACGACCACTACGTTCATTATTACATCCAGCAACACAACACCTCAATCGCTCAATCGGAGATATTCTTGTCTAATTTACATCCCTGCTCCAGCATCGAAACAATGGAGGTCGGATTGTTACAGCTGATTTAAGGCGGGTCTGAGGTAAGGCGCCCATGTCAATCAACTATCGTGAGAGCGCCCTCTGTTGGTGTGACGCCACACCGACAGGCATCTGAGAATGGCTCGATGTGGAAACGGGAATATTATTTTTACAGATTAATTAAAAACCACTGCATGGATTGTTATCATTATAGGGTAGATGTGTACATACGCTGCCAACACACATTAATGTTCATACAACATGTAAAAAAAACCTTTGCATCCGATGACCCCTTTAAGGATGATTTCCGATGACTGCTGACTGGTAAAAACAGTCTCTTGTCCCCATCTAATGGTGGAACAATGGAACTAAAATCACCATCACGAACACAGACACCATTTCTCAAAACTAAATACTACTGTTAAATACTATGAAACTTTTGTTTATATAAAATATAATTTATTGAATAATAATATTTAATAATCAACAACCATCATAAAAGTTGCTAATCAATTTAATCAAAAGTACAAAGGCAGCCCTCTGATATACAGAATTTAAGTTACAAATATAACGAGATTTTGCTCTCAGCCAAAACTACTTGCTCTGGAACAAATAATAGATTAATGAGACTAAAGACTGTCCATTATATTTAACCAAAATGCATTACATCTCATGCTTAACCACTATAGAGACATCAGAGCATTCCAAAGGTTGGAATCGATTCCGTCAGGGGGAATCGACTCCCTATTCAGAGACGGTTTCACTTCGAGGGTCTTGATCCTATTTCCATCTTAAATAAATGCCATTTTTAACCTTTCTATCAGCCTGTGATATTTCTGAAAGAAAGCACCGAGAGCACAGACAAGCGGCCGAGATGAGAGCGCGTTTGACTGACAGATAAACACGAGCTCTTATATCAATGTTGCTGTTAATGTTCTGGTTATTTTGTTTCAGTGTACAGTTTGTTACATCATTCAGCTGAACTGTACGCCTCTTGTTTTATTCATGCAATAAAGGCATGTACATTGCTGTGGGGTATGACTAATTGCAATGCAGATAAAAATAATTTAAACACAGAAATGTATCATAATTTTTAAAAACAAAGCTATGAAAAAGTTACTTTCTAAGATTTTATATCCTACAGTGATGGCGAAATTAGGTTCCTCCGATCTAAAAAAAAAAAAAAAAAAAAATAAAAAAAAAAACAAGAATCGAAAACAGTGAGGAATCGATTCTTGGAATCGAATCCCATTGATTCCAGAACCAGGAATCGGAATCAGACTCGATTCCAAAATTTTCGGAATCGAACAGCCCTAGTTTACAACCCTGCTGCAGTCTCTTTCAATATAAAAGTCTTTACTGCTGACTCTGTGCTATCTAAAGGTGGAATAATGTAACTGAAATATAATATAAAAATAAGAAAATACACATTGCGATGTTAAAATTTAAAAAGTAACAATGAAAAAACTAACATAAATAGTTTAATATATGATCATAATAAAATAACATTTAAATGTAACCAAATGTGAACCACTGCCAACTAAGCTTCATATGATTAGAAACTTCAATGCCTGCAGTACACAACCCACAACAAAGCTTTGACTACAAATGTCTCCAATTTAACCCTAGTGTCTTGAGTTAGCCAGCACTGTCTTTAATGTGGGCATTGCTGTAAGGCGTAGCGGTTCACACATTTAATGGTGATTCTGAGTGGTAAAACTAGTGCTGAACCCCAGGGGAGCACTAACATCATTTATCAAACACTTCAAATTTGCTCCATTAACCCTAGGCAGACTGAGCCATTACAAAAATCTTATAAAACAGCAGGACCTGCACATATTGCATTCTGAGGATGTTTTAACAGGAAATCATCAATAAAGGATGTTCACAATGTGCTCTGGAAATCTCGTATGTAAACTCCCACGTGTTGTTTTGAGTACACCAGGGACAGGCACAGCGAAATGAAAACAAATAGCTGAGGAATTTGCTTTGCGAGCAGAGTTTTGTTCGAGAGCTCATATGGATGCCTTGTGTGCATCATGTTTGTTTGCTGTTCAAAACGATAGAGGACTCATGGGTTGAAGGAGTAGTTCCAGTCAAAATATGCTTTCAACAGATTAAGTGGCTTGAAAGCTATTAAGCTAAAGTTGGTTTTACAACACTAGGGAGTGTATTTTAATGCGTTGGACTTACAATGTTAGCTTCAAAGCAGTCCTACGTGTCCAGGTCTTGATTAATAAGGTTTGATTCACGTTGAAGCTTATTCTGGCACACATCTTAATTCAGGAGAGAAAGGTGAATAATGACCAGCAACCTCAGAGATCCAACATCTACACAGAGATTCAGATGATTAATGAGCACAAATACACAAAGTCCTGGGGTAAAAGTATTCTGTAAAAGGGGAATTGTTGATACTCGATGAGTAACTGATGAAATATAGCATTCAAGTCAATAAACAGTCTTTTTAAACTAAACAAAACCGTTTGTAGCTTAAGTGTTAGTCAGAATGACATTACAATGAAACACTTTGTAATTGCTTTCAATATCATATCGAAACAAATCCATTGAATTCAGACTGAGATGAGAGATCAAATTTGTCTGGGCATCGGTGTAAAAAGTCTTGAATGTTATTTAACAGGTTTACCACAAGAGGGCAGAACTGCACCTAAAATGCAAGGATTTTGCTCTCAAAAAACGTAACCTAAAATAAAGGGCAACTGAGAATTAAATAAAATAAATGTTAAAAAAAGATTATTTGACTGAAAGTCTAATGTTAATATCAAAGAGATGCACCGTTTAAAAAAGTGCTTTCAAATAATAAATGCAAAATCAAACTTAAGTCACACAGAGACACAAGATTTTCCATATCAAAGTTTATTGCTGACATGCATGTAGAGATTTGATGAAGTACAAAAATATGTCTTTTATACAAATTTGTTTTTCATTTCTGTACAATTACCCAGTTTTTTTTTCTTTGACACCATTCTAACCGAGCAGCTTACAACATCAAACGTTCAGGCTTTTGACCAGTTTCATCATCATATTTTGTTTTACACCAGATTTAGATTTTCCAGTTTTAGTAAAAGATCAAAAAAAGTAACAATTCCAAAGAGAAATCTCCCAATTTATGAAACATCTGCAAAGTGGCCTAAAAAGAAAAGAAAATCCAAATCAAACTCAACGTTCCGTATCTTCCCTTGCAATATCTTCGTTTTGGAGTATTCGTCATTTGCAAAACACCCACATCCATTCCAATTTCTGCTGCATCTTGTGGCACGTCTTTGCTAATTAGAATCATGCACTAATTGCTTGTATACAGAGCTGAAAAACGTACACTTTTCATGCTGCAGACAGAATTTGGACATTACGAAACTGTCTATGCAAGGAAGGGGGGAAGGGGGGGCATATTAAACAGAAATATTTACTAATTTCTTTCGTCTAAGTTTTGGGTACAGACTACGTAACCACATCAACAGCAGCCATATTGCAACTATACAAATTTTCTGTTATAATGGCTTTTGTGAGAACTCTACGTGGACCTAGGATAGAGCCTTGAGGCACTACTTTTTGAAAATAAGGAAAGGACTCCCGATTTGCTCACAAAAAGTCCTTTTCTTTCAAGTCAAGCGTATTATCCACTACAATACTGCTTTACAACCAAATATATTCACATTGAGGTGGGAAAAACTAATGCTTTTAATGGTGGCTTGTGTGGAAACATAGGTGCGATTCTTTCGAAATAATAATACCCCACATCGGGGTTCGTTATTGACGCCCATTACGATGTCTTTCACACTGGCCAGAGTGCGGTATCATCCTTATCTCGCAATATAAACTCTACATGTCATGCTAATGTGCACGATAATTTAGTTGAGCTATGCAAAGTCAGTCTCCTAATTAGTGTAGCTTAATATACCGACAGGATTGTTGCAATAATTATTCAAGAAATTTAAAATAAAAAAAAAGAGGGAAAGAGTCAATAAAACAAAACCTTCACTGAAGATAGAAGGAAAAAAACGTGAGAGATCACAGCAATGCTTTTGAGTGATACATGATCTCTACATTTACCATGGCAGATCAAAAAAAAAAAAAAAAAAAATTTAAAACGGCAAATAAATTAAAAGGAAAACAAAGGTACGGATATACTACCAGGCTGCACGTCTTCAAAAGAGGAAATTAAAGTGGAGATTAAAAGGACGAGCCAAGCTAGAGGAGCTCAGAGATCTACAGTACTGAATGACCTTTTCATCTAATGACATGAGTGGAGCCAGACATAAAGGCATTGCAAACTAAGCCACAGGTCCACAGGTCGATGCAAGCCAACCGCCTAGTATACTAAGATATATTCTAGCATCAAAAGTACATATTCACTGCTCACGGTTGAGTTCTGTTGATAATCTAAGGCAAGATATCCCACAGTTATGCTTTATACACATGGGGTAGCTTAAAACAGGACTGAAAGTCATTGAGAATCTGCTTCCTTGCATGAGAAACAGATCGAGAGGAGTGAATTTCATGGCATTTCCTTCCTGGTGATCATGAAGCGTTTAATAACCATTCAAGGAAATGAGCGGTAGGTAAGAGAATATGAAGGAAAAACAAAAAGAAACAATCCCCTATTGCAATGGGTTTCCTTGTATCACTGTGGCCAAAAACGTTCCCTAGCGGCCAATCCTCGATCCCTGAGCTGCAGCTGAAATCTGTGTGGGGAACGAAAGCACCGGAGATACAGGACACGGCAGAAGATGCACTTTGATGGCTTGGCATGCTATCAGAGGGTGAGCACTCTAGACGGAGGGACACAAAAGGAAAGGAGGGCTTAAGGGCTGTGCTTACGGGGCTTATCTTGGCTTAGACTTCCGCATGACTGCCGGCTCAGCCGCCCTGCTTCCTGACAGTTTCATCCCATCACCAGCTGTCCCGTACCTCGTCTTTTTCAAAGAGAAGTCCCTGTGTGACACCCACAAAAGTACCACCTAGCCCAGCTCTTGAGAGTCCGCTGGTCGAATGTAGAGGAAATGGTGGTCTTGGTCTTTCTGCTGCCTTCCGATTGAGAATAACGTACCGTATCGGCCGGTTTCGGATGCCAAGTTATGCTTTTGGTTGAGTGCATCCAGACACAGATGCTAGCTGCCAACAGAAACCCATTCAAAGAGAGGAAGGAGAAACATGCGATGCTATGATTTCAGTAATATGAGGTTTTTAGCTTTCTAACTTGTGATACTTAACATCTTCAATGGAAAAAACAGAATAATCTTACTTAAAATGCTACCGTTTTAGTAGGAGAGGAAGGAGGAAAAGCTTATTTAGATTGTGAGGAAAAACCAATCACTGGTTTTGACACAGAATAGTTACACAACCACAATGCTAATGCTCTGTGCTTGTCTCCCCTCAACATAATGAGTCCTGCTTTCGTAAGAACGGAGAGCGTTGGTAAAAACTGACTAAGGAGGAAATGGAGAGATAGAAAAATGGTAAGAGGTAGATTTGCAGTCATAGATACAGATGGGAGTGGAACAGAACAAAAGGGTTGATCATGTGATCCGAGGCGTTCCTGTAGAAAGTGCTGGGGGAGAGGCGGATGGAAAAACGGGTGGTTGTGTGAGATCTGCTACATGATTCTGTTGGGGTATTGCTGAAAGTGTGTGTGTGTGTGTATGTGTGAGGGCAAGGATTGGCATGGTGGAGGTGGTGTTGGTGGTCAGAGTCTCATTAGACCTGTGTGTGCCGCCCATAGGCAAGAGTTTGTGTCCTGGGCCGACAAATGAGCAACAGAGCGCAGAGCTGTTCCTTGGCCCGTGTTTGTGTCTGCCAGACTCATGCTGCGTGCTCACACACACACTCACTCTCACACGCAAAAGTACATAAAAGTGTGCGCCCGAGTTCCGTGGCTCGCTCCACTCCCGGTGACCCCCGCCTGTGGGCGGAATGACGGCGCTACTTCCGGAGGAAGCGCTGGGCCAGTATTGCGGCATCCAGAGGACTGATGGGTTGAGCGTCATGGCCAAGGCGCCTCACCGGAGGCACGTTACCGAAATGCCTCTTGCTGAGGAAGTTCTTGGTCTCGTGAATAGTGTTCTTCTCTTCCGCCAACAAGAGCTGTTGCCTCATGTAGTTCTCAAATTCGTACTGAGACGACTCCTCTGTCACTTTCGCCTGGGGGGGACAATGAGAGACTGTTTCAGTGCCAGAAAGTAACTCATCATGCAGTTTAAAGAGGAAGTTTCTATTATCAGCCATGATTCAATGCCACTAAAGGCATTTTTTTTTTTACCCCACTGTCCAACGCAATATTCAAATGCCCCCTATAAACCACATTATTAACATAGCTTTATATACAGTTGATATCAAAAGTTTACATACACCTTGCACAATCTGCAAAATGTTCATTGTTAATTGTTTTAGTACTGACCTGAATAAGATATTTCACATAAAGACGTTTACATATAGTCCACAAAAGAAAATAGTTGAATTTATAAAAATGACCCCATTCAAAAGTTTACATACGTTTGATTCTTAATGCTGTGTTACCTGAATAATCCACAACTGTTTTTTTTTGGTTTGGTTTTATTTGTTTAGTGATAGTTGTTCATGAGTCCCTTGTTTGTCCTGAGCAGTTAAATTGCCTGCTGTTCTTCAGAAAAATCCTTCAGGTTCACATTCTTTGGTTTTTCAGCATTTCTGTGTATTTGAACCATTTCCAACATTGACTATCATTTTTAGATCCATTTTTTCATACTGAGGACAACTGAGGGACTCATATGCAACTATTACAGAAGGTTAAAAAACGCTCACTGATGCATTAAGAGCCGGGGGTGTAAACTTTTGAACATAATGAAGAGGTGTATATTTTTCTTATTTTGTCTAAATATCATACTTTTTTCATTTAGTACTGCCCTTCAGAAGCTACTTGTATCCCAAAGGACAAAATAAGTGACATTTACCCTGATCTTGTGGAAAAAATCTGGAAAACCAAATAATTTGTGGGACCTGAAGGGACACGTGAACAACTATTACTAAAAAAAAACAGCTGTGGATCATTCAGGTAACAACACAGTATTAAGAATCAAGCATATGAAAACTTTTAAATGGGGTAATTTTTATAAATTGAACTATTATTTTGTCTTGTGGACTATATGGAAATGTCTTTTATGTTAAATATCTTATTCAGGTCAGTACTAAATAAAAATATAACATGCATTTTGTAAGATCCCTCTTATTTTGCAGATTCTGTAAGGTGTATGTAAACTTTTGCCCTTAACTATATACACGCACCAACTAAAACCACTGGTTTAAAGAATGATTTACACATTGTTTTTCATAAAAAAGGTCCTTCACCTTTAAACCTTCGTATTATTGTAACATCTTCAAGCGATACTGACCTCTTGAAGATGTTCAGGGTGGTTAAGCTGATCATCTATGTCTGGCACCACTTGTAGAGGGCCACTCAGTGAGGACACAGACTGCCTGTTTAAAAAACAAAAAAAAACAAAAACAAAACCAGTCAATGACAAATCGGAATTTTCAGATCAACGTCCAAGGGATGTTTAAATGCATGACTGAAAGAAAACTGCACTGGATTGCAAAAATGTGGCGAGACAGCATCGCTGACCTAAAATGACATCACCCTATCACATGAATTCCTAAGAAGTTATGTGAACACTGACAAGAAGTCTCGGCTAAAAATGGAACTATAAAGTCAATCTTGGTTCACATTAGAGACGGGACGCACCAGGATGCAATGATGGCACTCAGAGACTCGAGCACCTCGGTGGCTGTGAGCCTCTGCTGGGGGTCAAGCACCAGAAGCTTCCTGATCAAACACACTGTACTTTCTGATACCCGCCCATCCCTGCACAAACGAAACAGATACAAACACATAAGCATTTCCATCTGCAAAACATTTTAGAGGCTTATGTAAAGAAACAGCTCACCAAAAAAATAATAATTCCAAAGCCATATAACTAACTTTCATCCATGGAACACAAAACATTTATTAATAATGAACCAGTGATTTTTAGGTGCGCAAAAGTACCACAAAAGTGGTCCTTACATCTTTTCATACAGTTTTATGTGAGGAACATAACATTTTAAATCACAATTCAAAGAAAATTTTGATATACAATGACACTTTTATATTTGAGTGAACTATCCTTTTTAAAACAAGGGCCACCACAGTATTTGCCAATTAAAAATTTTGATTCGAGAAATAATGGCGAGACTCACTCAGGGATGGAGTACTCTGCTGCTTTGATCTTGCGGAAGAGCTCTTGAGGTATACTGTCATAGAACGGGAACTGGCCGTAGAGCATGGTGAACAGCACCACACCGAGCGCCCACATATCACTGGGTTTACCGCGGTATGGTCGACCTACATGGAAACACAAAGTGCAATTTTAACAAGAAGCTTTAAAACCATTTGCTTATTCAATCAGACTGGAAATTTCTCTTAGTTGAGTAACAAACCCTACTCAAGTACACTACCAGTCAAAAAGTTTTTGAACAGTAAGATGTTTTTTTCACTTCTGCTCACCAAGCCTACATTAAATTTTGAAATATTTTTACCATTTAAAATAACTGATTTCTATTTAATTATATCTTAAAATGTTACTTATTCCTGTGATTTCAAAGCTGATTTTTAGCATCATTACTCCAGTCACATGATCCTTCAGAAATCATTCTAATATTCTGATATGCTCCTCAAAAAACATTTATGTTGAAAAAAGCTGAGCAGAATTTTTTTAGGTTTCTTTGATGAATAGAAAGTTCAGAAGAACAGCATTTCTCTGAAACAGAAACCTTTTGTAATATTACAGATGTCTTTATCATCATTTTCAATCAATTTAAAGCATCCTTGCTAAATAAAATTATTAATTTCTTTAATTTCTATAATTTACTATCATTCAATAAATTTAAAAAAAAATTCAAATAGAAAGCAGTTATTTTAAATACCAAAAACATTTCACAATATTACTGCTTTTGCTGTATTTTGGATCAAATAAATGCAGGCTTGGAGAGCAGAAGAGAACTCTTTATAAAAACAAAAAAAAACAAAAAACAAAAAAAGCAACATTAAAAATCCCACTGTTCAAAAACTTTTGACTGGTAGTTACGTTAAATTTTCTGTGCTATTAAAACAGGATGTGTTCTTCCGGTAGTTAACTATAAACAAGTAAGCAGCTGCTATTGACTTTACTAAACACTTGTTTTGCTAAAGCAAGACATAAAAGAGAACACTGACGCATGTTTTAAGAAGCATTTGCATTCATTCTCTAGCATGAAATACATTATCAATCAAGCTTTGCAGCTTATACACAGACAATAGGAACAACAAATATCAGAAGTTGTGATTACACACAATTAAAGCATTTTAAAAAGCATGACAATCTTATGCATGTTGAAGAAGATAATATTTTGTTGTCAGGGAGCCGGTAAGTACCCCTGACTCAGCCCATAAAGATAGCGCCAGTCTGACAAGACAACTAAGGAATTTCGTTGGCAAACAACGAGCTAATTAGAATAATCGAACTGACCTAAAACTAATGAATGGAAGTGTAAATATAAAACATATGCGATCAATAGTGTCAAAATCCTTTAAAGTCTCCAAAACCTCTTCACACTCACTATACTGCTTTGTTTACCACCATAAATGGGTAGAACACAATGTGCCAGAAGAGTACAAATGAGTCATGGGAGCTTTTAAACGAGGGGTTAATTGGGTAGGTTTCTGTTTGGTAAACAGCATGATTTATATGGTATATTTCTCTGTAAGGTACGCATTCTCTGCTTCTACTTTGACCCTACGCATGAGAAAGCGAAAGAGAGGGAGATGAGAGAGAGTGAGCAATGGAAAAACAGTGAGAGGAAGAGAGATAGGGAGAGAGAGAGAGCAGGAAGAGTAGTTCCTCTCGGCATGACTCATTGTGATGACTCACTGAAGCAGCTCTCCCTTTGTTCTGCTGTCATATTCGACTGATTTACTCCCGGTTTCTTTCTGTCATTTTACTGTGAATGGAGACCGCAAACAAGAGTTTGACTGCGCCTCTATTTAACATGCATGCTCGGAATGCACCATCTTACCATAGCCTACATCCATACAGCTCTTGGAAAAACCCCGAAAACACATGAAAGACAGTTCTGGAAAGGTGGTGCTGTTTGATATTTTAGCCTGTGAGTCAACTAAACGAACAAGATTTAAAAGCAGGGTTCTTTGTGTCATAGCACCCTGCACGCAAAGTTCACGTGATGAACACACAGTCCACAAACAAACTATTGGATAGAACAGACATTTTAAACATTTTAAATGAGGTTTCAGTATTAAATGAGTTATGCACTTAAAATCAACATCATATTGCTTCATTTAAATTTTACACTGACCTGATTGTGTCTTCAAAACAAAAAGCATCTCAGAGAGCAGGTGACTGTGATGCCGTAATACACAGGTTTTTGAAACCATATGAATGTATTTGCATGCTTAATGCATCATTATTGACAGTCCTACTCACTTTGCAATGTAACAAAAAAAAAAAAAAAAAAAAAAAGTGCCAAATCAGCGGCAATAGCCTACGTATAGCGCCAATGCATTTTGGGTGTCCCAAGTTTGAAGACCTTTCCCAATCCCGCCACCCAACCCCACCAAAAATAAATACATTTAAAAAGTGCCGTCAAATCGATTAATCGCAATTACTCACAACCAAAATAAAAGTTTGTGTTTACATATTATGTTTGTCTACATAGTGTCCTATCATAATGAAGGCAAAAAACCCCAACCAAAAAAAAAAAAAAAAAAGTGCGGTCAAATCGATTAATCATGATTAATCGCATTCAAAATAAAAGTTTGTGTTTACATATTATGTGTGTCTACATACTGTTCTAACCTAATAAAGGCAAAAAACCCCTCAAAAAAAAAAAAAAAAAAAAAAAAAAAAAATAGCTGTCAAATCGATTAATCACAATTAATCACATCCAAAATAAGTTTGTTTACACATATTATGTGTGTCTACATACTGTCCTATCCTAATAAAAGCAAATAAACAACACATCACATCCAAAATAAAAGTTTTATACATTATATGTGCATCTACACAAATATTGAATACACTTTTTAAAGTGCTGTCAAACGATTAATCACAATTACTCGCATTCAAAATAAGTTTGTTTACACATGTCTACATACAGTCCTATCCTAATAAAATGCAAAAAAAACTCCCCAATAAAAATAAATACATTTAAAAAGTGCAGTCAAATCGATTAATCGCAATTACTCGCAACCAAAATAAAATTGTGTTTACATATTATGTGCGTCTACATAGTGTCATAATAAAATGCATAATAATAGTGTCTATCATAATAAAATGCAAAAAAACCCCACCAAAAATAAATATAAAAAAGTGCTGTCAAATTGATTAATTGTGATTAAATCGCATCCAAAATAAACGTTTGTTTACATATTTTATGTGTCTACATACTGTCCTATCATAATAAAGGCAAAAAAAAACCCATAAAAATTATAATTAAAATAAAGTGCTGTCAAGCCGATTAATCGTGAATAATCGCATTCTAAATAAAAGTTTGTTTACATATTATGTGTGTGTCTACATACTGTCCTATCCTGATAAAGGCAAAGAAATTAAAAATTTAAATTAAGTGCTGTCAAACAAATTAATCACGATCTATCATATCCAAAACAAAAGTTTGCAGTTACATATTATATGTGTGTGTACTGTGTATATTTACAAGTACACATAATATATATAATCTTTAGAAATATTTTTGGTTAAACACAAGCTAATCACAATTGGCAGTATCTGTAGCAGGCTTGATTTTTTTTAATCTCTGAAAACAATATCAAGTAGCCTAAATTTGTGAGACCAAAAAAGGTCAAAATATTTTTTGCATTAACTATTGAGTAGGGCTAACTGGACTGTGCTACATAAACGTTTGACACGTAAGATAAACAGCGAGTCCCCATGTAATGAAATTACATCACTTGAGTGAACTTCAATTCCACACAGAGAGAGTGATTGTTTGGAAAGATACACCTCGTGATACAACTGCTGTTAATTTGATCCGTCGCACTGCTGAGATCTGCTCAAGGCCTTGACAACGAGCTTAAGGGAAGAGTTTTGGTATCGAGTCGTTGATGAGCTAACAGGTCAAGTCTTGCGGCACACAACAAAAATAATGACTTCAATAAATCTAACTATTGCTCATCCATGCTGACGGTTTGTGACTGCTGTCCTGATTAGGGCCGTGTAGGTGGTTGGGTTTATGAGCTTTGATTACAGTGGTGACATGGAGGGTGAGTCATGTGAATCACACACATAAACATACACACACATACACAGAAGCTGAATTCTCACCGCTCAGGACATCTGGGCTGATGTAGGCTGGACTGCCTCGCTGGTCCTTTAACAGATCTTCCTCACTCACCAAATGCTTGCCAAGGCAAAAGTTTGTGATGGTGATCCGATGGGTCCTGCAGAACACAAGACACCAATGACGTCAAAGAACGAGCATGAATTCTCGCATCAAGTCACACTGTTTAGATTAAAAAGATAGCTTGTAAAATCCATGATGTGCATCTTAGTACACACGTCCAGGGATGTGACTTAGCTTGTCCAGAAATAAAAATAAAATGCAGATGTTTAGAGGGGACAGAGTTTGGTAATATCAACCAAAATAATATAAAATATTTTTTTCCCTTGAATTCTGTGGCGTTATATGACTTTAATATGACTGTGATAGACATGTGCATGTTTGAGGTTCACCCTCAAATAATCACTCTGGATGCCAACATTCAATTCAGTCCTGCTGTTTGGATTAGTGGAATACAATGTGGGTATATACATAAAAACACTTTTTTTTTTTTTACACTACACATGCACATCAAAACGAAACTCTAACTGTTGTTAGGCGAGTCGTTTTTGTATCTGCGCAAACATGCCTCTGATATTTTTGTCTGTGTCATTAAATCTAATCTGTGGCAGGGAGCCATTCTGCCTTTCCAGAAAGCAGAACCCAACATGACAGAACACACCGTGACTGCACTTGACAAACAAGTGAGTCACCTGTGGCTTCTCACAAGCTCAGGGATGACTAATCTTTGCACTTCAGAAAGGAAAGAACGACACTTTTTTTCAGTGACAGGCATGCAATGAAAACAAGCACTCTAACATACAGAATGCTTTCACGTAAAAAATGCATTCACATTTACAATGAGCAAAACTAACACGTCAGCAGACAGATGAACTGGGGGACCTCCAATGTGAGATTTCACACAGTCACAGCTGTAATCTCCCGCCACTAAAAAAAAAAAACAACCTCTACCACTACAGCTACATCCTCTTTTCCCATGCTTCCCCAGTTACGCTCTCACTTTCACACCCTGAAAGTGACTGTCACACTTACGCCTAACAGCTACAAACAGGCCCGTTCCTGAAGCTTGATTTTTCCCAGCAGAGTTTCTTTACTGATTTACGGCTGATTACCATCTTCATTTAAAAAGGAGGGTCATGATTAAATTAGATTAACAGAGAAAAGAGATTAGTCACAATTGACTGTGTGGAAAACACGTTTAGGCTTTCCATCCTACGTTGCATCTGTACCAGTTATAAATGGTTCAAGTTTTTAATTTCAGTTTATTTTTAATGCTGCATTAATAGCCAAAACGACAAATATTTTCATGCATAAACCAGATCTGCTAAGCTTCAGATGGCTTGCACTAGAGGACAAACGGTTGATGATTTGTTAAATGTTTATGTGGATTATAATATATTCAGAAGTTTTTTTTTAAATGATGGTTAGATGAAGCAAACTTAAGGAGTAGTTCGCTCCCAAATTCCCATCTCATTTTCTCATCCAACTTCAAAATCGTCCTACATCGCTGTTTTACCTTTTTTTGTAAAGGGCGTTTAATCTTAGCAGGTTCACTTGGAGGAAAAAATTTGATGGTAGTTTTTCGTCATACCCTAAGTGTCATAAACACGAATACACACAGTTCACGCATAGCAAGACCAAGACGAGTGTTAGTGGTTAAAAAGTTAAGTTATTTTTTTAGAAAACAACCAATTGTTTCGCTAAATAAGACCCTTCTTCCACGGCTGGGATTGTTTAAGCCCTTTGAAGCTGGTTTTAAACTACATTTTGGAAATTCAAACTTGGGGGCACCACAGATATCCATTATATCCTGAAATGTTTTCCCTCAAAAAAAAAAAAAAAAAAAAAAAAAAAAAACACACACAATCTCTTTATGACTGAAGAAAGAAAGACATGAACATCTTGGATGACAAAGGGGTAAGCATATTATTTGTAAATTATCTGTTCTGGAAGTGAACTACTCGTGTAACGAGTGTCGTCTTGTAAGGCATAACTGCGCCTTTTAGCATAGCAGTTTCTTGTGGTGTCAACAATTTCAAAAGTTTCAATGCTATGTTTACACATACCCTTTGCTACAGTTTCACCTGTAGTTTACACTACTCCAGTGTTTTCGACCCTTGAAATTGTAGACTTTCGAAAACACTGCAGACACGTTTTAGTTTGAAAATTCTAGGGTTGCGTTTCAGTGAAAACGGACCAAAACAGAGACTTTTGAAAACAATGCGTGCTTGGCCACATTCGCTTGGCTTATCTGTGTAAACAACAATATCATGCTCATTACGAAATGATCATGTGACATGCATTTTTGGTTGTGTAGAACGTTTCTGAAATGCAGTAAAAACACCAGTGTAGATGAGGATAGCCTTCATTTTAAAATGAAAACGCACTAGTGTAAACAGGGCTTAAGTGTTTTGTTTTTGACAAGCTGCACTTAACTCCTGCTACTTTTCATCTTCTTAATAGTTTTAGCCTTAATATATGGCTTCATCATGACCATGTGCCTCGGTTCCCCGAGCAAAAGCAAAAGAGTCAGCAAGCATTTCTCCTCAGGACATTCTTATTGCTCACTCTCTTCTTCCTGCTCATGTGAAGAGACCAGAAGCCTCCCGGTCTCTCAGTGCTGCTAAAATTAGCCCCTGTTGATGGGAAAAGTTAAATGGTTTAAACGCAAGAGGAAGTCTTGATGCTGAAATCCGGTCAGAACTGCCCCTGCTGGGTGAGGTTAATGTGGGATTTTGATGCAATTGTTTGGTACTGGAGTTCCTTTGCTTGGGTAAGCAAGGTTGTAAGAGGAACAAAGCTAATAGTGAAAGCAAATGTGCAGATCAGGCAATTTGTTCACTTTTGTAGAGGTGACAGCCATATGGTGCTCTCTGAAGAGTGTATACGCAGTGAAGGAGTGAAAAAGGGTATGGCAAGTAATAGCAACAAACGCCTGACAAAATAACTTGCACAGGTTGATTAGGACCAGTGGTTTTTGAAGGCCCCCCCAAAAAATTTATAAAATAAAGAGTGTACATTTCATGGACCACTTATGACTAATACCAAGTACTTTCCATTCCACCCAAAGCCAACAGTCTGCCGGCTGGGCAGGGTCACACAGACAGTAGGATCAGAGGGGTATTTGGAGAGTGAAAAAGAGAAAGAGAGAGCTCTGCCAGCGTTACGTGAGTGTGACTCAGCTCTGAGCTATGGATCCTTTGGCAGAGGGTTGTATTATCTCCAGCTGGGACACAGTGTTCTGCTTTCTTGCTGAACTGAAGCAGACAGACCAGACTGCTCGGTTTCATCACCATAGGGTCCAATGACGAGTGTGAGTATGTGTGGAAGTTTTCTTTTTTCAGCAATGATATACTGGTCCATGCCTATCCTTTTAATTGACTTCCATGAAACAGGCATAAAATGCTTGACTCAACAACGGCACATGCAAGATGGAAAAAAAAAATTGAAGTAGAAAAACCCCAGGCACAAATGCACTGAAACTCACGTGTTACTCAATTTTCATATTTCATAATTTCCCAACTCCTTTCGGAGAAAACTTCGCCAAGCTGTTTTATTTTTGGCCTAGCTATATTTTGAATTTTATTCTACCCAGTGTATTTTGCTTTCCTGTCACTTTTTAAATCAACAGGACTAGAAGAGAGAGGAAGTGGGACGGGAAGTGACACAATCTCTCCTCACCCAAGACTGCACTGCCACAGCTCTGACATTTACAAATTAGATTTCTAGTGCAAAAACCAGCTTTAGTAATTTGTGGGCATACAGGTCTATAAATAAACTGCAAAGTGTTGCCCACTAAGTTGCCAGGTGCTGCCCACTAAGTTGCCAGGTGCATTTCTGAAAGATGAGGAGGGGAAAAAAAAAAAAAAAAAAAAAAAACACACACACACACACACACAACACACCACAAAAACAACCACCAAGACACATCCTCTTCCTTGAATGTCTACTTGTAAACTACCATTCAAAAATTTGGGGTCTGCAAGGGTTTTTTTTTTATTTTTTTTTTTTATTTAAGAATTTGCATATGCTCACCAAGGATGCATTTATTTGATCAAAAATACAGAAAAACAGTTTCTATTTTAAATCATTTCGTATAGATACTGTAAAATGAAATTTCAGGACTACTTTTTTGATTTTCAAGGACTTCAAACAGATCTCACTTATCAAACATGTCTTTCAAATTAATCACGATCAATCAATTTAGATCAGGACTTTTAGTGCTGGATCGCAAATTATTTGACTTAGTTTGGAATTTCTCGTACCGCAAATAATAAGTCAAGTAGTGTAGTCAAAAGCATGGTAGTTGCTCAAAAAAAGAAAGAAAAATTGCTCTAAAAATTATTTACTGACTGAAAAACTCTAGGCTTTGCCTTATCTTAGCTTGATAAGGGGTAATGGCAAAAAAAGGGTACATAACGCATACCTTCAATGCAACCAGCCAGGACGCAAGTAGTACAGTTGCCCGTAAAGAGACAAGGAAAGACGAGAAGATGAAAGAAACAAGCTCCGCTCCTCCTCTCACTACACATGCCACTGAGCTTATACGGTGTGACGGGTTTCATAATTAGACAAGCTGTGCACTTATGTGACCGAACTACAATATGCGAGAACTCAGCAGCGAGCAGCACATGCTGGCAAATGTGACAGGCAGAACTGAAGATTTTCAATTAGTCAGTGAGTCTCTCGTTCCTGGGGACATTTGAAATGGCAGAGACAACAGAACTGTGGTTAGAAGCGTACCCGTTCCACACACGCGGCAGAAAACACACACAAACGCACGCGGCGCATATGGTGTTTGGAGAGGGTCTTTATGGATGAGGGATTGGGAATTCCGCTAGGCCTATCCGATTCACCATGCTTGCCGACCTCAGTTGCCTTCGAGCCAGCATGTGCGGTTTCATCACCCGCCCGCCCCCCTTTCCTGGCTCCATCATCCTCTCCTTTTTTCCAGGGAACGAACCAGGGGCACGTTCCATGCCTACTCGTTTTAACTGGGATAGTTTCCCACTGCTCCCTCCCCCTCCCTTTTCAGCCTGTGGGGATGAATCACACTCTCGCTAAGAGCTCAAGAGGAGGGAGGTCAATGAGGCCAGACGGTGCTCCATGAAACCCCAACAGAGGGCTGAGCGCACAGAAAACCCTACCAGCACAGCAGGTAAAAGAGAAAGGAAGAGAGGAGTCTTACCTTTTATTAAGCACCATGTTTCCAAGCTTCAAGTCTCTGTGCACGATGTTCTTCTACGAAGGCAAAAACAGTGAACAGTTACTATATATTTTTAAACTCTGGAGAGCATGCAACCTAAAAGTTACCATTACAGTGTAGTACAGAAAAACGCCATGTACAGTCATCCAACTTAATTCAGGGTGAGTCACACAGTAAACATAAAATGTCATGTGCAACCATTTTACTTCTGTAATATGACAAACTTCCAAATAAAACAAAACTTTCAATGAGGAAAAAAAACTGCAGGATTTTACCACTTTTACATTTTATCAAATAAATAAATAAATAAATAAATAAATAAATAAATAAATAAATAAATAAATAAATAATATATATTTTTTTTTTTTTTTTTTAGCAAATCAGAATATTACAATGATTTCTGAAGGGTCATGTGACTAGAATAATGATGCTAAAAATTCAGTTTTTATTTTTTTTTATTTTTTTTAAAATCACAGGAATAAATTACATTTTAAAATGTATTCAAATAGAAGTTACTCCTAGTTATTTTAAATAGTAAAAATATTTCAAAATTTTACTGTTTTTGATGTACTTTGGATCAAATAAGTGCAGACTTGATGAGCAGAAAACTAAAAATCTTACTATTCAAAAACTTTTGACTGGTAGTGTAAATATTACATGAAAATACGAAAAGCAAATGAAAATTAGAAAATATTGCCTAGGCAACTAACTGAAATAAATATTTATGCACTAAAATTACACAATCTAAACGTGAAGTGAATTAGAGATATATTTAAATATGTCAAAAAGCAAATAATAAAATGACTAACACTTAAAATAGAAATAAAATATATATAAAAAAAATTCAAAATATAATAAACAATGATTAAATAATGATTTAAACAATTTCTATATATTAACTAACATTTTATCAGTTCCTGCATTCCCTGGAAAACAAATTCCTTAATTTGGGATTGCTAGCACCATTAAGAAAGTTGTCAAGAAAAACTTTTGATTTCACAGTGACTTTCAAACCAGTTGGCAGCTCACCTTATGCAATGCCTCCACCACTCTCACTACATCATAGAAAATAACGATGGCCTCTCGCTCGCTCAGTCGCTTTTCTTTGATGACATAATGCTGCAGGTTGATGAGGTCGGCCGTCTTGTCGCTGAAGTCGTGGGCACAGAGGCAGTCGAGCACCAGACAGATTCGTCTCTTCATCTTCCGCACTTTGTTGGCCTCCATGTCCTCGACAATCTCACAGGAGCGGTCCTGAGACGGAGAAGTGAAAGAGATAATGCGTTAGAAAAGTTTTGTGCAGAGAATAATTGCAGGGAGGGCATAAAAGACCTTACCTCATACAACCCGGCAGTGCATTTAACAATGAGCAACAAAGCAAACGACCACATAGCCGCACCATTAAGCTTTTGAATGGAGCGAAAGAAGAAAATACGGGGTTTAAAGAACAAGATGAAGCTAATGGACTAGTTTTACAAAAAGCACAGCAGCGATTCTCCTGTATGCCTCGCCATGTGCAACAGCTTGAATGATGAAAGCCGTTTTTCGGTCACCTGAGACCAGGGTCAAACGAGGGCCACGAATCGATCGGCAGTGTGGTTTGTGTTTGCAATGACTGCGCCTTCGAACACAAGAGGCGATCCATAATTAACTGGCCCACTCTAGAGAAAAGCTATAATAAACCAATCAATACCGTGAGCTTCAATGAATGGACCTGACAGCACAGTACGGCTTGTTCTGCAGCCGATTTCCACCGGGGAAGAAAGGAGAGGTCTAGATATAGTTGAAAAACAGCCACAAGAGAGCGAGAGAAAAAAGAAACCGTCTCGCTTAAAGAGAAAGTAAGTGGTGAGTCACTGTGAACACTTTGTGATGAAAATGAAAACAACTGAAGGAACAATGAAAAAACAAATTAAGTCGTGGGACTGAGAACATACAGTGCGGGAGGAAATCTTTAGGCATCTCACAAATCGATTCAATTTTGATTCAAAGACGCACAGCCAGATTCCAAAACAACTCTTAGTGCAATTTTGAAAGCGGATTGTGGACAGATGTGTACGCTGATCAGCTAATAAAAACAGAATTAATGAATATAAGATTCGAAACCCTCACATTCCAAGCCTATATAAGTTGAACACACACACACAAAAAAAAAATTGTGTTCCTCAAACCAGAACTGAAGCATTGGTCTTACCTGGAAGAGGCCGTGATGGTGCACCACTCCTTCTTGGTTGGAGAGCAGTGACAGTAAGGAATACTCTGTATGCAGGAGCATTTTCCCTTGCCTTTCTTCCTGCGTCTCTCCTGCTGTGTCCCCACGTTCTTCCAGGGTGAGAATCTACAACAAAGGTCGAAGGTAAGAAGATACCACACCACTAGATCCTGTTCTAAACCTTCCTGGGAGTCTCTTATCTTCACTGTGATGGCATACTAAGCTATCAATGATCTTGAGGCAATACAGAGGGTCCATTAAAGGCTTTATCTACAGAGAGGACAAAGATAAGTCCCTCACATGTCCTTCAACACATCTGAGGGACACTAGACTCAGGGGCATGGAAGAATGGGGTCAAAAGGTTAGACGCCAGGTTGACAAGCACCTTTCAGTCAAACATTCTGGTCCATAAACAAAGAGGTTTGATGGTCATCTCCAAACCAGAGTCAGTCATGAATTGGACAGTATTGTGGAGATTTGTTGACGCAGGTCAAAGGTTCATGCAAACAGTGAGACACACAGGGGCTTTTGTGTGCAGAAGCAGTCTCACTTCCCTGGCCAGGACACGTTTGAATCACATGGGAGGGGTTCTGTAAACTGTCTCTTTCTGTATCGCCTCACATCTGTTTTTAAAAGCCATTCTGGCTGATCCAATAACCAATAAAGATGTAAACAGAGACAAAATTTTGTAGGGTTGGGTTAAAAACATTGATTTTTTTTTTGGTTAATCTAGATCTTCAGATAGAAGTCTGGTTGATTTTTCACTGAATCCATCATAGCAGATACTGAATAAACATCAACATGTCAATGTTTATCCACCTTTTTCTTCCCGTAAGAGTGGCCACAGCCATTTGTAAATTTTATGGATCTGCCTTTCAGTGTCATCAGCATCCAGCTATTTTTAGCTGTACAAAACAGTTCGTTTTGCTGCTTGCTATTGCAAATTGGTGTGTCTTACCATATTATTTTAATGCATAATCTTCATTATGAGCACACTGATTTGTAGTGCAAACAGTTTTACTGTTTACTGCACATTGTTGTTCTCATTATTCCCTATAGCAGATAGTAAACCGGAAGTCTCACCCATAGGCTTACTTCCGCATTGAGGAAAAAGGTGGATAGAACATTTCTAATAAAACGCATAAAAATGCTGTTCTTTAGAATGTTCTATTCTTAGAAACTTGAAATTGTATTTCAGCTTTCACAATAACAGAAAACAGTTATTAAAACAGTTTTTAAATGTATTTTTAATTTTAAAAAATGCAGCCTTGATAAGAATAAAAAACATAAAAAATAAAACACCCAAACTTTTGAACTTTTAGTTGAATCAGGAACTCTGTATCGATATCCAGCACCACCATTTCATGATAGTATCACTCAACAAACTCCCCCCCTCAATGCAATTTGATCACAAATAGTCACAAGACATAAATTTGGGGCCAGATATAAACGGTGATCTGTCTCGCCTGACCACTTGTGCTGGATGTTAACACCCATGTAAACAAGGCCTAAAAAAGTACTCACTTTTAGCTGGTAGAAATCATCCGTCCCATCCTTTCTGGCTAGACACTGCACTATACTCTGCACGGGAGAGTTTCCCAGCCGTGGGCCTGTTGAGATGGGAAGGAATTTAAAAAAAAGTGTGAACAGACGCAAAATGTATAGTCAGTACAGAGCACAGCAATTCCCCTCAAGGCCCATCATAAACACTCTTATCACAGCACCCTAGACCACCAGCACCCGACAAATAGCAGTGTGACGGGTGCATTTCAAAGGCAAGATGGCAGTGTGATAGTGGCATACAGGGAAAGTCCTGCGGATTCAAAAGTGAAGCCGTCAATCTAAAACATTCCTGCAATTCTTTGCAAACAGAGGCCTCCTCTTACTTGCATAGAAACACAAAAAGATAGGGCTAATGTTAAAGATTCACTTGCATTACCCTAGGCGGCTTACCTAAAACAAAGGGACCGGCTCTCTTAGCATTGTTGCCAGATATCCCAGGACAAAGGAGCTTGCTGGGTCTGCCGGATGACTCTCCGGCCCCTCGTTCCGAAGCACGCCGTTTAGACATTCTGCAGATCTGAAAAAGGGTTTGGGAAATCGTCAATACTTAACTCATACATGCAACCAGATTCATACATGCATTCCATTCAACAGCCAATCCACTGAGGTCTTTCAGTACACCACCACAAAGGTGTAAGTTATAAAAAGGACAAATAACAGGTGGGGGAAGGAGATCTAGCAAAAGTCATGCCCTCCCCGACACCTCAAAACAGTCAGATGCCATTAACAACTCTGTCCCTGTATGAATGACAACCCATCAGGTCCACATGCATTTGCATGAGCAAAGATTAGCAGCAGGTGTGAACTGTTGATGATAGACAATCCATGATAGACAACAGAAGCCCATTCACAAATGGCGCCGCTGACCACAAGTCGCTCGAGAAAGGCAAACGTTCAGCACCTTCGGCTCTCAAATGGACTAAAATAGCCCATGAATCTTAACCTCTGCTGATGCAATTCATTTTTTTCCCTTTCACTATTTGTAATCCTTCCGTTCCTTAATCTGCATGGGTTTATCTGCAAATCTCTGTGGCGTAATCTGCATATTACAAGACTGCAATACTGACCGGTGCGTTTCGAAAACAAAAACATTCAGATATCACAAGAAGTGCATTAATTATGGTCAAACATTCGGGATGAAAGAGTTCTTTCAAAATAACGCCTTCTTGTATAAACTGATGATCGCTTCTGTGGTTCTACAGAAAGGCAAGTGGTGCTATGGAAGGATACAGCGTGATTCACACAAGCCCTGGGGTTTGCACTGGTAGCAATTTGTCAGAAATATGAAATGCTGCTGTTTGACACCAATGGTAGCGTGACACACGCAGCCTCCAGACATCGTATCACGATGCGAGCAGGGAGTGGGAGAGCGCATTTAGCATCACAGACAGTTCTGCACCCCTTGGGGCCTGGGCTGTTCAAAATCAATCTCAACTCTGTTTAAATTAAGGCACAATACAGAGACTAGGCATGAATTCCCATTGATAAAATGACAATCAGTGTGCAATAGCAAATACATGCAAAGGCATATGAATTTTAAATTGTGATTCACATTTAAGCTATAAGCTTGGTCACATCGTAATTTTGAATGAAAGAGATATTGAAATGTAATTCTGCAACAGATCACACAGCTTGTCTCGAGGACGTAGGAGGGGGTACAGTTGGCAGTTATTGCAGATCATTTCACACGTTTGCAGCTTTTTGTCTTTCTGGACCTAGACTGTTGACAATGTGACAGACGGGGGTGAGAGACGTGATTGCTTTCTCATCAACCCTTTTGACACGCATTATTGGAGATCTGACATCTTTAAAACGCCACAGCTCGTTGCAAAGACCGTGTCTTTGCATTGGCACAACCAAGACTGAGAATGTGACCTGTAACCTCAAAGGAAACGAAAGACTCCATGGTTGGTAATAAACCATCTGTAATCATTTCACGTCATGCCAGATCTAAATGCAGTTCAAATTCTCTCACCAACCGTAAGATGCACATATGCATACAATCTTGAATCCAATTCAAAGCTAATAAATGGAATTCTCAGGAAGCACACATCAGTTACTCACTCACCCTCCTGTTGTTTCAAACGACGTTTTTCTGTGGAACACAAAAAGAGATGCTAGACGTCTCACCAGGGCTTAGTCTATAATACTAGCATCTTTTGTGTTCGACTGAACTAATAAAAATCACACTAAACAATGAACAACCATACGATTTTTGGCGAACCACCCCTTAAACATCAACATGCTGATGATGAAATCACGCTATATATGAAGGATTACTCATACTGCTTTCAGACTGAATGGGTGCAGTGTGGTCATCTTATGGCATTATACACACATCGCAGTCATCAGGGAAGTGAAATATCACCCCTGCAGGATTTAAACGCTCTGATACACACAGTAGCAGAACATTTAATATTTTATTAGATCTAAATATACTAGCTGTCACTGCATGCAAACTTGAGAACCTGGCAACCTCCGATGCACCGGCTGGCAGCTCGATGCAACCCGTATCAGATGCGCGTTTTTGCACACGTTTTG
Organism: Labeo rohita; assembly: GCF_022985175.1. Lineage (NCBI taxonomy): Eukaryota > Metazoa > Chordata > Actinopteri > Cypriniformes > Cyprinidae > Labeo > Labeo rohita. The sequence continues at coordinate 11,736,329 of NC_066884.1, read as the reverse complement.
TTTGATATTTGGATGTCTAGAATTTGTGATGTGTAAAAACAAGTGACTAATGTTTCCATTTATAGCTAAAACGACAGCGAAGGGAATAGAGACAGGAGCGCTGCAATGTGATCACAACCGAGTACACGGCGTACACTGACGAACGCTGTCAACCAGTTAACTTACAAGTAAAATTATAACAATAATCACTAATATAAATGACTTGTACAAGCGTGTGTAAGAAAACAAAGCAACAAGCCTACTCGAGTCGTCTAACGTCAGTATTTGCAAGCGAAACTTGCTTATTTTACTTTGTATTCGTGCTTATATAGTCTACGTCGCAGCATGTTTAAAAAGACGACAGCTTAATCGTTGCAAAAGCGTGTTTGTACGAATTTCAAGACGAAATGAAAGCCCAGAAAGCTGAAGAGTTCACCGTGTCCCTTTAACGGACTGTGAAAATCTCCTCAGCCGACCGACGGGCCATTTAACAACTTACCAAAACCACCGAGGGAATCCTCTGTCGTACACTAATTCCCACTCATTTCGGGCCGATTAAATGTTCAGCAGGGGTGCACCGACATTTACACTCCACCACGACGCGGTTTGTTTCAAGCGAACTGGAGAAATTTCACGATTACCGACAGAGGTTTTGAGGGAAAAGCCTTCTTAGGACAACTGATCACATCTTTCCATAGCAGCACCACCTGACAACGGAAATGACGCACATGCTGTGAGTGACGGAGCGCCGCGGCCAATAGAAAACGCTGTTTGGTGTTCCCGCCCCTTTACGTGCGTTCTTGAGATTGGCATTCTTCGACTAGTGTGGAATGATAAACGTACGCACTATGTAAATGAGCAGTAGAGTACTACTGCATAACTTCAGTCAAGTTTTGATAAATATGCAGGGTTTTTTAAATGCTTTACGACGGAAACCAATCGCCATACGTAATATAAAAAACTGACTCTTAATAAGCAATACTAACAAAAACGTATATTCCTCACGTTTGTTTTTGCTTATAATCACACAATATGGTTCAACAGCTGCCAGAAACAAAATAATGTGGCAAATATTTATTCTAAATATTTAGAAATATAATAATCACTCACTGAATTAATGCATTAAAATTATTTTTTTTTCAACATAAATAAAACAGATTGTTGGAGAATTTATATAATTCAATATATTACCTGCTGCTTCTTTGTAATTTGTGAAATTTACTAAAAATTTATGAGTGAAAATTCATATACCAACTTTTTTTTCGGTGTAGGATAGTTTAAGCTCCATCATAGTAACGTTTCTTTAAAATATGCAAGTAGCTATTACTATAATATTAAAGTTTTGACATATGAGGACATTGAGGACAGTTATCATATATGTCATAATTTTGCTAGAGAGAGAGAATTCATAAATATATGTTGCATTTGTGGTAAAACATTCTAGAAATAATGTTTAATTAATTTAATAGTGGAAATGTTACTTTAAGAAGCTGCAGATAAAGCTGTTGGACGTGTCTCAAGAATCAGTGCCAGGTGAAATAAACATGACACAATGATTACATTCAAGACTAAAGGGTAAATAGATAAATAATAATCTACCTCTGTTCATGCGAGTACAGCACACCTCCGGGGTTTCTTGCATGCACAAGACCCTCGAGATCGTATCCAATTTTAGATCCCCCAAAACTAACCAGCTTCACCCACTACAGCAAGTTTCAATTCAGTGGGCTGGTGCAGAGCATGTCAAACAGAGAGTGTTTTAAAGGGCAGTAACTGATTTAAGGCTGTGCTGTCTTCCTGTCTTGACTCAGCATGGCCTTTGCCTTAAACCACATGAAACACTTTTATAAGCCTGTGGCTAAACATTGGCCAACCCACGGTGTGTGGGGTGGAAACTGTGAATCATACTTTACTAGTGCCCATGTCTGATAAAGAAGCAGTGGAATTGAAAAAGACTGCAAGGAAAATTTCACGAGCGCACACCTTACTATAATGTCTGGACTTAGCTTTTATATTCCTCCTCGTTACTTTTCTTTACTTAAAATAACCATCTCTTGTTCTTGGAATTAGTGTTTTACTGGGAAAATAATATATTTAAAATTTTAAAATGAGGCTATTTGTGTGACTTAAAATATTACTGTAATTTTATCCTGCAAAATCATAAAATTATGAATACATTTCAATGTGCATGTTGTATGTTTTTGCACAGTTTTGTATAACATGGAGGCTTTGTGTGACCCTTCTGATGGTTTCCCAAAATAGGATGATGTAATTTATTTCCACAGTATTTCCAAGAAATATTAAGTCACTCATTTTTATAGCTTTACTCTCTCTGAGAAGTTAAAATGTACTGAGGTCTGAGATGTGTCCAAATATGAAAGCCATCATTTTTTGTCAATTAAACAGTTTATAATTCATTTGTATATTAATATAATCTATAATTGTATAATTTGTTTTATTTTAATATTATTAGCATATTTATTGTGCAATTTCTGAGCCCAAATAGTTTCAAAGTATTTTTTCTTCGGTGTATATGTGAAAATAATATCATGATATCCTAGAAGATCAAGTGTCCCACAAATGCAGCAGTGCACAGTCGCATCGTGTCAAAATATTTTGTGCTGTGGGAGTCAAAAAAAGCACAGGTAATTAAAACAGAAGCTCGTTCCCATGGAGGAACAAATGTGACAGCGATTCATTCATAACTGTGTGGGTGCGAGATTCGTCTCCCACGACTATTCAGATGAACACAGGGGTTTTCAGTATTGCTCGCCTGGAAAAGTCATAACAGTTCAAGTGCTTATACAGCATGTGCCATAGAGACTTGGAGGGTTAGGGGGAAAATGCAACAACAGGAGCTTCTTTTCATAACGTTTAAATTCCCTTCACATAAAACCACATTAAGACTAATTACAAAATTCAGATGGGTGTTCAACATGTTTAAATGTAGGCCTACACACTAAAACTCTACTGTATCTGATGACACAAGCTTACATTGAAGCGACTCCTTTTTGGTGACTATTTCTATAATTATTTCTGCTAAAAACACTGCATTTGTGATAACCAAGGTAATCTTTATGTTTCCCAAATGTCAACAACGCTGCATTATTCCATTGCGCCATCTAGTGTTCACATAGAAGCACTAACTTGTTTGATTTTGTGTGACTTTTAAAACAACACTCCACTTTTTTTGAAAATAGGCTCATTTTCCAACTCCTTTAGCGTAAAACAGTTGAGTTTTACCGTTTTCGAATCCGTTCAGCTGATCTCCGGGTCTGGCGGTAACGTTAGCATTTTTAGCATAGCTTAGCATAGATCATTGAATCAGATTAGACAAATGTGACTCAGAAATGACCATATATAATGACGATATTTTTTCCTATTTAAAACTTGACTCTTTTGTAGTTACATCGTGTACTAAGACTGAAATGAAAAGTTATGATTTTCTAGGCTGATATGACTAGGAACTATACTCTCATTCTGGCGTAATAATCAAGGAACTTTGCTGCCGTACCATGGGTGCAGCAGGCGCAATAATATTACGCAGCGCCTGAAAGTGACCGGCACTAAGTTTGTGTAGATACAGAGTTGCAGCCGGTAGAGTCAAGTACTGCTCACTGCAGACTCTAATGGCCTCCAGCTCCCCCTGGATGTCCAGCTCCACCTCTGCGTGAACTAATGGGTGGAGTTATGTTTAGGATAGGGTAAGGGGTAGGGTTAAGGTGTGGTTAGGTGTCTATCTCCACCCATTACCTCCAGCGAGGGGGAGCTGCGCAATATTATTGCGCTTCCTGCACCAATGGTAAGCCAGGAAAGTTCCTTGATTATTACGCCGAAATAAGAATACATATCCTAGAAAATCACAACTTTTCATTTTTCGTCCGTCTTACACGATGTAACTACAGAAGAGTCAAGTTTTAAATAGGGAAAATATCGAAAATCTTTGGTAATTTTTGAGCTAGATGCTAACAGTCTAATCGGATTCAATGATCTATGCTAAGCTTTGCTAAAAGTGCTACCGCCAGACCCGTGATTTAACTCACCTCAGGCTATCCAAGATGTAGATGAGTTTGTTTCTTCTTTGAAACAAATTTAAAATGTCAAAATACAAACATCACGATAATTCACAACTTTTAATCCACACGCCTTCATCTATCAATAGAATGTTTTCAGCCATATTGGCGGCACTGAATGTAAAAAAATGCCACTGAACCGAACGGAACTCACAAATTTGTCTGCTTATTGCTGCTTAAAATGGTCAATTATTGTCAGGTTTTGGGCTGTACTAATTGTCCAGACCACGAAAAACATTGGGAGCAATACAGACTGCTAAAAGTTATAACAAATCAAGGAGAAGAGTGCCAAAAAACTGTCTGAGGAACAAAAGTCTTTTGTAGTTGGCCAAACTGAACCAGGATTTTCTGGGCAAGAATCTTGACAACATTCGTGTTTGTTCTTATCATTTCCAGTCAGGCAGGTGAAATATTAGGCTAATATCTTAATTAATAGTGCTCATATATATCTTTACCACCTATTAACTTTAGTTTGCCAAATTATTTTGCACTTTCCTGGTAGTCTTTCTCTATATGATTTAGCAGCTTCCACACGATTTTTTCCCATAGTTTAGACAGCATAAATAAGCAGAACAGTGTATTCAGTAGTACATTTAATGTGCAATCTGTGCTGTTTTTTACATCCGAGTATCGCCAATATGGCCACGCATCCGCATAACTGACCAAACCATGACGTAAGTGCAAACCCTCTATTAAAGTCTTCTAATGTTAAAAGCTGCATGTTTGTAAGAAATAAATTTATCATTAAAACGTTAAAACGTAAAAAATACGGCTAAAATACGAGTGCTCAATCCAGTGTAATGCTTCCAGTGAAAAAGCTGTCTTGTATGAAACAGAAGAGAAATATGCAATCAAACGCTGCTTATTAGCATTTATAATTATGGACTGTGGACTCAGATTTTATTCAGAAGCAACAGTTTAAAGTTAAAATGCCTTAGCGATGTATATGTTTCTTAAAAACAAACAACTTTTCACTCCACAACATAAATTAATGGCCTGAAGTTGTGTGGATTATTTGTGGATTATTGTGAATTTTTTATCAGCTGTTTTGACTCTCATTCTGACGGCACCCATTCGTCCATTGGTGAGCAAGTAATATAATGCTAAATTTCTTAGAAATTGTACCATTGAAGAAACAAACTCACCTACATCCCTGCTGAAAAAAGGAAAAACAACAAAACCATCACAGAAATTCTAATGGTTTCCACTACAAATACCATTTCAAACATTACAAACCGTCAACTGTTAACAATCAAAACCACTAAAAATGGGTTCCTGTAGTGTGTTTTGAAACAGATTCTATTAGGATTAACAAGCCACCAGTAGAAGGTGACAAATGACCAGTAGAGACCCACAGTGACCATTACATTTTCCATTGCTACCAATACAATTCCCAGTAACCAGTAGAACCATTACAAATTCTGTGATGTATTATTTTAAAACAAACATGAACCTTTGGTATACAGACCAGTCTATGCAGTATTTGCAAAAAAGACCTACTTTATTTCACATTCAAATCTATTTCAATATAATGAAACAGTGAACAGACACAAATGAACATTCAGTACATTAACCTCAATAAATAAGCTCTACTATGGTTATGAAAAATAGACAGTTTTATCCACCATACATATTGCATTGCTTTTTTTCCATGGAAGGTGGTTTCATGTTTACAGTTTCCCTTTTTACATGATGCAACAATTGCACACTCTTAAGACATTTTAAATTCTTGAGCTTGAAAACCTGACTTTGTTGCACTCCCTTTAAATAAAGACACAAACAAACACACACCAATTGTCCTGGGGCTTCCTGTAAACTAGTTTTGGGATCTGCACGAAATATTTACCGCAAGTGCACTTCGGTTTCCCCCATTACCCTGTCTTAATCAGCGCTTGTTGTGTGCATGCATATCCCACACCTCGTTTTTGCACATCAAACTGATTGAAATGAATTCCATGTGCACGGATTGTCCTCTTAAACTGAGAGAGTTCAAAAAAGGCGTTTTATTCTGTCCACAGATCTAAATGTCACAAAAGAGTCTGTGACATCAAAGCCTCACAGATCTGTCTATGAAGACTGATATCAAACCATTCGCTGAAGTATGTGATGATATAGACTGTGCCGCCTCAGTGAGTCCAAGCTTATATGAACGAATATGAAAAATTGAATATGGTCCCACATCAAGACACATATTACATTTCTACACTTGCTATTTGCATTTCTCACATTCGGTGGGTGGCAGGAGACAAAAATTGCGTTGCGTGAAATTCTCAAAGAGAGAATTTCTCGTTGAGCTTAGCTGTCGTTCTAAATATATACGGTTGTCACTGTAGCTCCAGACAAAAGGCCTCTTTGCTGAGTAAGACACTGTAGCACTTTATCCTGCTTAACAGCTCAGTCACTCTGCTCAGTCAAAGGGAACATCAAGTTTAAGTCACAGTCCATCCATCATGGCCAGGAGGTCGTCACCCTTGCTGCTAGAACTGGGGGCGGGTTCTCCCGTCTCTCCAAACTCTCCCATGATCTTAGCCAGCTCTGCATTGGTCTGTTTGTCCTGAAATGAAAAATGAGAGGTGCGTTGTTACTCTCATGGTCCTCTGGTAGTTTCAAGTTAACCTAAGACTGAAAATCTTTAGCCTGTCAAAAACCAATTAGACAAACTGAGAGCTTGGTCTCAGTGTGGGTGGATCTGGTAATCTGGCATTACAATGTTTTCTGAGGCCAAGGATCAAAAGTGTGTTACTGTACAAGCATACAAACATGAAGCCTTACCTTTGTTGCCTGGATATTAATAACTTCATAGGAAAGCTCATCAGGTCTTGATATCAAAGCTTCCCTGTGGGGATAATCTGTATTTCAATATTTGTATGAAATCGAGTGCAAAACAAACAGCATGTCTAACTGCACTTTCTTCGTACAGTGACGTTTGACTCACAAAACCTGGCAGGGTCACGTTACTCCACAATAAAAAGTCATTCATTATATTTTGCATAAATAAAATGTTTTAAAAGTCTATTTTTTGATACACACTACCAGTAAAAAGTTTTTGAACAGTAAGTTTTGAATGTTTTTTAAAGAAGTCTCTTCTGCTCACCAAGCCTGCATTTATTTGATCCAAAGTACAGCAAAAACAGTAACATTTTGAAATATTTTTACTATTTAAAATAACTGTTTTGTATCTGAATATATTTTAAAATGTAATTTATTCTTGTGATTTCAAAGCTGAATTTTTAGCATCATTACTCCATGATCCTTCAGAAATTATTCTAATATTCTGATTTGCTGCTCAAAAAACATTTATTATTATTATTATAATTATTATATTGAAAACAGCTGAGAGATATTTTTTAGGTTTTTTGATGACTAGAAAGTTCAGAAGAACAGCATTTATCTGAAATCTTTTGTAACATTATAAATGTCTTTATCATAACTTTTGATCAATTTAAAGCATACTTGCTAAGTAAAAGAAGAAAAATACTGACTCCAAGCTTTTGAATAGTATAATGTTTAATGTTACAAAAGCTTTTTATTTTAGATAAATACTGATCTTTGGATCTTTCTATTCATCAAAGAATCCTGAAAAAATGTACTCAACTGTTTAAAATATCAATAATAATGATAATAAAAAAATGTTTCTTGAACAGCAAATCAGCATATGGACTAAAGACTTCAGTAATGATGCTGAAAATTTAGCTTTGATCACAGGAATAAATTACATTTTAAAATACGTTTAAATAGACAAAACATATTTAAATAGTAAAAATATTTCAAAAAATTACTGCTTTTACTGTATTTTGGAACAAATAAATGCAGGCTTGGTGAGCAGAAGTGACTTCTTCAAAAAAATATAAAAAATCTTACTGTTCAAAAACTTTTGACTGGTATTGTAATTTATTTGAATATAAATGTTTTATCCGTATAAATGTCTTTTGACTAATTAAATGCATTCTTGTTGACAAAAAAAATATTTGTAATTGATTTAAAAAAGAAATCTTCTAAAAAACAGTTTAATGAGAATAATTACTGAGAATAATAAGAATAATTAAAAATAATTTTAATAATTTTGCTTTTATTTTTAGGGTGAAATACCACTCATTGTTTCAGTGAGACACAGCCTTAAATCTATTACTGACAGTCAATTCTATTTTGACTTTGGAAAAAAGTATCAAAACTCAAATAAAGACTCACTCTTCCTCCTCGTCGGTAGCAAAAAGGTTCACACGGAAGCCAGAGTCAGTGTTAGCTGATTTCTGCACCTCCAGACCTCCCATTAGTCTAGCAAGCAGGTTGAGCTCTTCTTTTGCCAAAGGATTTGGAGTTGTGTTGACCTTCAGAAGAGTATGAATCATGTCAAATATGCATGCTAACTATATTAGCATTACACATGTTCAGTAGTTTTTTAGCCATATGTTCTATGATCTATTTAATGAACCAACATTCCAAAATACATGCATATATGAAAAAGATCAAATTCATCATTGTCAACTAGATTTTTAAACAAAGTATAATTAATTCATAATCATACCTTGGTGTGTTGTGAGGAGTTTTTGGAGGTTCCAGACATGTGTGTCTCGACAGGGCGGCTCACACTGTACCTGAAAGAACAAACAGGACAATTGCACAAATGATGTTCCAGTGAAAGGCTACCTGGCTCAGGTTTACAGCTAAATTATTCACATATCAATTAGAGATGAGATTTGCGACAAATAAACCGTAACCCGTGATGAATTATACCTTGTATCTGAAGATCCACAGGTGTGAGTCATATGATTCCCTATTGAATATTAGTAGAAGTGAGTATTATTAGAAGGTGGATGATGCTCACATGTTTGTGCCCAGTTTGATGACTCGATCACCATACATTTCAAAAGAACCTTCACGGAGAGCGGCGCTGTAATTGCCACAGTCGCGGAACTGCATCCTTCTCACCTCCTCACCACTACAGCTAAACAGCCTGGAAATTAAACACAGCGATGAAAAAATATTTAATAAATCATGAATAAATCAACGTCATATGTTGCATGGGTATATTTGTAGCAATAGCCAACAATACAAAGTATGGGTCAAAATGATCAATTTTTCTTTTGTGCCAAAAATCATTAGGATATTAAGTAAAAATCATGTTCCATGAAGATATTTTGTAAATTTCCTACCATAAATATATCAAAACTTAATTTCTGATAAGTAATATGCATTGCTAAAAACCTTTATGGACAACTTTAAAGGCGATTTTCTCAATATTTTGATTTTTTTACACCCTTAGCAGATTTTCAAATAGTTGTATCTCGGCCAAATATTGGCCTATCCTAACAAACCATACATCAATGAAAAGCTTTATTTATTCAGCTAAATACTGATGTTGATGAAAAACAGTTCATGGACATCTTATTTGCCAACTACCACTAACCTCTATTAAAATAACTGCTTTCTGTCACAGTCTAAGCACAGACCCTGCTATATTTAGAAAATGTCCCAGTCTCTTGATAATGCAATTAACTATAAACCCTTACCGGCAGACTTTGTCAGTTCTAAATGAAGGAAGTGATTTCAGAGCAAACATATGCACAGTTTCAGCTATGAATTTAGAGGCTATTTATTCATAATGTTCAAATCAAATCCTGACATTTTCAGCCTTTTTAAATGCTCTAGTTACGTCAATACTTGAAAAATCTGGTTTTGCTCCATTAAAGGAGAAGTCCACTTCCAGAACAAAAATTTACAGATAATGTACTCACCCCCTTGTCATCCAAGATGTTCATGTCTTTTTTTCTTCAGCCGTAAAGAAATTATGTTTTTTGAGTTAAACATTTCAGGATTTTTCTCCATATAATGGGCTGCGTTTACAGCCACATTTAAACTGCATTTTGGAAGTTCAAAATCGGGGCACCATAGCAGTCCATTATATGGAGAAAAATGCTGAAATGTTTTCCTCAAAAAACGTAATTTCTTTACGACTGAAAGAAAGAAAGACATGAACATCTTGGATACAGGGGGGTAAGTACATTATATGTGAATATTTGTTTTGGAAGTGGACTTCTCCTTTTAACTCTAGAAACACTAGCAGAATCCTATACTGCTAACCTTATGAGTCCTGGGGTGTGTGTCCCATACGGAACAGGGCCCGATGTGGGGAGAACAAATCGCCCATTGGAGTTCTGTACTTTGTCCTTTAGGAAAATTGATACCTAAAAAAACAAGTTTCACGTCATATTTAAATATATGGCTTTTTCGCAACTTCATAAACATGACCAATACTTTTGGACTTTAAATTTACATATGTGACCCTACAGCACAAAACCAGTCTTAAGTAGCTGGGTATATTTGTAGAAATAGCCAAAAATATATTGTGGGTCAAAATTATCAATTGTTCTTTTTATGCCAAATATAATTAGGGTATTAAGTAAAGATCATATTCCATGAAGATATTTTGTACATTTCCTACCGTAAATATAGCAAAACTTAATTTTTGATTAGTAATATGCATTGCTAAGAAGGAACTTTAAAGGTGATTTTCTCAATATTTTGATTTTTTTGCACCCTCAGATTCCAGATTTTCAAACAGTTGTACCTCGCCATATGTTGTCCTATCCTAACAAACAACACATCACAAAAAATCTTATTTATTCAGCTTTCAGATGATGTATAAATCTCAATTTCAAAAATTGACCCTTATGACTGGTTTTGTGGTCCAGGGTCACATATTGTATTTTTAAGTATTCTATACTAAAGATGAAAATTCTGCTATTACATTAATTACTCATCTTCACGTAGTTCCCAACCCGTAAGCCCTGCAGATTTCAGCAAAAATATCTTAATTTGTGTTCCAAAGATGAACAAAGGTCTTACAGATTTGAAGCAACATGAGGGTGAGTAATTAATGACAAAATTTTCATTTTTGTGTGAACTATCCCTTTAATGCACATGTATCAAAATAGAGAAAAGACTTACTCTTATATGCATATCTTGAAAGAAGATAAGGAGTGTTTGTCTAATTAGTTGAAACTCTCCACCAGATAAAGGGGTATATATCTAGGAGTTACAAGCAAAAGACACTCTCAAATCCAAAATCACAGCAGTGCTAGTTCATATAAATGATCATTTATCATTTACCAGTTACTTACTGACAATGAAAAAAAATAGTTAATCATATTAAATAATTGAAAAGCAGTAGGACCATTACACAGAGATTGAAAAGACCTTGCTACCTCTATAAGTTGTTTGTTTGTTTCATCCACTTGGCTGAGGATGCTGGGAGTGTCTTTCACAAAGTCCCTGATGGCATCCATATGGTTGAAGGACACAAGGAGGATGTCTTTAGGACGAGGACATAGCAGGACTTGATACTTGAATGCCATGGTCATCAAATCATAGAGCTGTGTACAGGACAAGCATAATATGAGTTGATGCAGTTGCCATTACATATTTTATCATATTACACACCAGAGGGAGCCATTCAACACTATTTGCTTATTATAACGCAATAGTATTTAAAGAGAATTTTAAAGTAAAATCAAAATACAATAATCGTTTAACGGAAGTTGCTGTCTTAAGTAAGTGAAAAAGAAAAGTGAAAAAGAAAACTGACTGACTGAAGAAGTGATATGTTTACTAAGAATACTTGTAGATTGAGAAATTTGTGGAAAGGATTGCACTAAAATATCACTAAGATGTCAGTTCATTCAAGAAATGACAATGCATCCTTGACTTTAGTCTTCACCTTGTCCATACTAGCTTGGTTGAGTCTCATGATGGAGGCATGAGCCAGTCGGTCAAACACCGTCCTCAGGGCCTTCTTGGAGTACAGCTCCTGTGGTTTGAACAGCTCCTCCAGGAACTTCTTATTGAACATGGTAGTAATGATATCATTCATAACTACCACAACACAAACACAGAAAGAGTTGCAATGAGTCAAAAGCAATTCTGAGCAAACATGAAGCTGAAAACCAAGCAAGCAGAATGCAGTCTGTGCTGTGAAAAGCTGGTTTGCCAGGAAACATAGATACACAAAAATAACATAAATCAAAATGTAGTTAAAAACCAAGCTTTATTGGCTTGGCAGATGTTTTCACAGAGAAGCGGGCTGGAAACTGTCATCAAATGTTGACTGAGGAAAACACAAGTGCTATAAACATACTGCCATATGGAGGATTTTTATTTACTTCCTGTATCTTTGGGGTTCTCATTCTACAGTAGTGCTTTGCTCACACAAAAATGTTAAATTATAATTAAAATAGCACAGAAACCCCGTCTCCCTCTACATAGCGAGTGCCTATGAGAGGTGGCATGTGCACACACGCGCACTACTTCGGTCTACAGCCAGTAGCAAAGCAAGCAGAATATTAACAATACCTCTTTTTCTGTCCTCCTCTAGCCAATCTGCTACAGTGGCTACAAAGATTGCAAATCAAAAAGGACATATTTAAAATGTTCCTTGCAGGAAGTTAACTAAATAGCAGGTATAGCCTAAGCTACATGTGTAGACATCAAGTCTGCAAGCATTAAGCAACTTATTCTGTTTTTTGTTTTTTTTGACCTCTGCAGCAACTGATACGAAAGTGTGATGTCGGCAAAACTGCAAAGTTAAGTTAATTAAGAATATTTCAAAATGCAGAAAAGACACAGGAAACCCTGATACAGGAACATATATTAAACAGGAAACCATGATACTGACTACTGACAAGCTGTTGAGCAAATGTAATAGAGCCACAGTGTTGCCTGCAACAGAAATAACGCAAACACACACACAGTCCATTTGACATCCAAGTTTTTATAAACTACAAAAGTATGTATGTACTGAACGCTTTTGACTTTTTAATATTAATACTGTATAGTGGCCCTCAACATATTTGGCCATACTGTAGTTCACATCTATTGTATTTTGACAGTACACTAAGAAATCTACAAAAATACTACATATAGTTTTTTTGTTTGTTTGTTTGTTTTTGTTAATTAACCTGTATTCTTAAGTTTGCACTGCATTGGGTTGTATTTTAGGGTTAACATAAAATTAACAGATAATTTCCTGGCAGAAAATTACCAGAACATTTTTTTTTCTTGTGTGTTCTGTTTAGTTACAAAAACAAAACAAACAAAACAAAACAAAACAAAACAAACAAACAAAAAAAATATATATACACACACACACACACACATATATAAATTTTTATTTTATATATGTATATAAAATAAAATTATTTTCGTGAAATCTTTTGTTTGCGCTTATGCTATATTTGTATATTTGTGTGTGTGTGTGTAAATATATATTTACATAAATTATACATAAATCATTCATTTTATATATTAATTAATTTATATACTTATTTTTAAAATAAATAAATAATAATCAAAAAAAATATATATAATAAAATTATTTTTGTGAAATCTTTTGTTTGCGCTTGTGCTACATTTGTATATTTGTGTGTGTGTGTAAATATATATTTACATAAATTATACATAAATCATTCATTTTATATATTAATTAATTTATATACTTATTTTTAAAATAAATAATAATCAAAATATATATATATAATAAAATTATTACTTATTTTTAAAATAAAATATATGAAATAAAAAAAAATATATTTTATATATGTATTTAAAATAAAATATTATTTGTGAAATCTTCTGTGTTGGTGCTATATTTGTATATGTGTTATATATGAATGTGAAAATGAGGTATTATTTAATTCAAAATTCACTCTGCATTCTGTGTAACTACAGATATTTCTGGCTCAGTGCATGAGAAAACCCTCAGTTTGAAAACACGACCTTTAAAAAACTGTACTGTAATCTACAGAAATAGATAAAGTTTAATAGAATAAACATAAAGGTGTATTTGATGTTTTCCTTCCCCTAATCTGAAACGACACATTATGAAGCCAAATAGCCCAAAATATCAGAATTGACCAGGGCTTGAAAAAACAGTGTTTCTGTCTGTGTGTCTAGTGTCTGTTATCTACAAAGAATGACATAACACTGCAAAAAAAAAAAAATCACGTTTCCTGCATAAACCCTATGACTAAACTGGGCCACTGGATCACTGTATTCAAATACACAGGCTAACTGGCTAATCACGTACAGCAATAGCAGAAAATCCAACTTCTTTAGAAAGATACTAAACCACGATCATAAATACAACGTTTTTATATGACTTGCTTTATCAAGTCTCTGTCATATTAGCTGCCATCTACCTTTCTTCGCTTTATCTGCTGGGATATTCTGAGCCCGCAGACGCTGATCCAGGATGTAGAGCATTTCTCCACCCAGATTAATGAAGAGAAGAGGAAGCGTTCGCGTCGACATCCTCTCAGGAGATGGATGAAGAGCAGCTAGTATCGGTAAGCAATCACAGGTTGTCAATAAAAAGCCGCGATCTGCGCTCTCTGAAGATCCTGCAGAATAAATAAGCGTCTGTAAGCCCTCTCTCGGTTGCCAGGTCACCGCCAACAACAGCCAATCAGAGGCGCTCGTACTGCTGCGCGACGGTGACGTAATACGTCTCGCCATGAAAATCAAATATGTATTTTTATGGTCGTTAAATAAAACAAACAAAAAAAGTATTAGAATCAACAATAAGCGAGTCAAAACACTAAGCGTACAAAAATTGTGTTTTTTTAAATAGTTTTATTTAATATGATTTAGTATGATTGATCCCACTGTACTGTTTGGCTGATTATTAAATATGACACACAGCTCCTGTACAGTAACTTATTAATGCTGTAGATTGGCACATTTAAGCATTACAGCAAAATTGTCAGCACATACAATGTGTTAATGAATACTGAATATAAACTGGAATGATGTAACACGTTTTACTTGTTGTTGTTTTTTTGTTTTGTTTTGTTTTGTTTTTTTTTCCAAAGAATGTATGTTTATGAATTCGATCCTGGTTTTAATCTTTTAGTAATTAAGAGAATATTAACAAATGGCAAGAGTTGATTTCAATGAATTTGAATGCTTGTAAAAATAGTGGTGTCAAACGATTAATCACGATTATTCGCATCCAAGTTTTTTGCTCACATAATATTTCTGTGTGAATGGTTTATATTTATTATGTACAGTCAAACCAAAATTTATTCAGACACCTTCACATTATCAGTTCATTCACTATAGTTTAGAAAATGGTAAAATATGACAAATTCATCTTGATAATGTCAGATAACACTGATAGAAAGGTATGCAATGGATTACAGTGTTAGTGTGACAATATTTACACAACTATTAATACTTTGTTGACCAATTATCAAACAATGCTTAATTTTGTTTAGACTGTGGTGTAAAAAGGTCGCATTAACGATTAAAGAAAAAAACACTTGGTTGGTCAAAGTGTCTAAATAATTTTTGCTCCCAAATTTTTTACTGGTAGTCCATTGTATGAAGAATTTTTGGGTGTAATATGTCACAGTTTACTTTATTTTGCTATCCTCACTTACTACAGTGTCCTGTACCCATTAATTAAAAAAAAAAAAAAAAAAAAAAAAAAAAATGATATTTGGTGTCTGGATAGTTTTTGATTTGACTGCATCTCAACAAAAACGTTTATATTTTGGATGCGATTAATCATGATTAATTGTTTGACAGTACTAAACTTATTTTAAAAAAATCTTCAAGAGTTATTAGTAAAGACAGTAACTAGGTCTCTCCATTCCTGATACGAATTTCTCTGGTCATTCGACATGTTTCAAATATTCCACAGCAACAGGTCATCAAAGCATCGTTGCATATTGTGCCCTGCAGGGAAACAAAATGAATGCGGTTGTTTAATATGTACAAACCAAGGGAAAAAAGCAATAAATGCATGGATAATAATTCTTAAATATCCTTAATTTGTAGCATAAATTACCTGTATTCCATAGGTCAGTCGCATGTGTGTCCTCATTGCAGCCATTCCTCCAGGTACACATGCTAGACATACATTCTCACCATACTTGTTTGCTGCGTAACAGCTGAGAGCTATTGGACAGATACAGCCAAGTGCACCTAGACAGAGTGAAAATACAGAAAATTGCTTAAAGATCATGCATTTTATATGGACCACATGCCTCTGCGACTGATAAAACCAGTAAACTGACTAACGTTATGAGTCCTCCTTGGCTAAATATTAAACCACATCTAAAATACGGTATCTTTGAAGTTCACGTTGCATATGCTTCAGATGATTTGCTGACTCCTCTCAGAACTTACAGACAAGTAGGTCACTGCAGCAAGAACAAAGACCGGTGCTCCACTCTCCAGTCTGCACATTTGTACCATAAGATCCAGCACCGGGCTGAGTGATGACTGGGTTTGACATGTTAGTCAGAATAAACAGTCCAGCAAAGAAGAAGAGAAAATGGCTTGTGAGGTTTCCTTCCTAGATGGTTTGTAAGAAGAGTGACAAATGCATATCTTATCAGTTGTTGCACACAAATAAGAGTTACGTATTGCCAGTTAATCACCATTTTAGAAAGAAAAAGACTTATTTTATCACTTTTTCCATTCTACTTTTTGAGTACTTTGTGCTAAAAAAAACAGTTCACCCCAAAATGAAAATTCGCTCATAATTGTCGCATTTCGTCCCAACAAAAGATGGTTATACAAATCCTTTCAGTGTTTTTTCTATACATACAATGAAAGTCAAAGGTGTCCAATTATTGTTTCCAACCCCACTGCGTTTTTTTTTTTTTTTTTGCAAAAAGTAGTTGAAACAGCTCAAAATATCTTTTTTGTGTTCCACTTTACAAAGAAAATCATACAGATTGGGTGAACTGTACTTTTTTTTTTTTAATTCTTACAGCACAGAATATTATACATTCCCATAGACATTTTGATATGTAAAAAGTGTTTCTGTCTATAGAAAACAAACAAATCTAGACCAGATCTACCAACACTGGTTATTTTAACTGATTTTTACAGTCTATATCCCACCAATTTGTAATATCAAAATAAATCATTTTAGCTGATTGTAACATAAGAAACAGTTTCGTGTTTAAGGCTATGAAAGTGGTATTTTTATATCTTTAAAAAGTTCCATAATATAAAAGAGTAGACTCCGAAAAGTACCTCGTGTTCTTCTAAGCCTCTTGATCTGGGGCAGCTGAAAAGGAAGTTGTGACACACACCAGCACACCGCGTTTGCTACTCTCGTATGCAGCGTTTCCGATTTACGCATATAAGCTTCACAAAAGGCTCATCGCAAAGGGGGGCGGTCTGCGTTGTAATAGGAAATGCGACCTACCAGAATTCTTAACAATCAATATACAATCTCACATGAGTAAAGAATTGATAGTTGACCTCAGATTGTTCACCTGATTGTCATACATTTCTTGTAAAATTACAGAGTTCAGGGAACTGAGAGCAGCCTAACTATTTGCACACGCCGAAGAACCACAATGCATCAGTCTTGCATATGACACAGGTCTTCATCAGCTGTCAATCCAAAACTCCTGAGTATGTGAAACTAATGTCATCAAAGTATTTCTGTGAAGTAATTCTGACACAATTATCAGTATTTTGAGAAACAATGACCACAGAATGAATTTTAAGATCTTTTATTTGGTGCATCTAAAAAAAAAAAAAAAAATCAGAGAAACTAAGTGGCATGCAAATAATTTGATGTGGAGTCTGAGGTTTCTGTTTAGTTTTTCTTTGAAAGTAACATCAAAAGAGGATATATCAGATTGTTCTTCTGGACATGTCAGCACACGAGTCTTGTCAGCTGTCTGAACCTCACTACGCTGCAGCTCCTTGTGGTTCTGTAGAGGATGTTGGCTCCTTTCCCTTAGCCTCCGCTGCTCTCTGTTTCTCTCTCTGCTCTGCTTTTTGTTTCTGGACTTCTTGAAAGATCTGAGAGGAAGAAAATACTATGTAAACAACATGTGACACACACACCCTACAAAAACATTGAGAGGTTTTGGCTAAGCCAAGCTGAGAACATTACCTTGTTGCAGAAGGCCTTTTTGGCCAACCAACGTCGGGTGACCCGCCGATAGTATTCGGGAGGAAACGTATATGTGATCCCGAGCTCTTGACACACCTTCTCGAAGGAATCATAACGGGTCCTTCTCAGAAGCTTCAGCTTTTTCTTCCTGCTGTCGATGGCCATGAGCATCCATCTTTTGTTGGCTTTATCCTAATGTAATGGGGAAAAAAAAGAGGTTTTGATCAGTGCTGTCAAACAACTGCTATTAATCGCATCCAAAATAAGTTTTTGTTTACAAGATATATATGTGTGTACTTTGTCTATTTATTATGTATATATAAATGCACACAGCTGAATGTATACATTTAAGAAAAATGCTGTTTATATATTAAAAATATACATAATGTCAATTATATGAATATAAATATATACATGTAAATATTTTTAAAATATTGGGTGTATATGTGTGTGTATATACATGTACTATGAACAGTATACACACAATTTATGTAAACAAACACTTTTATTTCGGATGTGATTAATCACGATTAATCGTTTGACAGCTTTAGCTTTGATGCTGTTGGATGGAAATTCTGTCATTATGTCGTTCCAAATTCATAACTTTTACATGGTGTTTGCATATAAATGTGTCTTAGCACCACCCTACAACGATAAAAATACGTTTTTTTTAAACCACCAAAAACCTAAACAGTCTCAATTATCAAGCCGTTTAGATTTTCTGAGCAATATGATGTCATACTGCTCAGGCCCCACCCACAACTGTTGACAGACTGTCCCATATTAGCATATTCCCGCCCTCAGCCAGTTGTATGCTGTCTGCCATTTTCTCTGCGCTTAAGCAGCTCCCGACATCAGAGTCACTGAGGAACGCAGTGGATTTATTTACTGTTTGATGGTAACACACCACCGAATACAGAAAAAATGACTGAGGGGGCGGAGTGAGCAGTAGCTCATTATCATTTAAAGAGACATGCACCAAAACAGGTCACTGTGAACAGCTGTTTTTGACAAGGTAAAAAGGTGTTGTTTACACAACCAGTGAGGAATTTTAATCAAAGTATGTTGCAGACATTTCATTAAGATCCTAAAGGATCATACCAACTTGGGGAAAATGGGCCTCTGATGTCCCCTAAAAGAGTTTTTTGTTCATCTTCTGGAACACAAATGAAAATATTTTTACTATTCTCTCATCCTTTTTTGGCCATTCACTGAAAGTCCACACAACCAAAACTTTGACGCATTAAAATTACAAAAAGTAATCCACTGTAAAAGTTAAGCAAGTCATAGTGCAAGACATGATAGCTTTTGCACTCACTTTTAATGGATGGATGTATTTGATGAAGGAATATTAAAAACTTTTTATTTGTATTCCAAAGATGAACAAAAGGTGTTTGGAACAACATAAGGTTGAGAAAATCATTTTTGGGTGAACTATCCCTTTAAATAACAGAACTAGGAACTGAAAACTACCAAAATGGGTCACTGTGAACAGAGCTGTTTTTGACAAGGTAAAAAGCTGTTTTACACAACCAGTGATTTTTTTAATCCAAGTATGTTGCAGACATTTCATGAAAATCCTAAAGAATCATACCAACTGGAAAATGGGTATCTGATGTCCCCTATAAAGAGTTTTTTGTTCATCTTCAGCAACACAAACAAAAATATTTTTACTATTTTCTCATTAATTTTGTCCAACCATTAAAAGTCCACCTAAACAAAACCTTGACACATTAAAACGTACAAAAAGTAATCTACTGTAAAAGTAATCCATATGAATCAAGCCGTTTAGCATAAGTCTTCTAAAATTACATGACTGTTTTTGGACAGACTTTTAATAAATGGGTATTTATCTAACAAGTCTCTTTATTTGTGTTCCAAAGATGAACAAAAGGGGTTTGGAACAACATGAGGGCAAGTAAATCATTTATGAGGGCAAGTAAATCACTATCCCTTTAAATAACAGGACTAGGAACAGAAAACTTTGTTTAATGACATGAATGTGTTTACAATTACTCATATAAACTAGCATATACAATGATTTATACACTTAAACATATGAAATAAAGTAACATCTGCAAACAAATGTTTCTAAAGTTTTCCCACAACTAACTTCCTTATTTCAGCTATTTTCGCAACGTTTTACCAACCGTTTCGCAATAACGTTTTACTAAGGTTATTATTTGGCGAGGTATTAAGTAATTTCCTCTCAAGTTCAGTTTTTAAAGAAGAGCTACCATCTATTTTGCTCATTTAATTTTAAAATCTAATTTATTCCTGTGATGGCAAAGCTAAATTTTCATGAGCCATTACTCCAGTCTTCAGGGTCACATTTTCCTCCAGAAATCATTCTAATATGCTGATTTGGTGCTCAAGAAACATCTGTTATTATTATTACAGCATTCAACATCTGAAGTGGATTAAAACCTTTTGTCAAAGTTGTCCTAAAACCAAAACAATACCCGTTCTTATCTTAGGACAACTTTAATTAACTTCTTTGATCCATTTCAAATGTTGACTACTGTATTATCAGTGTTGGAAACTGTTGTGCTGGTTATTTTTACGGAAGCTGTGATACACTTTTTAGGATTCTTTAATGAATACAAAACTCAAAAGAACAGAACTGAACAATATTAGACTTTACTGTCAATTTTGATCAATTTAATGTGTCCTTGCTGAAACTATATAACTATAAACTATTCATTTCTTTAAAAAAAAAAAAAAAAGTAAAGTACCCACACTTTCAAACATCAGTGTATATACTTCAATTACTATTAAACACATGAGCTTATACACAGGATATCCTGTTTGCCTCTGTGGGTGTTAATCAAGTAGAGTGGGAACAAATGTTTTGACACCTTTACTAAAGGCCCAAAAAAAAGTCATGCTGTTGAAAACTTATGTTTACCTTAGGGTGCTTGTGCAAGTGCTCCTGGAAGTTGCGAATACGTGCTGTCAAAATCGCCACTGTAATGCAAACAAGGACAGTCCGCATGATTGAGTCATGTTCTGAGATTCTAGTATGGTTAAAACAGTGACTTTGTCAACTGTTAAAAAAGAGAACTTGCCCTTGACTTCTGTTGAGCTGCGGTCGTTCTCATCCCTTCGGACCTTGGCAATAAGCTGTTCCTCTTTCAGTCGCAGTTTTTCACTCTAAAGAAAACATTATGACAGATAATTACATTGATTTAACATTTTTTGTAGCTCCTAAGTCAATCATGACTTGCAAAATAAAAAGCCACAACTGCACTGCAGCTGAGGTTTTCCACCTTATTTTGAATTATTAAAAAATATTAAATAAAGAATCAAAAGGAAACCCCGTACATGATTTGCAAGCTCCAGCGTAAGCAGTTTCTTCACAACATCGTCTACCCTGCAAAGATATGACATCATACTGATACTGTTGTGCACTCAAGCACATAAAGGAAGTCTGAAGAAATCATGTACTTCCTAAACCCAAATATCACAAGGATGAGTGGGTCAATGCAAAAACGGAAAGTACACACACAAAAAAAAAAACAACAAAAAAAAAACACATACGATTGTGCAAGTGGGACAGATGCATATTCATGCTTCAGCATGGATGGATGCAGGTCCTGAAGCTGACTTGGGAATTCTGGGAAGAAAATCAGAAAAGAACCAATGAGTCCTATCAAAAATTGACATCAAATGGCCAGGCTATCAAATGAACTGTATGTAGAGATTTCATTATTTTTCCTCTTACCTTGTTTCTTTCTAGAGGGCCGAGCATACTGCCTCACCGGTTGGTTTAGGAGGGTTTCATCCCCTGAAATGAACAGTACAGTCAATGTGTGTATAGCCTGAGGTACTTTAATATTGCCTAATAAAACAAACTATAATGCATAAGTGAAGAAACCACATTTCCTGAGCTCCAAGAATGAAGGAAAATGTTGTTTTTATTTAGTGCATGTTGTATCATTGCAGGTCTGCTTTAATAATTAGAATTATTAATAATGCAGAACCCTTTAACCAGGAGGTGTATTTGATAGTCAAAAAGCTTTATAGTCTCTGCAGCTCAAGAGTATAACACACGTCAGTAGTGACAAAGTGTCACCAAGGGTGGGGGTGATATGGTTGGCCACATCCTTCCCGCACACCCACTCAAGGAAAAGACACGTCTGTGAGACTATCATGACACCTCATCAAAAAAAAAAAAAAGGTGTCATCATCATGAGATAAAATAAGACAAACTTGTTGTCTTAAAAATGTTCTTACATCATTTATTACTTTTGCACTGACAGAATTACACAAACCGGCAAACAATGCATTCTAATGTACACAGTTTTACATATACTATATATTTTAAGGAGTTCCTAAAATGTCTTAAATACATCTGGTTTAGACAATTATTACCAAACCATGAAGAAAAACAGCTCTATTTAGAGATTTAGTGGTTTGCAAGTAAACTGTGTATCTGTAGTTGATCTCAGCCTCTTTACATCCTGATGGTTAAATAATAGTATTGCAGCCAGAGATGCATCTAACATGTGAAATGATGTCATGTACCACCATAAAAGTTTTCTTAGCATAGATGAATATGTACTGAAAACCTTTTCATGTGCTTTTTTTTATTGGATTTTACATGTTAAAGGAGAAGTCCACTTCCAGGACAACAATTTACAAGTAACTTACTCACCCCCTTTTCATCCAAGATATTCATGTCTGTCTTTCTTCAGTTGTAAAGAAATTATGTTTTTTGAGGAAAACATTTCTGCATTTTTCTTCATATAATGGACTGGTATGGTGCCCCGATTTTGAACTTCCAAAAGGCAGTTTAAATGCAGCTTCAAACAATCCCAAATGCGGTTGTAAACAATCCCAGCCGAGGAAGAAGGGTCTTATCTAGCGAAATGATCGGTAATTTTCATTTAAAAAAAATAAAATCTATATACTTTTTAATGCCAAACGCTTGTCGTGTCTCACTCTGCTTGGACTGTTTTTGTTCCGGTTCATGACAGTTAGGGTATGTCGAAAAACTCCCATCTCATGTTCTCCCTTAACTTCGAAATCATCCTATATCGCTGTTTTACCTTTTTTGTTAAGAGTGTTTGATCTTCTTTGCATGTTCACATTCCAAAGACTGGGTCGGTACTTTTGCAGCAATGTAGGATGATTTTGAAATGATTTTTGAAGTTGAGGGAGAAAATACGATTGGAGTTTTTCGACATACCATACAACAGTCTTGAGGCAGAATACACAGAGTTCAGGGAGAGAAAGGCAAGACGAGTGTTTGAGATTAAAAAGTATTTAAATTTTATTTGTTTCTAATGAAAATTACAGATCATTTTGCTAGATAAGACCCTCCTTTCCACGACTGGGATCATTTACAACAGCATTTGGGATCGTTTGAAGACGCATTTAAACTGCTTTTTGGAAGTTCAAAATCAGGGCACCATATCAGACCATTATATAGAGAAAAATGCTGCAATGTTTTCCTTAAAAAACATAATTTCTTTACGAATGAAAAAAAAAAAAAAAAAAAGACATCTTGGATGACAAAGGGGTGAGTACATTATATGTGAATCTTTGTTTTGGAAGTGGATTTTATATTTGACTCTATCCAGTCACTTACATTAAAGGGATAGTTCACCCAAAAATGAAAATTCTGTCATTAATTACTCACCCTCATGTTGTTCCAAACCCAGAAAACCCAGAAGACCTTTGTTCATTTTCAGAACACAAATTAAGATATTTTGGATGAAATTCAACAGCTTTTGTTTTCTTTTGCACACAAAAAGTATTCTCGTACCTTTATAATATTACGGCTGAACCTCTGATGTCACATGGACTATTTTAACAATGTCCTTACTACCTTTCTGGACCTTGAACGTGGTAGTTGTGTTGCTTTCTTTGCAGGGTCAGAAAGTTCTCAGATTTCATCAAAAATATCTTAATTTGCGTTGAAGGTCTTTTCATCACTCTCTTTAACACTTGTAAATGGCACTACTAGTTATTGTCATCTTTTTTATTTTTAATATCACTATCAAAATGTTTTCATGATGTAATTATTATAAATATTTTCTAAACAGATTTCTTCCTTTCTCAGATAAGTGCAATATACATTGCCCATGTTAATACTGAATAAAAAAAACCCTGCGTTTTCAACAAATAGCTTACCTAAAAATCAAACTGTCATCATTTACTCAACCTCATGTCATTCAAAACCTGACCTGAATGACTTTCTTGCGCAATCAGGCAGTTTAGCTTACCACTGACTTCCAGAGTAGAGACAAAAAAAAAAACCTTTGTTCCACAGAGGAAAGAAAGTCACAAGAGGTTTGGAACAACAACATGAGGGTTAATAAATGATGACAGAATTTCATTTTAGGGTGGACTTGTACTACTAAAATAGTAAAGTGTCATAGAATGCTAAACCAGTGACCTACTTAGCTCTGATTACTGAGAAAAAGACTTTCAGGCACTAAAAATGGGTAAGTGTTTCTGCTGATGCCTAAGACATCTGCTGCTGTATTTCTATGCAAATGTGAGTGAGTTACAAATTCAATTCTTGGGAAAATCTCCAAAGTTCAGTTTCGCAAAACAGCTTAATACATGTTTTAGGGTGTTAAATCACCTATACACCCACTCCTTCATAGTTCATAAGTCTTGCGGGAATTGGTAATATAACACATTTCCCCCCACACATTTTTTTTTTTGCCCCAATAACAAGAAAACATGCGCGGGAAAAAAAGATGTAACCCTAGCGAAATATACTGGCACCAACCTCTCTTGCAAAGCTCAGGACCTGTAACTGGGTTGCCAGATTGAGAACCACAAAAAAAAAAAAAAAAAAGAAAAAAGGCCAGCATGAACAACACACCACAATATTCTTCGGGACTACCCCTGTAATAAAGATACTGCATACTTATCATCTGATAAATCATTCGAAACCATCTGAATGTTTGAGGTCGGTTAGATTTATTAATGTTTTTGAATAAGGTCTTTTACGCTCACCAAAACGATTTAATTAAGTCTAATGTTTACTTTTTTTATGCATCTTATTCCTACTCAAGCCTTCAGTGTCACATGATCCTTCAAAACTTATTCTAATATTTCTTACATATAATAGAAATCGTTAGAATAGAAATTATTCTTATATTTCTTTCTAAACAGTTGTGCTGCTTAATATTTTTAATACATTAAAATATGCTTAAAATATATTTTTGAAAAATCTAACTAACCCCAAACTTTAAAACATTAGTTTACTACTAGTAACTTTTATAATTGTGGTGGCGTAGCTCGGTGATTAAACAGCTAGGTCGATAACCCATGTTTCAAATCACCAAAAAAAGAATAATTCATGAGCCATCACTTCGCAGCGAGCCCAGTTTACTCCAGAGGGACTTTCCCTGTAGTAGGTGTACAGTACAATTTGAATACGTGTACAGTCACTTTGAATAAGAAATAATCCGTAAAAGCACAGCTAATAGTAAAAAACCCACAACAGAAACTTAGACCACGACCTATAAAGAGAATGGTTATTTCATAACCCTGTCTATCATCCTACACAATACATGCTGTCTAGTGAAGGCTGTACTGCGAAGTGCTTGTAATCTTTTAGAGACAGCAACTACCTAAAAAGGAGATAAAGAACACAAATACTAGAGCTAAACTATAACAATACTCCCATAAATACACTAATAAAACTAGCGAATTGATAACAATAATTTGGAGTTAAGTATTACTGGTAAACCAAAATGTGCTTTTCCAAAACATAAATTATTAATTCTTGATGCATTAGTAGCAAACAGTGATCATATTGTTATAATATTACCATGGGGGGATTCAAACTAAATAACTCAAAAAGAAAATGTACACCAGCCCCCCTTAACAAGTCTGCAACATCAAATTAGACCCACAATCGTTCATTTTCTCACATTGCTAGGACGATAACTCACACTTAGTCATATTGCTACTCACTCACACATGTGACCATCTTTTGCTTCCCTCAACTTGTCTTAACCACTTTCTGTTTTAACCCACTAGTGGTCTTTGATCAGTTTAGACCTAAAGATATTAAGAAATTGTATTATTAAAACCACACCAGAAAACAGCAAAAACAAAACAAAAAATCTAAACTTTGACAGTTTCCAAATATATAGACTATATAGGTATACAGGCATCTAGTGGCATTAAATATGATGTATTTTTTTAATAATGAATTTATTTAGTAATAAATGTATTACATTTCAGTAAATAAAATACATTAATTTATTTTATAAGTGATAAAAAACTAATATAAATGTAATCAATTATTATTATTGTAATATAAATAAAATTTATAATTTATTTATTTATTTATATTTCCACCAGATGGCACTAATCTGCCTCCACTCATTGAATTTGAGATATCTTTGCTCTATTTTTTTTTTATTTAAATGCTGCATTCATTAAATGAAAAATAATATATATATACATATACACACACACACACACACACACATATATATATATATATATATATATATTTTTTTTTTTTTTTTTTTTTTTTTTTTTTTTGATATAGAAATTAACTGGATATGTGCAGAGCTGACGAAAATAGCTTTTGCCAAACAAACGATGAAAGGCACAATTTGAAAAAAGACAGGTATTATAGGATCATAAAGGACAAGCTCTAGAGCTTAAAAGTATGTGGACATGAGAAAACATAAAGGTCATACATGATGAAACTGATGATTTGATGCCTTTTCAGTCAGGAAATGCTGGGCTTTTGGAGCCCACTAGGGGTTAATACTGTCACTGCACACACTGTGTATAAAACGTCACTAAACAAATTAAAATTAAACACACAACCATAATAAAATCCCCATCTGGACTAATATAATGAAAACTCAACCTTTAAATTAGTGAAACTGCTTAATTATGTCTGCGAATTAAAAATGAAAAACGTATAAACGTTGAGATGACCCATCAATATCACAATGGCCGTAACAGTCTCGTGTGTCTGTGAATATGTGTATATAAAGCAGCCGTTAAGTCGTCGAGTCAGAGCTCGGGTGTCAAAAAAATTAATACTTACGTTTACAAATAACGTTACCGGTTAACGTCCAGTTCGCATAAAATCTGCATTGAGAAACAGGCAAGACAGAATTGCCCTGCCTCACGCTTGAAAATACACTCCATGTCCGTAAACCCAATACTGTAGAGCGAAAAAGGTTTTTTAAAACCATTGTGATTATATATAGGAATCGCCTTTAATTTGTATATAGGCTTGCAGAACGCATTTGCCCCTTCAGTTCATGTAAGCCGCCATCTTTAAACAAACATTAGTAATCGGCGCAGAAAAATTCTATGTAAGATCAAATAATCGAGTGACGATCGAATCGATGTAGCCTTGCTTTTTGAACATTCGTGTTCATGTAGATACGCCTTGTTTTCCGTTTTATGACCTAGAAAAAGAACAGAACAATGACTGTATAGTTCTGTCATTATCTTTTATTTTTATCTGGCCTTTCGTCCTTTTAAGGCCAGGACACTCCACACTTGTCCTTTCAGAGATGTTTTTTTAAACAGATAATTTTTTTGCCTTAAAGGGATGAAAATTCCGTCATTAATTACTCACCCTCATGTCGTTACAAACCCGTAAGACCTTTGTTCATCTTCAAAACACAAATTAAGATAGTTTTGATCAAATCCAAGAGCTTTCTGACCCTGCATAGACACATTTAAGGTTCAGAAAGATAGTAAGGACATTTTTAAACTAGTCCATGTGACACCAGTGGTTCAACTGTAATGTTATGAAGCTACAACAATACTTTTGTACAAAAAGAAAACAAAAATAACAACAATTCAGTCAAATCAGTCTTCACTATGGAGGAGAAGAAATTATTAAATAAAGTCATTATTTTTTGTTTTCTTTGCATATGAAAAGTATTCGTGTAGCTTCATAAAATTAAGGTTGAAACACTGATGTCACGTGGACTATTTTAACAATGTCCTTGCTTCCTTTCTGGGCTTTGAACGTTTAAATGCATTGCATTTATGTTTTATGGAGTCTCTGAAAGAAGGATGTTGAATTTTTTAATGGACGATGTTTTGATATGTATTAAAACGTGAATCAAAAGGCGTTTACAATCAGCTGTTTTTTGAGCTATTAAAAGGGCCCTGGGGCTTTTCAGTCCCCAAACAGCACATGTGATTCAGCAGTTCTTTAAAAAACACAGGATCACAAAATACAGTGGACACACAGGATCTGAAAATACAGTGTTTACTAAGAGAAACCAAATAAAGGATTGCACTTAAAGCAGCTCGTGTAAGCAGAGGATGGTGCATCTTTTTCAAGAGACCAATAGTTGATGTGGCTGGAGTATGAAAAATATCAGAAATTCAACTGAGTAATGATATTATTAATGCACTTCTGTTTATCTGAGATCAGATGTGCAGAAGAAACTACACTTCATGGACAACAGACACGAGACAGGAAAGTGAACTAGTGATTGCCTTAGTGAAAAACCTAATATATCCAAACTAACACAAGTGTAATAGTTTTAATTATTTACTTAAATGGGGGCATATCATCATAAGCTGCCCTCTTGTGGTGTAAAACTTTGCAGTACATTAATATCAAGACTTGAAGTGCTGCTCTGCAAATCTGTACATAAAGTTCAGTTGGCCTTTAATCACAAGTCAAACCATTCTGAGATTGATTTTAATGTCATGCGTCTTAAGAAGGTTAACAAAACTGTCTGGCACATCTAATCTTATGTGTTTTAGAACTTTTTGGCATTAGAGATATATGATTATATAATGAAGATATTAATGATTAATGTTTATGGAAACCTTCCCCGAAGGGTCATTTTCTGCAATGAGTGCATTTTTTATTTTGAAAAGATGATTGTTAAAGGCCTTAAGGCCTTCAGTTGCTAATGAATATTCGTTGGGACATAGCTGCCTTGAAGGTTCTTCATTCACAAAGAAATTAAGGTTTTTGAGGAAAACATTCCAGGATTTTTCTCCATAGAGTGGACTTCAGTGGTGGCCAGCAGGTTGAAGGTCCAAATTGCAGTTTCAATGCAGCTTCAAAGTGCTCTACACAATACCAACTGAGAAATAAGAGTCTTACCTAGCAAAACGTCTAGCGAAAGAGTCTTATCTGGCGGTGGAAGTACCGAACCAGTGTTTACAAAGCAAATGTGCAAAGAAAGTCAAACTCCCTTTACAAAAAAAGGTAAAACAACGATGTTGGACGATTTTGAAGTTGGAGGAGAAAATGAGATGGGAGTTTTTTGCCCTACCCTACGTTTTTGAACAGTACACAGACAAAGAAAGAACTGCGTGTGACCTTTCCAGCATGATTACACATTTGCACATCACAGAGCTAGTGCAAGATGAGCATTTGTGGCTAAAAAGTATATAAATATTAATTTTTTTAAGAAAATGACCAATGGTTTTGCTAGAAAAGACCCTTATTCCTCGGCTGGGATTTTGTAAAGTCCTTTGAAGCTGCATTGAAACAATTTGGACCTTCAACCCGTTGCTCACCACCGAAGTCCACTATATGGAGAAAAAAACCCTGGAATGTTTTTCCTTAAAAACCTTTATTTCTTTGTAACTAAAGAAAGAAAGACACAAACATCTTGGATGACATGAGGGTGAGTAAACCATCAGGCAATTTTTATTCTATAAGTGAACTTCTCTTTTGAAACAGTAAAATGGTTGAGATTTAGCTATGACAAATGACAAATGTAAAAGATAATGTTATAAAAAAAAGAGGAAATATTCACTTCTGCCTTATATTGCGGATGCTATATTAGACCCTGGACGAGTCATAAGGCTCTATTTTCTGAAATTGACATTTATACATCATCTGAAAGCTGAATAAATAGGCTTTCCATTTATGTATATGGTTTGTTAGGGTAGAACAATATTTGGCCGAGATAAAACTATTAGAAAATCTGGAATCTGAGCACAAAAAAATCTAAATAGCGAGAAAATCACCTGTAAAGTTGTCCAAATTAAGTTATTAATAATCAAAAATTAAGTTTTGATATATTTACGGTAGGAAATTTACAAAATATCTTCATGGAACATGATCTTCACTTAATACTCTCGTGATTTTCGGCATAAAATAAAACATTTTGACCCATACAATGTATTTTTGACTATTGCTACAATACCCATGCTACACTCCTAAAAAAAGAACCCTTTTTGTCTAAATGGTTCCATAAAGAACCTTTAACATCTGAAGAACCTTTCTGTTTTACCAAAGGTTCTTTCTGGCAAAAGAAGGTTCTTCAGATTATAAAAATGTAAGAAAGAGATGGTTCTTCTATGGCATCGCTGTGAAGAACATCCAGGGTCACATATTAGTAATAATGCCTGTAAAAAGCATTGTAAAAGTTTGCGTGAGCTATTCATTTTTATATTGTTTCGCTTTCATATTCATGATATTCACAACAGGCAACATTTCGTTCGGAATGACACCTGTACCAACACTGGAAGCCCGGCGCTCTCTCTTCAGACAAAGCGTTTTTGTCATTGTCAACAATTTGACATTCACTGCCTGTAAGTGTTGAGCTGGAGAGAGTCAGTGTGAAAAGCAAAGGGGGCGGGGACAAACTTCACCTTGTCTTCACGGCTCCCATACGGCACAGCTGTGCGTGTGGGGATTCGGACACGCGTGTGCTTCTCTGCATTTATCTCTATAAAAGAGAAATCCAGACTGTCTGAAGGAATGATCTCGGCGATTCATGTGTAATAGCTAGTCTCTAACGGACGCTTAACATTCATCTCACAGGAAAGCATTCCTTTAATTTCTATAGCAAGATAATAAAATAAAATGGACAGCTCAGACAAGGAGAACAGGTCGGATGAAGAATTTGAATCACCCGAGGAAGAAGAGGTGGACCCGAGAATTCAGGTAGACTGGCATTTATATTTGTGCTTTAAGGCATGTCAATTTATCGAATGAGATGAAAGGAGAGATCGTTTCAAATGCACTCATTACATTTACACATTGATTTAGATGGTTAGTTAACATCACATTTTGCTTATCGGTGAGATTGCATGTTAATCCCTATATTAACTCCTTGATCCTGAGGGGAATTATTGATTAATTCGCCGCAACTTGCTTTTTGTTGACGGCTCGTCTGCGGCACTGAGTGCACTGGTGCCCCAATTGAGTGTTGCCAGATCTCAGTGGAAAAACGAGCCACCTGCTCTGACAAAACAAACAATACGTCTGTAAGAAGCGACCCTTGGTTTTTATCGCAGTGAAAATATCCTTATTAAATTTTGATGAATAAACATACTATATAATGCATAATTCAGATAAGAACCGAGAAACATGAATAAAATGATGATTATAGCTATTAGTATATAGTGAGAACTATAGTTATTGGTTAATCATGCTTCATTATAGGCTACCATTGATGTAAAGAGCTAGGAATTCCCACTTTAAAAATGCAAATTGAGACACTCCATTTAGCGACTTAATGATTTGTATAGCTGATTATAATAAGTGGACATGGCAACACTGCATTAATTGTCGCCTTTTAGAGCCTTACTGCTTAGAGTTCTCCCTTATCAAAATATATGTAGCATTGTCTCTCTTCCGCAGTCTGTGAGCAACAGAAATTGATTATTTCCTGGGATATGTCTGTATTTCATATTTCTGACTCTGATTTTTCTTTGTAGGGAGAGCTTGAGAAGCTGAATCAGTCCACAGATGACATCAACAGATGTGAGACTGAGCTTGAGGTATGATTGCACACAATATCCAAAAGTTTTTTTTACTCCTAAAGACAAGAATGTTGCCATTTTAACTAGTCTTTTTATAATAGGAAAATGCCATATTCTAGTTTCATATCCATATTCTGTTTAAATATAATATCATTTGGTAAATTGTTAATCTGTCATCCGTTTTATGTTTGGATTTTGTACCATGGTACACTAAGGAACGGAATGTGTCATTATGTCCGGGTTATGCAATAGATGAAGTGTTCTTTGAGCATAAATGACTGGAACTTGTATCCAGTAAAAAGAGAATTTCGTGCTTCACACACTGTAAAAAGTAAACTTGATTAAAAGAATACACAGTCACGAAGTGACAAGAAATATGTGACCCTGGACCACAAAACCAGTCATAAAGGGTTAATTTTTTTAAATTGAATAAATAAGGTTTCCAGTAATGTATGGTTTGTTAGGCTAGGGCAATATTTGACTGAGATACAACTATTTGAATATCTCAAGTCTGAGGGTGCAAAAAAATCAAGATAGTGAGAAAATCGCCTTTAAAGTTGTTCAAATGAAGTTCTTAGCAATGCATTACTAATCAAAAATTAAGTTTTGATATATTTACGATAGGAAATTTACAAAATCTCTTTATGGAACATGATCTTTACTTAATATCCTAATGATTTTTGGCATAAAAGAAAAATCGATCATTTTGACCTATACAGTGTATTGTTGGCTATTGCTACAAATATACCTGTGCTACTTAAGACTGGTTTTGTGCTCCAGGGTCACATATGACGTGTTGTTATTTGCTGTGATATCCTTTTAATTTTTTCCCATGCAGAGCATTTTTAGACACACTGTCTGCACGCAGTAAACAAGGACATGTTAAGACAAAAACACACTCAGCTGTTCAGGCTCAGTCATGTGGTCACTTTGGTCGCACTGAATTGTCCCAATGCCACTGAGTTTATTGTTTGGGCATGTCCTAATGTAATAACTTAATAAGATGACTTGGCTAGTCTGATTGTAAGTCAAAAACAGAGGCTGAAGGAGAAATACTCAGTTGTTTGCTGTTTGCAGTCCAGCTTTGTTTACTTGGCTTAAACAAAACTCTTACTGTGTTCTTCATATTGAAACATCAGCAAAAGCACAGTTTTCCACACTAAACATATGAGCAAGTTGTTTCTTTTAGATGAAATAAATACAGTAGGGTATATGTTAACTTATGAGAATACGAGAGACTTGTAGACATTGCCCGAGACTTCTCTAACCATCTTAAAGGAGTAGTTCACTTCCAGAACAAAAATGTACAGATAATGTACTCACCCCCTTGTCGTCCAAGATGTTCATGTCTTTCTTTCTTCAATTGTAAAGAAATTGTTTTTTGAGGAAAACATTTCAGGATTTCTCTTCATATAGTGGACTTCTATGGTGCCCGTGAGTTTGAACTTCCGAAATGCAGTTTCAAAGGGCTCTAAACGATCCCAGGCGAGGAAGAAGGGTCTTATCTAGCGAAATGATCAGTCATTTTCTAAAAAAAAAAGTACAATTTATATACTTTTTAACCTTAAATGCTCATCTTGTCTAGCTTTGTGTGAATTCTGTGTATTCCGGGTCAAGGCAGTTATAGAAAATAACCGATCATTTTACTAGATAAGAACCTTCTTCCTCGACTGGGATTGTTTAGAGCCCTTTAAAGCTGCATTTAAACTGCATTTTGGAAGTTCAATCTTGCGGGCACCATAGAAGTCCACTATATGAAGAACATTCCTGAAATGTTTTCCTTAAAAAAAAAAAACATAATTTTTTCACAACTGAAGAAGGAAAGACATGAACCATCTTTGAACCATGTTCTGGAAGTGAACTTCTCCTTTAAGACATCAGGGTCAGCTTCTAGGTTGTTTTACACACAAATGCCAGTAGTTCATGCTGTAGAAATATGTTAGCTCTGTTTATGCAGAGTTTCATGAATCCAACTTTTCTGATTGTTCTGAGAATCCCACAACTAAGCTATTTGGCTGTCAACCAAATTAGTGTTGCTTTTGCGTCAGTGGCCAAATTGCGCTTCAAAGATTTACCTCTTGGTGTTTTATTTTTCCTGGAATGTTTGTCCGTTGTAAATAATCAATCTGTGTTTTTGACGAATGGAATTTAATTTAATTACTTTGCCTTGGGCAATAAATATAAAATAATGATTGAATTACCTTCATGAAGAAACTTGTTTACAACACAAGTAAAAAGCATTTTCTGTGTGCTTTAGACATTTTCACAGATCTTCTTGCAAATCAGATTACAGATAAACAGATTTTACTCCCTTTTTATGTATAGCACTCTCATGTGCAAAGCAGTTGACCCGGATGCCATGACAAATCAAAACCTTTCCAGATTTCCAAAACAATTGATTCTTATCATAATTTCTTAGAGTGTTTAATATTAATGTAGTTGCATAACATTCCTTGTTTCTAATAACTCCAAATCTGTAAGACCTTCGTTCATCTTGAGAACACAAATTAAGATATCTTTGATGAAATCCAAGAGCTTTCTGAGCCTGGATAAACAGCAACGCAGCTGACACGTTCAGGACCCAGAAAGGTAGTAAGGACATTGTTAAAATAGTCCATCAGTGGTTCAACTGTAATGTTATGAAGCTATGAGAATACTTTTTGTGCGCAAAGATAACAAAACTATTGTTTATATTTGGTCTGTCTCTAGGATGCCAGGCAAAAGTTTCGCTCTGTGCTGGTGGAAGCCACTTTAAAGCTAGACGAGCTGGTGAAGAAGATTGGGAAAGCGGTGGAGGACTCGAAACCGTACTGGGAGGCCCGGCGGGTGGCACGGCAGGTGAGGCCAAGAAAATCAAAACAAAAACCCGGTATCATCTTTCTAAAGCCAACTTCACCCACACAACGTCTGTTTTTAGTTGGCATGCCACCATTTTGTCTGTGGTTTGTTTTCTTTTATCCCTTTCTGGAGATTGCTGTGCTATCATCTTGTTATCTGCTATAAGCTGGATGGCACAGTAGCATTAACTCTAGATTTGTCACAGGTGGTTGGCTTCGTTCGGCAGGGCATAAAGGACTTTGCTGAGAGGGAGAGAAAGTGGATGTTTAAATGCTCAAATTTCAGTTCTCTTTTTTTTTTTTTTCTTCAAGGGCCTGTGCTATTTTAAGAGCAGATTATCAGTTTATCTCGGTTAGCGCCTTTGCAGCTGGGGTGTTGAAGCTTTCAAAAAAGAAAAGGGGTGTAAAATGTCACATTTGCTTATACTTCTATAAAAGCAAAGTTCTTTGTTTTGTTTTTTACAACACTTTCTGAACTTTAATTGACTGAATCAGTTACACTGTGAGCGCTGACCTGCTCTAAAACTGGGGCAAGGTAGTTTAGAGTGTTGTGTTTTTCACTCCATGAAGGAAGAATTATAAATGGCCCATTTAATTTCACTGACAAAGCACTGGATTTTTTTTTTTAGCCAGTTTCCTTGGTGGTTAAAGAGAGCGATGTGTCCTTAGAAGTTATTGTTCTCCTCAGGGACGTACGCCGGTGTTTTTTACGGAAACAGTCCTGTCTGGGTTGTCAAGGTCCTTTATTATGAAAAATGTGGTGATGATACATTTGAACTGGTTTAAACTGTCTTCATTCTGTTAAAGGATGTGCTTTCATACTGACAGGTTATTTTAATTTGATACACTGGTTTTCTCTTTGCAAGACTTTTTTTTTTTTTTTTTTTTGTCATGCATTAAAGGATTAGTTCACTCCTGAATTAAAATTTCTTGATAATTTACTTACCCTCATGTCATCCAAGATGTTCACGTCTTTCTTTCTTCAGTCAAAAAAGGTTTTTGTGGTAAACATTACAGAATTTTTCTCCTTTATAGTGGACTTCAAAGAGCTCTACACCATCCCAGCTGAGGAATAAGGGTCTTATCTAATGAAACGATTGGTCATTTTCTAAAATAAAATACAAATGTATATACTTTTTAACCACAAATACTCGTCTTGCACTAGCTCTGTGTCCACGACTTCTGCAAAAAAAGTCAAATGGCTTTTACAAAAAAAGGTAAAACAATTATGTTTGACGATTTTGAAGTTGGAGGAGAAAATGAGATGTGAAATGAGAGTTGAGAATGAGAGTTTTTCACCCTACACTGCCTTTTTGAAACGAAGTACACAGACTAACTAACTGCCATGACTTTTCCAAAGTGATTACGCATCACAGAGTTAATGCAAGATGAGTATTTGTGACCGTAGAACACACAACCAGTCTTAAGTAGCATGGGTACATTTGTAGCAATAGTCAAAAATACATTGTATGGGTCAAAATTATTGATTTTTCTTTAATGCCAAAAATCATTAGGATATTGAGTAAAAATCAGGTTCCATAAAGATATTTTGTAAATTTCCTACTGTAAATATACAAAAACTTCATTTTTGATTAGTACTATGCATTGCTAAGAACTTCATTTGGATAACTTTAAAGGCAATTTTCTCAATTTTTTTTTTTTTTTTTTTTTTTTTTTGCACCCTCAGTTTCCAGATTTTCAGATAGTTGTATCTCAGCCAAAGATTGTCCTATCCTAAAAACCATACATCAATGGAAAGCTTATTTATTCAGATGTTGTATAAATCTCAAATTCAAAAAATTGACCCTTATGACTGGTTTTGTGGTCCAGGGTCACTTTTTTTTTTTTTTGTTTTTTTTTTAAAGAAAATTACCAATCGTTTTACTAGATAAGACCCTTATTCCTTGGCTGGGATCGTGTAGAGCCCTTTGAAGCTGCGCTGAAACTGCAGTTTGGACCTTCAACCTGTTGGACCATATTGAAGTCTACTATATAGTGAAACATCCTGGAATGTTTTCCTTAAAATACCTTCTAAATCGACTGAAGAAAGAAAGACATGAACATCTTGGATGACATGGGGTGAGTAAATTATCAGGAAATTTTAATTCAGGAGTGAACTAATTCTTTAAGCTACACTGAAAAAAATAGATGTAGAAACATGTCCAAACAAGATTGTAACATTTAAATGATAAATTAAACTACTGTATAGATGGCCACAAATAGGGCTGCATGATAAATCGCATGCGATATCAAATGCGCATCTTGTCAGTAAAGCCAGTCTGTAATCAGTAGTAAATCTCCATCATGTGTGTGCTTTCAGATAGAGCAGCATTGACTACACAAAGCCGTTGTTTACTGACAAGCTGTGTGAGCTTGGTGATATCATCTGCATGGTTTTGCGCAGCTTGTTAATGAACTACAGCTCTGCGTAGTTAATGCTGCTCTATCTGAAAGCACACGCGTGATGGACATTTACTACTGATTACAGAACCGGCTTTACTGACAAGATGCGCATTTGATATCGCAAGCGATTTATCCTGCAGCCCTAGCCACAAAGCTAAAAAACATAAAAAGCCTTACTAAAAGCCTCAAAGTTCTCCTAATGTGAAATTTGGTCATTTTATATGGTTTTCATATGTATAAAGTCTCTCATGTCTCTCTCTTCTCTTCTCTGTAGTGTCTCACTGCAGTGAACTTGACTGCAGTAAAGCTTTAACTGTTGCCTGTCTCTGCATTTTGCTGTGTTTTTCTTTCCCCCACCCCTGCACTGTCTCTTGCTGACCATCTCCACCTAAATTTCCTCCAGTATATTTAGAAATTTCCAATAGCTACTTATGTTGCCAGTTTTTGTCAAAAGCATCAGTGGAAATCCCCCCCCAATTCAAATGATACCTTATTTAGAGCTAATTCTTTATCTTCTGAGCTTGTTCTTGGTTTATCACTTCCCTTTTTCAGATTTTATACTGTGCTATATTCAGAGAAGCAGGTGGCTGTTTTAGACTACAGCATATTGTAAATCTAGTACATTCCAGTGTCTCTCTGAATAAAAGGCATTGTCTTATTTTTAACGGGTCAGTCTGATGTACTGTAAAGTACTATAAAGCTGTACTGTAACTTTCAGAAGTTAAAACGGCTTAAGCCGAGTATATTTTCTCACACACATAGGATTTCTTATCTATGCTTTGATGTGTTTAGATTGGCCTACTTTGTCCATCAGAAAATGCATGGATCACAAGGCCTCTGCAGCAGTTGTCAGTGTCTCTCAGCTTTGAAAGCAGTTGAAGGCTCTTGAGTTTAGACGGAATCAGTGATGAGGTTTAATGAATGCAGAAAACCGTAACATCACTGCGTATGACTGGTCTGCTGATTTGAGGTTGAAAGATGTTTCAGCACTGTTCTCATATTAATAATTCAGAATGCATTTCTCATTAAGAGCTCATCTGAATAATGCACATATTCCTTCTCATATACACTCCTATGCACATCATTTTTCTAGCTACTGTTTAATGCTCTTCCAGAATGCTTGTATATGATTTTACAAGGATATTAACATTATTATTCAAGAGCCTTGAAACATGTTGTAAAGTTATAAATTTACTGTCACTTTTGATTAATTTAATGCATCCTCGCTGAATAGAAGGTCTGAATAAATGGTCTGTTTTTGCTGTTGTACCTTTGAGACTCCGGTGTGTAAATAACTTGCATAATGATTTGCTATCCTCGTGTTTAGCTAATCATTATATAACCATAATGCAAAGTGTGGAAATGAGTACCAACGCTTATGCTGTAAACTTTAAACTCTGTCTACATATGATACTGAACTCTTCCATTTCAGAAGAGCCAGGGAAATCCTTTTGCCGTGTCCTCAGAGCGCACTTGAACACAGGGAAGGACCTTTATGCTGTCGATTTGTCATGTCCAATAATGATTTCAGTGGTCTCACTCAGCACTTCAGTTTGAGAAGTGGCCATTGCTCTTGTCAGATGGGCGGCACAGCTACAACACTTGCAGCTATGTGTGAGTGTCATCAAACTTTCTCAGAGTGCCGATGCAGCACTTCTGCTTTCTCATAAAAATGAGTTTAAATATAAATTCCTTCAATTTATGACTACCTCAGATGGCCTAAATGTGACCTAGTGTTCTCCTAATGCCAGTATTATAGCAGTGTTTGTGCTTTTCCTGGTTGTATGTGTATATACAGTGCCAGTCAAAAGTTTTTGAACTGTAAGATTTTTAATGTTTTTAAAAAAGTCTGTTCTGCTCAGCAAGCCTGCTTTTAAAAGTACAGCAGAAGTGGTAAAATTTTGAAATATTTTTACTATTTAAGAGAACTGTTTTCTATTAAAATATATTACAATGTAACTTATTCCTATGATTTCAAAGCTGAATTTTTAGCATCATTACTCCAGTCATATGATCCTTCAGAAATCAGTCTAATATTCTGATTTGCTGATTTTCAGGTTTCTTTGAAGAATAGAAATATATATATATATATATATATATATATATATACAGTTGTGTTCAAAATTATTCAACCCCCACTGAAATTGAGTGTTTTGGCCAGTTTGACATTGATTTTGATCATTTCAGTCATCTTGTTTACAATTAAATCAAAGAGGCACTTGTAAGTCAGACAAATATAACATAACTTTTATAATGAAATAACCACAAATGTCTTTTCTGTGCTCACATCATTATCAGTTTTATTCAACCCCTAAGTGACATTCAATCTTAGTACTTAGTACAACATCCTTTTCCAGTTATAACAGCTTTTAAACGTGAAGCATAGCTTGACACAAGTGTCTTGCAGTGATCTACGGGTATCTTCGCCCATTCTTCATGGGCAAAAGCCTCCAGTTCAGTCACATTCTTAGGCTTGCGCGCTGCAACTGCTTTCTTTAAGTCCCACCAGAGGTTCTCAATCGGATTTAAGTCTGGTGACTGCGATGGCCACTCCAAAATGTTCCAGCCTTTAATCTGCAACCATGCTCTAGTGGACTTGGCGGTATGCTTGGGATCATTGTCCTGTTGAAAGGTCCAACGTCTCCCAAGCCTCAGGTTTGTGACGGACTGCATCACATTTTCATCCAATATCTCCTGGTACTGAAGAGAATTCATGGTACCTTGCACACGCTGAAGCTTCCCTGTACCTGTAGAAGCAAAACAGCCCCAAAGCATGATTGACCCCCGCCATGCTTCACAGTAGGCAAGGTGTTCTTTTCTTCATAGGCCTTGTTCTTCCTCCTCCAAACATAGCAATGATCCATGGGCCCAAACAGTTCTAATTTTGTTTCATCAGTCCACAGAACACTATCCCAAAACTTTTGTGGTTTGTCCACATGACTTTTGGCATAATGCAGTCGACTCTTCTTATTCTTTGGAGACAGCAAGGGGGTGCACCTGGGAGTTCTGGCATGGAGGCCTTCATTACGCAGTGTGCGCCTTATTGTCTGAGCTGAAACTTCAGTACCCGCATCTGACAAATCTTTTTTCAGTTCCTCTTCCGCTTCAGGTAGCGCACAGCAGTCGAAGTCAGCATCTTCTTTCTGCCACGACCAGGTAGCGTTTCAACAGTGCCCTTTGCCTTGAATTTGCGAATGATGCTTCCTATGGTGTCTCTTGGTATGTTTAACATCTTTGCAATCTTCTTATAGCCATTGCCCTTCCTGTGAAGAGAAATCACCTGTTCTCTTGTCTTCCTGGACCATTCTCTTGACTTCACCATGTTTGTAAACACACCAGTAAATGTCTAGAAGGAGCTGAGTATCACAGTCATTTTAAATCTGCTTAATTGGTGCTTATTATGCTTGATTATTGCTCGTTGACATCCACAGGTGTTTTCAATACCTGATCGAAAACACTTGAATGAACCTCTGTTCTTAAGAGTGGTAGTCTTTAAGGGGTTGAATAATTGTGTCAATGAAGAAATCACAAAAAAAACATTAAATACTGTATTACAAAAACAATTGATGTCATTTTAGGTGCATTTGGTTCTTTAAAAAGTCCTTGTAAGATTTCATTCTGAACACAATTACAAATGTACACTAAATTCCCTAAAACCCTTTACAGCATTGGGGGTTGAATAATTTTGAACACAACTGTATATATATATATTAGTATATTAATACTGATACTGATCTTTCTATTCATTAAAGAACCCTGAAAAAATTTACTCAGCTGTTTTAATTATCGTAATAAAAATTATAGTAATAAAATGTTTCTTGAACAGCAAATCGGCATATTAGAATGATTTCTGAAGGATCATGTGACATTGAAGAGTGGAGTAATGATGCTGAAAATTTAGCGTTGATCACATTAATAATGACATTTTAAAATATATTCAAATAGAAAACATTTATTTTAAATAGTAAAAAATATATACTATTTAAAAAAATATTACTGCTTTGCTGCATTTTGGATCAAATAAATGCAGATCTGGTGAACAGAAGAGACCTCTTTAAAAACATTAAAAATCTTACTGTTCTAAAACTTTTGACTCACAAAGAATGAGTCAATACTAGCATTACTAGTATCCTAATGATCCTAAATCCTTATACAGCACCTACTAGGCTTAAACCAGACCTTTTATTCACCTACTAACCACAACGAGCCTTTCTTGGATCGTTCAGTGCCTCTTTGAACTCTAGACTTTTCTAAAGCTCTGAAATCTGCTGGCAACGGTGCTAAATTCAGTTTTCTTTGCTTTGTTATGTGGGGAAAATCTGTTAGTCTCCTTTATTACATCATTTTGGCAGTCAAGACATTGAGTCATAATGAGGCAGTGTGATGAAACCCCTCAGATAATATTCTGCAATGTTTGGCTGTAAGTCAAGAGGGATGGTTATAAATGCCTTTTTGTCATCCGTGGCTATGTATAATGTTTCCCTCTTTTTCTGATTGCTTATTTTTCTTGTACCCATCCTCACATGGTATATGTGTTGGCAAAAAGTTAATAAACCAGAGTACTCAGAGGAACGAGGGTGAAAATTGGTGTCTGTTTGCAGGAGGCCTCATGACCTGTTATGATTGACCACATGACACCAAAGCAGATTTATTGCAATCAGTTTATTTTCTACTCCAGAAACGTTTGATATGATAAACTTTGAAGTGTCACGTTTAAATTCGACCTAAGTAGCCCAGTGTGCGGTGAAGCAATAAAAGCATTAGTCTTCAGTGGGTGATCTCCAGGTCAGGAGTCACAATGACCTTGTTTTTATGTCACGTGCAATGAGATGCATAAAAACATCGCAAATGACTTTATGTCAGAACCAAGATGATTGATTAAAGACATCAAAGCAGCATGTCATCTGGGTCGCCCTCGACCCA
This sequence comes from Labeo rohita, assembly GCF_022985175.1. NCBI lineage: Eukaryota > Metazoa > Chordata > Actinopteri > Cypriniformes > Cyprinidae > Labeo > Labeo rohita. Next base: position 11,694,492 of record NC_066884.1, on the reverse strand, counting down.
AAACATCTCATTTTGAGACTGCCTCTGCATTATTTTGGTCAGAATCTGATTAAAGCTGGAGTCAATAAAATCAGGGGTTTAAAGAGGATAAAGCTTTGATGTAATGGGACTTTTTCAGAAACAAAGAGAAGTACTTTTTCTGTCTATTTATTTGCAGTAAAATCAGCTGAACTATGTAAAAGTCCGCTGAACTTTGCACCCCTTGTTAGATATACTTGTTTTCAATGCCTCACTGTGCAGTGGAACCAATTTGAAGCATTTAATATTAACACGCTACTCCTCAGGAAAATTTTGACCTCAGACTACCTCTGAACATAATTTTAGTGAATATTTTTTAAAAAAATCCCCTGCATGAACATGAAAGCTTCCAAAGTTTTGACATTCTTTACAATGCACTGGCCATTTTTAAAGTCATACACAGTAACGTAATCGATGTCTTATGTTGCAAAAATACACATGCCTCATTTTATTTTATTTTCATTTAATTTCACAACTTACCAAACCAGCACTTCCATCCATCTGTGTCCTTTACTGATTGGATTGGAGGTCTGTCCTGGCGTCTGCAGCGATCCCCTGCTGTCAGCTCTCCGTGGCAATGCGGCAGCATCACATCAACTTTGAAGCCTGAGCTAAAAATAGCCTGTGTGTGCGTGAAGAAGGGATAGAGAAAGAGGGAAAGAAAAAGTAAATCGATTGAGCGGTGTTAAATGAAGAATGAAAGACAATGATGTGACGGATAAGAAGAACAATAGAGGATTATCCCTGGGACTGCCATTTGCAGTGTGTGATACTGTCCATATTCAGTTTTCGGTCTCGTAGCATTCTAGGTCTTATAGTAGATGTGTGAATCACATACATATCCAAAATGTTTAGTTTGATAATGAATGTCACCCTGTTTGCAATGACTAGCCTGTATTACTTTCCTTTTTCCAACATAATCGGTTTAATTTTGGTTTCAAAAGGCACCATATAATGTTTTATATATGTGAACCTGGACCACAAAATCAGTCATAAGTAACACGGATATAGCCAGCAATACACTGTATGGGTCAAAATTATCCAATTTTTATAATGCCAAAAATCAGGATTTAAAGTAAAAATCATGTTCCATGAAGATATTTTGTCTATTTCTTACCGGAAATATATCAAAACTTAATTTTTGATTAGTAATATGCGTTGCTAAGAACTTCATTTAGACAAATTTAAAGGTGATTTCTTCTAAAAAAGATCTCTTTTTTTTTTTTTTTTTTCTCTCAGACTCCAGAATTTCAAATAGTTGTATCTCAGCCAAATATTGTCCAAATGTTCTATATTGTCCTAACAAACCATATTCAGCTTATTTATTAAGCTTTCAGGTGATCAATTTTAAAAAATTTGACTGGTTTTGTGGTCCAGGGTCATATGTCTTTATTGGATGAGGAAAAAATTCGTAGTACAAAAATAAAACAACGCCAATATTACACAATAACATTAAAAAGTGTATAAAAACGTAAACTTTAAAGTAGGTAAAGTTACAGCAGGAGTTTACGTCTCTCTCGCCTCCCCTGAGCCCATTGAGTTTTAACAGATACCCTAAAGTGTGCGGTGAGTTTGGCTTGGGGTAATTGAGAATGAATAGGAGAAAGTCATGTAAGAGGAGGCAATGCCTCTAACGTGATATGATTGGGTATGATTGCTTATATTCGGCTGTGATTGGTTCATGCGATAAATCCCGCCTCTTGTGTTTGTGCACGTTCTGCGTTCACAAATCAATCTGAATGAACAATACAAAGGCGTTAATGGGAAGACTAATTTAAAAAAAAAAAATTAAACAACTCCCACACTTAGATATAACCACTTTGTCAAAATAAGACTTAAAATGGCATGAAAAACTCCCACAGATCATGTTTTAGTGAGTAGATAGATATAAATAGGTAGATGGACAGATAATATAATAATATTCTGCTTTAATTTAGAACATCAACCTTGTATGAATTACAGTATGATTTTCTCTAAATTGACTTTATTTTCGTGGTCTCTCTACACTGTAAACCATTTCAAAATGTAAAACTGCCTCATTGCTGTTGGTTGGAAAACTTATCCAGTTTTGTTTGGCTAAGTAGGCTGAGTCGGTAAGAGGTTTCTGCAGGCTTTTTCTGTCAGTGGGAGTAATGTGGAGATTAAAGTTAAAAAGTGAAGGAATAGAAAAGGATTATGTTGGCAAGGCTTTAGCATGGCTGGCTTTAATTCACCATAAAGTAAGTTCAAGTTCAAGGGTGGTTTTAATGTGTCACCATACAGGATGTTTTGTGCATGAGTACAGTTTCTCCATCTCTTGAACTGATTGCTTCATAGATTACCCACATTGTTGATTACTAAGGCACTGCATTGTGTGTTTGTTTACTTGTAAGTAAACGTTCATCTTTAGAACAGAAATTAAGATATTTTTTAAGTCGTCGCTTTTGGACTCTGCCTAGATAGCAATGCAACTAACACATTCAAGGCCCAGAAAGGTAGTAAGGTCATCAGTGGTTCAACTGTAATGTTATGAAAGAAAAGAAAAATAACAACTTAATTCTTTTCTTTTTTTTTCTCTCTTCCATAATATGCTGCAAAGGATTTCTCATTATCCAGGCAGTGTTTTTGATAGAAGTGCTCAGGCATTGAGCCTCGTGCTCTTCAGCCAGCTGGTACTCTGAGCAGGGGGTTTACAGTCTGCCAGCACTGTCCTGCTCAAAGTTTAATCATGACAGAGCGCTGGTTGCTGTCTTTGTCATTAGACACGCAAGGTTGATGCTCCTGCCCTTTACCTGTTCCACAGACTCAGCTGGAAGCACAGAGATCCACACAAGACTTCCAGAGGGCCACGGAGGTACTGCGGGCAGCCAAAGAGACCATTGCCCTAGCTGAACAGAGGCTGTTGGAGGACGATAAGCGGCAATTTGACTCGGCCTGGCAGGAGATGCTCAATCATGCAACACAGCGAGTAAGTGATGCAAAGGTGTGGGATGATAGATTGAGGTGTGCCAGAAAAAACTCAATGCATGTTTTGCTTTGTAGGTGATGGAGGCCGAGCAGATAAAAACACGCAGTGAGCTACTGCACAAGGAGACCGCTGCGAAATACACCGCTGCCATGAGTCGTATGAAACAGCTGGAGAAGAAGCTCAAACGCACCATCAACAAGTCTAAGTATGCACTGATTATTTCGTTAAACACACAAGCATATAGTGAAACCATCTGAGCTTGTCTGATGCATACTGCACAAAAATGTAAGGTGACTCGGTTATGTTTATGGCAACTGTAGGTTTTTCTTTGTTGTAGTTCAGACTTAATAGATTCAGAGTAAACTAACTGTGGTTTAGTCATTTTACATGCTGGTTAGATAGCGTCTTCCAGTCTGAGTAGGTAGTTTTTGTCCATAATTAGTTTATGTTGAGAGTAAAGCGTCTGTGACACTAGGCTCATGTTAAAACTGTGAATATCTGAGGGGAGCTTTAGTTGAGGGTGGGTTTCTCACCACTGATAATGACTCAGCAGGATCATAGGGGAGCTCAACCCTACTTATCTTCTCACTCAGCATTTGCCTAATGTGTCAGCATATGTGCACAGTTGCCATGGTGATATGTACAATGCTATTTATAGGTCTTTACAGTAGCTCTAATCGCTTTTTCTCCCTCTCTTTTTATTCAGGCCCTACTTTGAAATGAAGGCAAAATATTACTTGCAGCTTGAGGTAAGTCATATTTTCTGAGAATGTCTTGAATTAAGTTTGTTTCTTTACCCTGTTGGCAAAAGTTTTTATCTTATTTTGAAGTGTTAGTTCAGTTAGTAAATTCTGTCGTTAATTACTCACCTTCATGTCATTCCAAACCCATAAGACATTTGTTCATCTTGAGAAGACAAATTAAGACATTTTTGATAAAATCTGAGAGGAGTATTTTTAATTTGTGTTTTGAAGATGAATGAAGGTCTTATGTGTTTGGAACGACATGGGGTGAATAATTAATGACAGAATTTTTATTTTTGGGTGAACTATCCCTTTAAAAATATATTTAAAACCAGGAAAAATGTTGCCACTGGATTAAGAACAAATCTTGGCAATTGTGCTTCTCAAATATACATTAATGCAGTTTTTATTTTAAATCTATTAGGCCATGTTTCCATATATTTTACACATACTTTTTATGTCAGCTCAATGTTTTCTGTGCTTCTCTCTTAAGCAACTGAAGAAGAATGTGGATGACCTCCAGGCCAAGCTGACACAGGCTAAAGGGGAATATAAGTCAGCCCTAAGAAACCTGGAGATGATCTCTGATGAGATCCATGAGCGCAGACGTTCCTGTGGCATAGGCCCGCGAGAGAGAGGCGTGGGAGCAGAAGGTGACGGTGTCATTGGTGAAGACTTGTCTGGGTTCAAAATAGAGTCTGATGGAATCTCAAGTGAGTCCTAGTTATCTTGTGCTTGGATTTTCATTTAAGCAGAACTATATACAGTTAAGGTCAAAAGTTTACATACACCTTGTGGAGTCTGCAAAATGTTAATTATTTTGACAAAATAAGAGGGATCATACAAAATGCATGTTTTTTTTTTTTTTATTTAGTACTGACCTGAATAAAGTATTTCACAGAAAAGATGTCTTGTTTTGTTTGTTTAGTGATAGTTGTTCATGAGTTCCTTTGTTCTGAACAGTTAAACTGCCCACTGTTCTTCAGAAAAATTTGTCAGGTCCCACAGATTCTTTGGTTTTTTAGCATTTGTGTATTTGAACCCTTTCCAACAATGACTGTATGATTTTGAGATTCATCTTTTCACACTGAGGACAACTGAGGGACTCATATGCAACTATTACAGAAGGTTTAAATGCTCACTGATGCTCCAGAAGGAAACACGATGCATTAGGAGCTGGGGGGGGTGAACACTTTTTAAATTTGAAGATCGGTAAATGTAACTTATTTTGTTTTCTGGGAAACATGTAAGTATCTTCTGTAGCTTCCGAAGGGCAGTACTAAATAAAAAAAATATGGTTCAAAATGCAAAAATGCTGAAAATCCAAAGAATTTGTGGGACCTGAAGGATTTTTCTGAAGAACAGCAGGCAGTTTAACTGTTCAGGACAAACAAGGGACTCATGAATAACTATTACTAAACAAAAAAAACACAGCTGTGGATCATTCAGGTGTTACGTATGTTAGCGTATGTAAGCTTTTGAATGGGGTCATTTTTATAAATTCAATTATTATTTTCTCTTGTGGACTATATGTAAACATTTGTATGTGAAATATCTTATTCAGGTCAGTACTAAATAAAAAAAAAATAACATGCATTTTGTATGATCCCTCTTATTTTATTAAAATAATTAACATTTTGCAGATTCTTCAAGGTGTATGTAAACTTTTGACTGTGTGATGGTCTGTCTGTCTATTTATAATTCAATATATAAAGATTAAAAGATTTGTGTTTTTTTTTTTTTTTTTTTTTTTTTTTCCCCCACAATCAATTCAGTCAAAAAATCAAATATTTCCCACCTAAGGATGTTTTAGAGTGTCATCATGTCTGATCTTTCCTCTCTGTATTCCTGCAGTGGCATCTGGGTCCTTTGAGGACGAAAACTGCAGCACCAGTGCCATGTCCGAGGAAGACTCGGACACTCAGTCCAACAGTAGCTTCAGTTCTGGGCCAAACAGCCCTCTGGACCTGCCTTGTCCTTTCTCCTCCTCATCTTCCTCTTCCTCTGGCTCTCCAACCTCCACCTCCCCCACTCCTTCCTCTCGCCCCTGCAGTCTGGACCTGCCCAGCACCGTCTCTTTGTCTGACTTTAGCCTGATGTCTCCCATCCTCGGCCCACGCAGCGAATGCAGCGGCGCTTCCTCCCCCGAGTGCGACCTAGAGAGGGGTGAGATATTCTTAGATACATTTGCGTTGACGGATGGGACCTAAATAACGCTTGCACTTGCACGTGAGGGATTGTATTTAGGCTTGGTTTTGTTTCTCCTGTGAGACGATGTCATTTTCCTGCCTGCTTGCACCTGTGCCCTCTAGAGAGGTTCATTCATCTTACTGATGGATAGCTGGATGGCGTTTCAATGCAAAAAAGAAAAACAGAAAAACAAATTTATTTGGTAAAATTTGCTGTTTTTAAAGTAGGGCTGTTCATTTAATACATTCATTTATATAAATCTAGAATAATTATATTTTATTGTTACATTTATTTTAACATTTATAGTACATTTAAGACTGCATTTTGTGCAATTATTAAAAATAATTTACATTATATAATATTACTACATAATGTAAAAAATGTACATACACCCTGCAGAATCTGTAAAATGTTAATAATTTTACCAAAATAAGAGGGATCATCAAAATGCATGTTATTTTTTTAGTACTGACCTGAAGATATTTCACATACAAGACATTTACATATGGTCCACCAGAGAAAATAATAGTTGAATTTATAAAAATTACCCTGTTCAAAAGTTTACATGCGCTTGCTTCTTAATACTGTGGTGCTACCTGAGTGATCCACAGCTGTGTTTTTTGGTTTAGTAATAGTTGTTCATGAGTCCCTTGTTTGTCCTAAACAGTTAAACTGCCTGCTGTTCTTCTGAAAAATCCTTCAGGTCCCACAAATTCTTTGGTTTCCCAGCATCTTTTGCATTTTTGAACCCTTCAGCAATGACTGTATAATTTTGAGATCCATCTTTTCACACTGAGGATAACTGAGGGACTCGTATGCAACTATTACAGAAGGTTCAAACACTCACTGATGCTCCAGAAGGAAACACAATGCATTATGAGGTGAAGAACAGAAGATTTGTACTTTTTTTCTTATTTTTTCTTATTTTTTCATTGATTACTGCCCTTCAGAAGCTACAGATTATATTTACATGTTTCCCAGAAGACAAAATAAGTTCAGTTTACGCTGATCTTCAAATTCCAAAAGTTTTCACCCCCCTTAACGCTTCATATTTCCTTCTGAAGCACCAGTGAGCGTTTGAACCTTGTTTAATAGTTGCATATAAGTCCCTCAGTTGTCCTTAGCGTAAAAAGATATTTAATTTTTTCTGTTTTGCTATGGAATTATTGTGGTTGATTTAATTGGTTTAATCTTTGTGTACAGGTGACAGAGCAGAAGGTGCCGAAGCCGTACTGGACAATGTTCTCAATAACAACAGCATCAGCAACACCAAAACAACCTTTGGCTTGGATAGCCGTTTCCGCCTGCTGTCTCTAAAACTTAGCCGAAATGAAAGCAGAAAAAACATGGGTCTGGCTCAGCACCCCTCCCCAGCCACAATCCTACTCGATGGGATGTGACCGCAATGCCTACGCCAACGTATCTGATGCATTCATCCACATTCCGTGCGAGAGGCACTGGCAGCCACCCGTCCTCCACTTCACCAGTGTGTCATCCCAGCCCATTCCTCTCACTGTCTAGAATGTTCCGCCAAATTTCAGACTGAACTTTCACTCGATCTCACGGGGGTGTGAGAAAAGCAACCCGTGACGCAATGTGCTGAGGAGACAAATCTGCCATTTGGAGGGGCATAGTACTGAGTTAAGCTTTGAAGACAAACATCTCTGTGAAACACAATTAACGTTTCGGATCTAGAGAAACTGAAGACACGTAAGGATGGCGTTAGCACTTCTCTAATAAGGAGCACTTGTCTTTTTACTTATAAAATGCATAAGTTTCGTTATGCTCTAGATTTATGCCACTGGTTGTCTTTAATGTCTTTGTAAGCGTGTCATGGAGAATATACAGAGTCATTTGTGTGGCAACATAATGTTACAACCGTTACTGAGTTCTTGTATATCTAGGACATCTGCGCATGATCTCACTTCAGCCTGGTGCTCAACACTCACCTGCATGTCTTTCACAAAGACTTCCATCTTCAAAAAGCACTCAAGAGTCTTCAGAGAATCTTCTGCGCTGTAACAGTGATTCACAAGGAAGTGAAGCCAACCACCTGCATCGCAGGTCACCTCCTCAATGTCATCCGGAGACCTGCAGCAGCTACAGGCTGATCCATACTGGTCACTTTCACCGTCCTCCACAAGCCAAATCCACCGCATGCTGCCCAATTCTTTCTCTCTGTGTAAAGAACAATTATTGTTTTTAATACAAATAGAAAAACAGCAATAGATGCAGATTCACAGCCTTTGTGAAAACCAATGGTTCAGGAAGTAGAATAAGCTGGATCTACTGTACTTGCACTGTGAGGGGGGCAGAAGGCTTGTGGGAATGATTGGATGTGTCTCGGTGGGGGACTTGCTGCACTGATGAAGAGGACGATTACTGAATGTACCATCCAGCTTCTGCGGTGCAGCAGCCACTGGTCTTGAGACAGATGGCACAGCTTCAGGTCTAGACAGTAGGCTGCGTGGTGTTTTTGTGTGACCTTGTGTCTTTTTTTTTTTTTTCTTTTTTAGCCTTTTTGAAACATTCCGTCTCCCATTTGTATTGTTAGTTCTTTGGTTGTTATCGTTTTGAGAACCGATGGTGAGGAAAGAAACCATGTAGCAGTATTTAAGTGATTTATGGCGTTTAGTCTGTTGTTTACAAAGCTTGTGTAATTGTTTTCAGACTGAAATAAAGATACCTGAAATGATACCTGAGGCATTATTATTTTAAAATAAGCATAAAAATTCTTGAACTTGTGTGTAATGTTGACAACACAAAACAGCAAAATGTTGTGAATAACGTAAATCTTACCCACCTTATTCTTTAAAGCGAAGGTATGTCTATGGGTGAGACTTCCGGTTAAATAACGAAGATAACAACGTGCAGCAAATGGTAAAACTGTTTGCACTACAAACCAGTGTGCTTATATTTAGGATAATACATTAAAATTATTCAGTAAGATACGCCAATTTGCAATATCTAGCAGCAAAACGAGCCGTTTTGTACAGCTATAGAGCTGGATGCAAATGAGACCGGAAGACAGACTCATTTTATTTTAAAGAAATTAACTTAGTATTCAAAATGGCTAAATTTTGAGATCACAGAAAATTACTTTTGGCTGTTTAACATTCTAACACAAAACAGTTGTCAAATATTTAATTTTTAGCTATATTAATCTTACCTCACAATACAAAACAGAAGCGTAGCGTCGAAATTCCCACTCCTTAAAAACGACCAGCCATGCTGTAGAGATTTGACTTGGGTAATAAACATATATTTATTAATTAATTGATAAATTTATTTAATGTATTTTAAAATGTAATTCCTATGATGGCAAAGCTGAATTTTCAGCAGCCACTTTCCAGTCTTAAGTTTAAAAGAACAGCATTTATTTGAAATAAAAAATCTTTTGTAACATTATAAATATTTTTACTTTTACTTTTGATCAGTCTAATGCATCCTTACTAAATAGAAGCATTAATTATCTAAAAAAAAAAAAACTAATGGGAATACACATACAGACAAAATATAAACCAAGCACGTGCCACATGGATTAATGTAAATGTGGAAATTAACTAAGAACAACAAATAGTGAAACAGTAATGATAATATTAATTATCTAATAGAATCTTATTGTAAGAGTTACTGAGGTACAAAAAAAAAAAAGTGTTATAATGTCTGATAACATGTACACCTTCATTTTAATCTCTGCAAATAAATACATCAAAGCAGATAAATGAAAATAGACTTTAAGCAATCCCCATTACAGACCTTCGGTCATAATTTATGATGCAAGAACATTCAGGTCATCGCCATTATGTTCTGTAAACGTATAGTACTCTTTTGTGCTGGTAATATAGTGACTCAAACAAAGCAAGTTGACATTTGATTCACATGATGGGGGGGGAAAAAAGCTAAAAACAAACCGAACTGAAAAAATAAAAATAAAAACCTACGATGCTTTAGATAGATGCGTATCTCTTTTCATTGTTCTTTTTCTACATTTTGATAAAAGTGCACTCATTCTGTGCCTGCTGAATAGAGAAGCCCTGCAACTTGGAAGTCTTTCTACCTGGACATCAGCGAACAGACCAGAGGAAGAGCCCTTAGTATAGAGACACAGAAATAGATCCCTCTGATCTATCATCAGATATCATTAATATACATCCCTGTTTTATTGCAGTCTCCTGAGTGGAAAAACAGTCATTTCAGGTCAAGTGTACACACACACTGTCGTCTTTGAATGCAACTTTGGACTGCAAAACTTAGAGGAGTGTGTTTTTGGCTGATTGAACACACTTCCTCCAAGCATGGCACTGCGACGGCAGAGGAGTCAGAGCAGAGCTATCACATGCTAACATGACAAATATGGCACTATGTCAGGTAGCATCTGTGGGTGGTGCTTATTTATTTTGGTAAATGAGCGTATCCATGCTGTAGTGAGCAATGAGCACTGTCTAGAGCATTTTCAGTATCAAATAGCTGCAGAACAATCCGGTGGGTAGGCTGATGATCTGGGGCGGTTATTGCAGCTGAGAAACCCGCAGCGGAGTGGCACTGCTGAAGTCCAGGAAGAACGGGCCTTCCTGTTTGGGCAGGAAGGTAGTGGGGGTGACATTGTAAATCCCGGCAGGCATGTTCTCCACCTCCATATAACAGAAACCGCATCTGAGGATAAAGAGATCAAATTTGTTTATATAAAAATGTTACACGTTTAAATCTTTTATATGGAAGCCCATTTCAGCCAATGAATTAAAAAAAAAGTGATGTTTTTTTATGACACAAACTCATAATTCTAACTTTTTTCTCAGAATCGTGAGATATAAATTTGCAATTGTGAGTTCTAAAGTCAGAATTGTGTGGTATAGACTCGCAATTGCGAGTTATAAAGTTAGAGTTGCAATATATAAACTTGCAATTCTGAGAAATTAAGTCAAAATTGTGAGATATAAACTAGCAATTCTTTCTTTCTCAGAATTGCGAGATATAAACTCACAATTGCGAGTTATAAAGTCAGAATTGCATGATATAAACTTGCAATTGTGAGTTATAAAGTCGGAATTGTGAGATATAAGCTTTTATATAAGATATAAGTTTTTTCCTTGCAATTTTGACTTTATATCTTGCAATTCTGCCATTTTTTCTTGCAATACTGACTTTTATCTCAGGATTGTGAGAAAAACTTGCAATTCTGACTTTATAACTCACAATTGTAAGTTTATATCAAGCACAATTGGGAGTTATAAAGTCAGATTTGCGTGATATAAACTTGCAATTGGGAGTTATAAAGTCAGAATTGCGAGATATACTCAATTAAGTTTGATATAAAAATGTACAAATAAAAATAAAAATGTACAATTCTGACATTTTTCTTGCAAATGCGAGTTTGTATTGCAATTCTGACTTTTTTTCTCAGAATTGTGAGATAAAAACTCGCAATTTACTGTTTGCAAAGACCCGTCCTCCTTCGTTACTGTTGCTATGTCCGACAAGCCATAGCGTTCTCATGCCACACATCATATCCTCACACAGTGAAAAATACATTGCGGGGCAAAGGAAACTGACAATGCTCCAACAGAGAAGAGAGCAGGTTACTTTAGGTATAAAACAGTCTCAGCTTTTGAATTTTGTCACTTTTCAAGAAATTTAAACAATGAAAAATATTTTATGGCTCTTTAATGGCACGTTATAGCATAAAATAAACATGAATGAACATCAGAAGGTATCTTGTTTCAACCGTGGAAAGATGTCTTTCAAGCAAGATTTGTCAAGTTCAAGTCCACAGACATTAATCCACTCTACTGTCTGTCTATCTCCCTGCGAAGGGACTGTGAGTTTATATCTCACAATTCTGGCTTTTTTCTCAGAATTCTGAGATAAAAAAAAAATAGCAATTGCGAGTTATCCAATTTCGAGGGGGGAAAAAAGTGTGATATGTTTTCAGAATTGCAAATTTTATCTCTCACAATTCTGACTTAATAACTCACAATTGCTTGTTATAAAGACAGAACTGCGAGATGCAAACAAAAAAGACAGAATTATGAAAAAAAAAATGTGATTACTTTTTTAATTTTTTTATTCAGTGATGGAAATGGGCTTCCATACTTTTAACTACTGCAGACCATCAACAAGGATATCAACCATGCTGCTACTATCAGGATGAGATTATGGATAAACCATGAAATATATTTTTCTCAAACATATTCTGCAGTCATATGAGTATTGTATAAATCATCAACTATCTCTGACCTAGATTTCTCTGTGAGACAAGGCTGTGCGTTTCAAGCATTTGCATGCTTATTCTAAAGTGGAACACACGCCAGCAGACTGTTTATAAACCAAAATAAAATATACAAGGTTATGTTCAGAATAGCATCCTGATGCTACCATATTTCTTTTGCTATTTTTGCAGTCTTATATGGGTCTGGGAAAATATAATCACTGCCGTTTTAAAGTTTGGAATCAGACGATTTTTAATATTTATAAAGAATTCTCTTATGCTCATCAAGGCTGCATTAACTTGATCAAAAATACAGAAAAAAACTGTAATATTGTGAAATATTATTCCAGTTTAAAATAATGGTTTTCTATTTTAATATATTTTAAAATAGAATTTATTCCTGTGATATAAAGCAGAATTTTCATCAGCCATTACTCCAGTCTTCAGTGTCACATGATCTTTCAGAAATCATTCTGATATGCTGATTTATGACTTTTTTTAAATAAATGTTGGAAACAGTTGTGCTGCTTTTTCTTAAATAATTATTTATACTAATTTTTACACACAAAACAGATAATGTTTCCACAAAATGATTTTTAAAAAAGGCCACATAACCATCTTTATTTTACATGTAGCTAGGTGCTAAGAACAGAATGAAACATTGAGGTTTTGTAAATTACGACATTTAGCATACTACTGATTGGGAATTATGTAACAGTGTGCAATCATTATGCACTTTCCATAATAATTTTAAATGTATACTGTAGTAGGCAGTATTTGAGTGCAGTATGCAATAAGCAGTACACTAGCATCCCATTCTAAATACAGCAACCGATGTCTCTCATATGGAGAAAAGGAAGTTGAGATAAGGTTTCTGACACTATGATTTTCTTTAAAGCAATGCAGTGGGCTTTGCTTCACCTTCTATCTAGTTTTTTTTTCCATCACAAAGAGAGTATTTATTTACCGATAATCTCCACTCCCTCTCTTTTGAGAGCCTGATGATCCAGAATCCCCCGCAGTAGAAACGGTCACCACCTCAAAGCCCACGCTGTACTGCCTGCAGAGAGAAAGCCAAACTCATTTATATTCACAGGCATCACGCTACATCATACATCCTCACACTCTCCAGCAAAAGAGAAAGAAAGAGAAAGACAGAAGGGATCTGAATGTGTGTAGGTGTTTCTTCCATAACAGAGTAGTTGCACAGGATGGCCCTGCCCACGTCATATTAAGGGAAATCCAACAACCCATGAAATCCGACCCTCTTTTAATGGCCAAAAGATGACTGATAGGTGGGATATACACTACCAGTCAATAAAAATTTTTAAAAATGTTTTTTAAAGAGATCTCTTCTGCTCAACAAGCCTGCATTTATTTGTTCCGAAGTACAGCAAAAACAGTACGATTCTGAAATATTTTTACTATTTAAAATAACTGTTTTCTATTTGAATATATTTTAAAATGTAATTTCTTTGGAAGATTTATTTTAGGGCTGGCAAACGATTAATCGTGATTAATCACATATAAAATAAAAGTTTGCTTAATATATGTGTGTGTATATGTTTAAGAAATATTTACAAGTATATATATTTGTTATAATTTTTATAGAATTTATATTATATATTAATAAAAATATTTTATACATAACATATTTCTCTTAAATATATACATTAATTTGTGTGAATTTATATATACATAATAATTACACACGGTACACACACATATTAGGCAAACTCAAACTTTTATTTTGTATGCGATTAATCACGATTAATCGTTTGCCAGCCCTAGTTTATTTAGCAAGAATGCTATAAATTGACCAAAAGTGTTGATAAAGACATTTATAATGTTACAAACGATTTCTATTTCAGATAAATGCTGTTCTTCTGAACTTTCTATTAATAAACGAAACCTGAAAAAAAAAAAATCTACTAATGATAAATTTTTGAGCAGCAAATTTAGGATAGTTTAGAATAATTTAGAATAATTTCTGAAGAATCATGTGACTGAAGTAATGATGCTAAAAAATCAGCTCTGAAATCACAGGGATAAATTACATTTTAAAATATATTAAAATTGAAAACAGTTATTTTAAATAGTAAAAATATTTCAAAATTTTACTGTTTTTGCTGTACTTTGGATTAAATAAATGCAGGCTTGGTGAGTAGATGAGACTTCTTTAAAAAACATTAAAGATCTTACTGTTCAAAAACTTTTGACTAGTAGTGTATATGCTTACTACAATCATTTTAGTACTCTTATTGTAACAATCTGAAGCATTCTGACCTGGAGCCACGAAGTTCGATCAACAGAGGGCCTGCTTTGTCCATATTGAACTGGTATATGGGATTGTTCTTGAAGGTATCTCTGTAGTTTCCACAACCTCCTGCACTGGCCCCCTTCCACTGGCCATTTATCTACACATAGAGAAATGTTAAAACATCTGCAAATAGTTTCCAACAAAAACACCCATTAAGAATACTTTAAACAGTGAAAGTAGAGGTGTGAACTCACTCTTTTGGTGTGGATAAAGGGTGTTGGGATTTTGGAGAAATTAAACTTGCACACGGAGTACACCTGGAATAGGCATATTCATGACAATGGTTAACATAATTAAATTACTATGAAAATAAAAACCATCATACTTATTGTGTCTTACCCTTAGTGTGTAGTTGATGGTGTTTTGTTTCTCATACTGAGAAACCACCAGGGTGAAGGTGTGAGTTCCAGGACTAGTGAGTTTGATCTTGGTTAGGTAGTGAGGACTGTTGATCCTGATGCCATCAATGTAGGGAGGAGGTTCCGCTTCAGGAAAAAAAAAAAAAAAAAAAAAAAAATCAAGCATATGAATTACATTATAAACTATAAAGAATAAAGAATATATATGACATCTTGAATTGTGTGCTTACCTGGATAATAGACTTTCTTTCCACTAGTCTTGTAAACTACTAAAGTAATAAACTCCCGGTTTTGAGCAAAGTCATCCTTGAGAGTCAATGTGAAAGTAAGAAAATCGTAAGAACTCACTGTAATACAATGACTGTAATGCACTGCACTGTAATCGGTTGCAGTACCTTGTCAGTGATGTGTCTGGTGAGCAGCACCCATACTGCAGCGCCCCCTTGAGGACACTGCACCTCCAGCTTGTACTGAGGATTATTGGCCAAGCTGTAGACATCCTTCACCGGTCCCTGTTTGCCATCCCAGCTACTGCAATAGCAAAATTCACATACATTTTCTAATTATCTTATAATAATCAGACTTCATAAACATTCACATAGATGTAATGACAAGGAGACTGACCTGTGAATACATGAGGATTCTTTAAACAGTGCTGGATTCCAGCTCAAATAGATGACGTCGTAATACTGGCACAAGTCTTCCCAGATGATCCAAAATACACCTAAAAGAACAATGCACAAGTCAAAAACAACTACTTTCGCAATATCTGTCAAGTGTCATTGCTAGTTTAGCACTCTCTTACCATTGTCAAACTTCTGTGCAGTTTTGGGGTCAAAGTTGAGGTATTTGAGAAGATCTGGTGTCCAGTTCTTTTCGTCACGCTCGCTATATCGCCCTTTCCACCTGAGATGGCTCCATGGGTTCTTCAGCTGAAGGAAGCGTTTACCCTGAGAGAACAAGCAGGAGATGTTGATGATGATGATACTACAGTCATGAGGCTTCACTAAGCTATAGATTTTTAATACAGATCAGGGAGTGAGTTTCACCTTGTATTCCCTGATGTCTAGGACAGCGTAGGCATGTGTGGGCACTAAACCCCACTTCTCACCCTCCTCCTCAGTCATGACCCCTGTTGCAGTGGTGATGAGAACATCTCCTCTGTGAAACCTGCCAGAATAGATCACCAACACAGTAACAATACTGTTAGAGGCACAGTATGTAATTTATGCCGCTAGATGGCGCATACTCAGAACAAACAAAGATATAGTTTAATGATGCAATGATTGATTATGGAATCATGGGAGTTGTCGACTTCATCCCCACAGCCAACGGGACTTGGGCAGAAATCATGTTGATGGATGAGCTAATGTACTAAAGATTTATTAACGTCACTGTAGTATGAAACAGGGTGGGGCTGAAAGCCGTGGAAGTAAAACGAGGCTGCTAGAGTGGCTGCTGAGAGTACACAAGTCAGCATATCTTGGATATTTTAATCAAAAAATAGTACATATTTTGTTACATATTAATGTTAATTAAAACTGAAACTTATTTTTTTTTTTAATCGAAAACTGAAATAAAATATAATTAGATCAACTTAAAAAAGAATTTAAAAAATGAGAAATTAAATAAAATAAGCCTAATTTTAAGTACCAAAATTATTAACCTAAAACAGAAATAATATAAGTTAAAGCTAAACTAAAAAAAAAAAAAAAAAAAAAAAAGAAGGGCAACAGCATAAAATTACAAATGAAAATGAAAATTAAAACTACAATAATATAAGATATAAGAATAGAAGCTAATTAAAAATATTACTAATATTATGTTATATACACTGCCCTCCAAAAGTTTGGAAACATTCTGGCAAAGTGTGGTTTTGGACGATATCAGCATAAATCTTTATAATTTTTTGGTGCAAATACATTAAAGTAACTTGACATTATCATTGAAGACCAGCAATAATCATTTTCATTTTGATTACATAATAATGGCAATATATACATGTCAAAGTCAGACATGCCCACTTGTCAGCTGTGATGCCTTGTTACTGGTTTAAACTTGGCCCAGGTTTTTAAAAGATTTTTGGGTCAGCACACCTTAATAGCTTCAACAATTGATTGCCAGTTAAGTTTAGAATACAATGAATTTAGGCCCAGATTATGCAGAGCTGTAATAGCTGCTAATGGAGGATATTTTGATGACTCTAAAATGTAAGTTTTTTTGATGTATAAACTGTTTATGTAATAAAATATGTTTTCGTAGTTTGTGTTGTCCCTTATCAGTGCAAAATTATCACAAATTAAAAAGGATTCATGCCAATATTGTCCAAAACCCCACTTTTCTAGGGCGGTGTACATACAATCAAATCTATAGGAACATGTGACTTTACAGTGGTCAGAAATCAATACATACAAGCGGATTGTGTTTGTACTGTGAATGTTTGCTTACCTCTGGTATAACATGCGGAAAGTGTCATCTTTGTTAAAGGACTGATTGTCTGAGTGCATAGCGATACGCTCTGGGATCCAGCCAGTGAGAGCGTGCAAGTCAATATTCTACAAAGACAAAACATAAAAGTGTCACCAAACAGTATCACTCAGAATAATGCACAATAGAATCCCAAATTGATGCAGCATAAAATCACTTCTAGCATTTAAAATGATTGATTTTAGACCCTTAAGTGTAAATCAGTGTTGTTAATGTGATAAATGAATTCATTTTTTACAAAAATTACAAAAAATAGTATACACTACTGTTTAAAAGTTTGAGGTCAGCACATTTTTTAAAGAAATTAAGAAGAATTTGCTGAATAAAGAGTTATTTTTGTTTTCTTTGTGCACAAAAGCATTCTCATAGCTTCCTAAAAAATTATGGTTGACACTGATGTCACATGGACTAGTTTAATCAATCTCCTTACTACATTTCTGTGCCTTGACAGGGTCAAAAGGCTCTCGGAATTCATCAAAATATCTTCCTTTGAATTTTGGTGATTTAATTTAATTTTGGTGACAGAAATGTTTAGAGCAGCATCTATAGTCTGAAGAGTCTGAAGTGCCACTCACAGAGTTGGAGCCTGGGAAATCGTATCCTCCCATGACCTTCATGTAGGCCTTCTCGATGAGCGACACCCAAAGTTCGTTGCGATTACTGGAGTAGGAGCAAAGCAGCTCGCCATTCCGATCCACCGGAAGGAAATCATCAATAATCACCTGACAGAGAGAAACACACCTGAACTATAACAATACAATCCTGAACCTGTTCGTCTTCAAACAATGAAGACGACAATAGAATAAAACTGCAGTTTATTTGTAAAGGAGAGGCTTAGGGAGGATGAGCACCTTTCTCGGAACGCCATTAATGTGCAGTTTCACCATGTACTTCCCACAAGGGTTATACTCTGGCTCTCCTTTCCTGTTCTGTGGGTAGATGATGCTACAAACAAACATGCAAACAAACATTTATCATTGAGGGAACCTCCCTTTGACTTCTATAATTCTTCTTATTTAATGATTATTCATATCAATTATAGTAGAGATGCTCAAAAGCCTGAGGACACCTGACACTCTCAAGCATGATTCAGTCCGTGAAGCATCCAAAAAGCAGATTCATAATCCAAGGGCTACACATGAGACAAACTATTAGTGTAAATTGTGAGGCCTAGCACACCCGCCATACCTTGTGATTAACTTTTTGTTGTAGCGTCTCTCATATGCTGCGCTGATGGCCAATGAGGCAACGAAGGAACAGTCTGACACAACCGTCTGTAAACATGAACAAACAAAAGAACGTTACATAAGCGAAAAGTCACATGAACAAACAACAGAGCTTTCTGAATGGCAAAACTGCTTTAAATAAAAGGCTTAGCTATTACCGGTTAAAGGAAAACTCCACTTCCAGAACAACAGAAACAAATAATTGTCATCCAAGATGTTCATGTCTTTCTGTCTTCAGAAATTATGGTTTTTGAGGAAAGCATTTCAGGTTTTTTCTCCATATAATGGACTTCATTGGTGCCCTGATTTTGAGTTTCCAAAATGTAGTTTAAGTGCAGCTTCAAAGGGCTCTAAACGATCCCAGCTGAGGAAGAAGAGTCTTATCTAGCGAAATGATCGGTGAAATTTTTTTTTCGGAAAATAAATTTTTTTATATTTTTTTTAAGCACAAAAGCTCATGTAGCACAGGCTCTGGGATGCACGTTCAAGACGCTACGTACTATTGTATCACGTTGAAAGGTCACGCGGAACATAGGCAGAACTACAGACCCATGTTTACAAAGCGATCATGCAAAGACTAAGAAAGTGCAAGTAAGTTTGTAAACGCTGTTTACAAACAAAAAGGTACAACGATGTCCTCCTCTCAAGTTGTAGGAGAAAATAAGATGGAGTTTTTCGCCATACTCAGTACACAAACGATGAACTTACACGATTCGTAGTAGTGATGGGAAGTTCGGATCATTTTACCGACTCGGACCTTTGAGTCTTGTTCAGCAAAATAAACAAATCTTTTTGAGGTACTTCATTCATTTTAGCAAAATATAATTAAAATGTCACGTGTTACTTCCCTAACACATCTACTGCTTACACAAATGTTGATCACACCACAAACAAGACAAAACTATAATGCTATAAGAAACAGAAAAGATTAATTCATTGTTTACCTGGGTCCTTAGTCTATGATTAGCTCAACCTCACCTCTTATCTGACAAGTTTTAGGGTTTGAGTCATTCGCTTATCATGTGACAGCCCCATAAGATGAATGAATGACTCAAAAAACCCGAAGACTCGAAACTAGTGAACTAATTCCAGTACAGAACCTAATAGGATGTTGCGCATGCGCGACTGAACGAATCACTCCCCAAGACGACTCATTCTTCCAGAGTCACATTAAAGATTCGTTCAAAATGAAAGAATCGTTCAAGAACGACCCATTACTAATTGGTAGCATCGTGGATGCGCATCCCAGAGCCTGTGCTACACGAGCTTATAAAGTATACAAATTTTTATTTTTCGAAAAAAAAAAATGGCAGATCGTTTCGCTAGATAAGATCCTTCTTCCTCGGCTGGGATCGTTTAGAGCCCTTTGAAGCTGCATTTAAACTGCATTTTGAAAGTTCAAAATCGGGGGAACCAGTGAAGTCCATTCAGTAAATTATTTGTAAATTGTTGTTCTGGAAGTGGAGTTCTCCTTTAAGTTGTTTCCCGTTTTCCGGCTGCTAAAGATAGCAAAGAGGTGCATAAAATGTGACCTGCTTGATGCTGAAGCTGGACACGGTGTAGATCATGGTGGGGTTATTGCAGATGTCATCCGGTCGAACCCAGCGTGAGAATACGGCTTTCTGCTTCGGCGACAGAGCCAGTTTACCACATTTGTCCCTATGTAAAAACATAATTATGTTACCCAAATATTGAGTACGCTCCTGATCAAAAGTTTGGGATGGGTACGATTTTTTTGATATATTTGAAAGCAGTCTCACCAAGGCTGCACTTATTTAATCAGAAATACAGTAAAAACTGTAATATTGTGAAATATCATTACATTTTAAAATAACTGGATTCTATTTTAACATATTTTAAAATGTAATTTATTCCTGTGATGCAAGGCTAAATTTTCAGCTACTTATGTTTTCAGTGTCACATGATCCTTCAGAAATCATTCTAATATGCAGATTTGGTGCTCAAAAAATTAGTTTAATATTATCAGCGTTGAAAATGGTTGTGCTGCTCATTATTTTTGTAGAAATCGTGATACTTTTGCTTTTCCTAGGATTCTTTGCTGAATGGAAATTTATTTGAAGTAGAAATCTTTCGTAACATGTTTTTAATTTCACTTTTGACCAATTTAATGTGTCTTTGCTGAATAAAAGTATTAATTTCTTTTAAAAAATAACTTTTTCCTAAACCCAAACTTTTAAAAGGTAATGTAAGTTAAAGCAAGATACAGCTGTTGCAGGGTACAAAAATACCAGTGAAATGTCAAAAAAACAGCTGCACTTGAAAAAATTGCAGTCTTACATAAAATACTCACGAGAATGGAACAGGAAAAGCAAAACGTTCCCTCAGGTCAACACTCATGAATGGAACATATTCTATTCCATTTATCTTGGAGGTCTTCCTACAAAACACAAAAAAGAATATAATTTCATAAGATTACATTTTAAAAATGACAAAAAAATAAATAAATAAAAAATACAATTGTGGCTGATATAAATGAGCTGTTTATTTAATTATGTATTTATTTATTTTTGCACTTTTTTGGTTATAGATGACAACCAATAAATTAAAGTAAAATAAAAGTAAAAAAAAGTAATAATAATAAAATTAAATATTAAAAAAAACAATTATTTTAAATGCCACAAATTCAAGTTAGGCATCACAAAATTATAAATGTTCAGCACACACAAAAAAACAGATACTCATTTTGAGATTTGCAAAAGAGATTTACAAAAATTTATAAGACCCATATTAAAACTATATAACATTTAGTCTAAGTAAAATTAAACATTTTAAAAATAATTATTTTGAATGCCACAAGAAAATTTAGGCATTACATTATAACTGTACAGCACAAAAAACAAACAAACAAAAAAAAGATATTCATTTTGAGATTTACAAAAATTTACAAGCCCCATATTAAAATTATATAATATTTTGTCTAAATAAATTAAAAATTAAAAATTACAAGAATAATTATTTTATATGCAACAAGTCAATTTAGAAATCATAACATTATAACTATACAGCACAAAAAAAAAAAAAAAAACAATATGTATATATATATATATATATATTTTCACTTTGAAATTTACAAAACAGATTTACAAAAATCTACAAGACCTATATTGAAATTCTATAATATTTTGTCTAAATAAAATTAAAATTAAAAATAAAAAAAAAGTTTTAAATGCTACAAGTCAATTTAAGCATCACAACATTATAAATGTACAGCACAAAAAAATAAATAAATAAATAAATAAATAAAAATAATTTTTGAGATTTACAAAAGATTACACTATAATAAATAATAATAATAATAATTTTAGTGAATGTTAGATGCCAGGTAACAGTGATCAAAATGCACGCAGGGTAACTGAGAAAGCACAACAGAGTATAAGACATCATGCTTGCTTTGAGCCTACCTGAGCACCTCAATCTCCTCCGCTGTGTAACGTTGACCCTGCGGCTCACTGGACTGCGCTGCTCGAACCGGCTGCGCTTTGTCCTGGAGGGAGAAGTCTGGGCCTAGCGGAAGGAACTGCCTCACCTGAGCCGGGATTTTGGATGCTGAGGAGATGGGCTTGTCCTGGTTCGCTTGTTTACTAAGAGAGTCTTTCAGTCCCTCTGCCCTGAAAAAAAGAAATGGAGATGAAAACAAAGGATTATGGGTATAATGTGCATTGTACTGATTGTGCATTATTCTATTTTCAAAAGCTGTTTATTATGTGGTATTTCATAAATAATACACTGGAGTATTAGTATTTCAGTATTGGAGTAAACAGTGAAGCACCTGTCCAGAGCCTGCCGAGCAAGCTGCTTCAGTTTCCCCTGGAGTGCTTGATCTGACGTCTCATTGGACTGTGTGGGAGAGAGAAAGAGTTCAAAGATTACAGGGCTTGGCTCAGTTTCTGGTTACAGAGTAGCCCATATAATCGGCAGTGAGAGATATGAAACCAGAGCAACCAATTTAACACCACCACCTGTTCCAAAGACTGACAACTATTACTTCAGAACTGCTTCTAGAATCTAAGTCCACACGTATAGTTATGATGTAGTTATACAGTGCTTTATATACACTACTGTTTAAAAGTTTGGGGTTAGTATGATTTTTTTTTAATGTATTTGAAAGAAGTCTTTTATGCACACAAAGACTGCATTTATTTGATAAAAAATACATTGATATTTGAATATATTTTAAAATGTAATTTATTCCTGTTATGGAAAAGCTGAATAGTTATTCGTTGTTAACTGTGAGTTCTTAATTTTTTGGTGGGAACCATTATACATTATTTTAGAATTCATTTATAAAAATTACAAAAAATAATAAATAAATAGTATTTAAGATTTTTGATGTTTTTTAAAGAAGTGTCTTCGGCTCACCAAGCCTGCATTTATTTGATCTAAAGTACAGCAAAAATTTTAAATATTTTTACTGTTTAAAATAACTGCTTTCTATTTGAATATACTTTAAAATACAATTTATTCCTGTGATTTCAATGCTGAATTTTAGCATCAATACTCCAGTCACATGATCTTTCACAAATCATTCTAATATTCTGATTTGCTGCTCAAAAAACATTTATTATTATTATTATTATTATTATTATTATGCTGAAAACAGATTTTTTTCAGGTTTCTTTGATGAGTAGAAAATTAAAAAAAACAGCATTTATCTGAAATATAAATCTTTGTAACATTACAAATGTCTTTATAAGCACATTTGATCCATTTAAAGCATCATTGCTACATAAAAGTATTAATTTCTGTAATTTCTTTCCCAAAAAATAAATTGTACTGACTCCAGACTTTTGAATGGTATAGTGTATAATGTTATAAAAGCTTTTTATTTCAGATAAATGCTGATCTTTGGATCTTTCTATTCATCAAAGAATCCTGAACAAAATGTACTGTTTTTAATATTGATAATAATAATAAAAAGGGCAAAATATTAGAATGATTTCTGAAGGATCATACTAAAGTGTCACTAAAGACTGGAGTAATGATGCTGAAAATTTAGCTTTGGTCACAGGAATGAATTACATTTTAAGTTATTTTAAATAATTTAATTTTACAATATTATTTTTGCTGTACTTTGGATCAAATAAATGCAGGCTTGATAAACAGAAGAGACTTCTTTATGAAACATTCAAAATCTTACTGTCCAAAAACTTTTCACTGGTACTTGTACTTGAAATTTACATTTTTGTAACAACGCAAATATGTCTTTAGTGTCACTTCTGATCAATTTAATGTGCTCTTGCTAAAAAAAAGTATTCACTCTTTCAAACAAAACCTTAATGGCTCTTTATTACCATTTTTTGATATGTTTGAACAAAAGAGTATCATTAAAACTTAAACTTCAAGCATTTTCCCTTATGTGATGACTTACCGCTTGAATACACAACTCCACAGCCTGTGTATAGAGCTCAATGGCCTCATCTGCGTTTTCCTTCTCATCCTCTTCAAAAGCCTGTGTCACCAGGAAGTACGCTCTCTCCAGATCCAGCTGATGTTTACTCTTAAGAGGGTCAGTGCTCTGTGCTTGAACTAATCACATGGATTCAGTCAAAATATTAGTTAATTTAAAATGAATGGAGACTTAGGCTTTTAAGCGTTGAAAAGTATGCAAAAACACAATAAAAGTGGTACTATATTCTAAATCTTTTAAAGTCATATGGTGGCTAAGTGTGCGGAAAATAACATATTTAGGTTCTTATTCACTGAAATAGTTATGTCCAATGTTTCTTTTTTTATAAAAATGCTGCCTGTTTTTAAACATTTTCATTAAGAGAACCTGGAAAAATGTATATATTTACCTACATTTTTTAAATCACGATTCATTGTGTGAGCCGGGATTCTCATTTGGGACCCTGGACCACAAAACCAGTCTTAAGCAGCACGGGTATATTTGTAGCTATAGCAACAAATACAATGTATGGGTCAAAATGATCGATTTCTCCTTTATGCCAAAAATCATTAGGATATTAAGTAAAGATCAAGATCCATGAAGATATTTTGTAAATTTCCTACCATAAATATATCAAAACTTAATTTTTTCTTAGTAATATGCATTGCTAAGAACTTCATTTGGACAACTTTAAAGGTGATTCTCAGTATTTTCATTTTTTTTGACACCCTCAGATTTCAGATTTTCAAATATTGTCCTATTGTCCTAACAACGCAAATATCAAAGGACAGCGTATTTATTCATCTTTTAGATGATGTATAAATCTCAATTTAAAAAAACAGACCCTTATGACTGGTTTTGTGGTCCAGGGTCACATTTGGTAATGTCTTTAAAGAAAAAGTAGTCACTAAGGGGGTGTAAAATAAATTTGATTTCAGTTTTTATTTTGATTTCTGTGTTTTAGCATTATAATTAAAGATCACTGAAATGCAGATTGTAAGTGAATAAATGAATGTGTGTTCTAGTTTGTTCCTAACGCAAAGCTAACATTTAGAATATTTCAGAGTATTTGAAATACAGCACATGAGCTGTAAAAATCACTTTTATGATACTTTATGATATGATATGATTTATGATACTATGGCTCTTTTGCATATATTTTAAAGCTTGAAAACTCCATTATCCAATCATTGTTAAAAAAAGCAACCAAAACAATTCTTTTGTGTTCCAAGGGAGAAAGTCATATAATTTTGCGATGACTTAAAGGTGAGTAATTAATGAGAGAACATTAACGTAGACTACTCAGCTGTACTGCTGTTCTCAAATTACATAACGCAAGAAAAATGAGGAAAAGAATTACATTTAACTTCGTACTAAAAAATCTGACAGCATTCGCTGGTGATTCCCAAATGCTGTGTTAGTCACAACACTTTCAAATGAGGTATGACCCATGTAAGCTTTCTAAAGGTTGGGCAGCGGAAAATTTGAGCATAATTTCCACCATCTACAACAACGAGGAGGTTTCACTTTTGTTGACCACAGAGAACGTCAGAAAAAATTTAGCCCTAAAGAAAACTTTAAAAAGAAGGTGTTAATCATAATAGATATGTTCACGTAAACTGACCGGCATTGAGTAGGGTCTGTACTCTGTCCAGGTACTCGTTCACCTTGTCTTGAATGTTCTCTAGTTTGGATCCAGCCATGCCTGCATAGATGAGAGCCTGGGCTGCCTCCTGTTTAGAACCCAAAAGAAAATATGTGATATGATATGGGTTTAATTCAAATATACATGAAAGTGAAAGTTGTTTAATGGCTGCTTTTATTGTCATAACATAGGACAATGGGATAATTTCATTAAAGAATAAAGCCTTTTAAGGTAGCCAGTTTAAGGTTAATTAGCTCTACATGTCAAATGGGAGAATCTTACCTTATAGAAGAAAACAGCTTCATTGTATTTCCCCTTCTGATCGTGAAGTACAGCTGATTTGGCAAATTTAATAGCATCGAGTTCAAGAGCCGCAAAATCCATGATTGACGTTTAATGGCTGATAACTGAGTTCAGCTTAACGAGCGTATGGCAAATCATTTTAACCTGTTCTTCATCACAGGCAGCAGCTCCTCCGAGGATTTGCGTTTCTTTCTTGAGTTGTTCCCGTTACGCGAACTTCCCGACCTCGAACTCCGAAATAAAATGAGGCGAGACTGAAAAATACTGATTTCAAGCAGCTTTTAAACTTAGTTACTCTATATAAGGTGAGAAGACACAACGCTTTAACTTGCTATGATGACATCAAAACAAATCCTCAAGCCCGCAGTACTTCCGGATACGGTGGGCGTGTACTGACGTTGTCACGACACGTCATTGCTTGTAGAGCCGATGGCGTCCGAGTCATTTCCGCGAATCGGTTCCTTCAGATATGTCATAGATTCGGTTCAAAAACAACTCAGTGGTTCTTATTTCATTCATTACATGGTGCCCGACATTTTTTACCTCTACAGGGTTGCCAGCTTTTAAGTTCAGCTTGGAGTGAGTTCTTTTTTTTTTTTTTTTTTTTTGAGTGGCAAGGATGCTTTGATTCCATGTCTATTTATATGTATATACTGTACATATAAGGGGATAACAATGCAGCTGAATTAAATTCAGTATTTGCTTGCATTCATTGTGTGTACTTAAACAAGTATCATTAGAAAAGGTTATTAACTTTTTAAATTTCACATTTGAAAATATAGTGTTTAATAATTTCTAAATTTTTATTCAAATGAAAAACTTAAAAATAAGTAAACTGGTATGACCTGTTATGTTCTAGATACATGTATATTTAGTAAAGAGCCATACAGGTACCTAGTGGGTCAACCATGGCATTACAAATGAATTTTTTTTTCCCGACCACAAAATGACTCTAATTTGCCTCTTTGCATTGGAATTAAAAACACTTTTCTCTACTTAACCTTAAATACTACATTAATTTTAATATATATATATATACTACCGTTCAAAAGTTTGGGTCAGTAAGACTTGTAATAGTCTTTAAAGAAGTCTCTTATGCTCATCAAGCCTGCATTTATTTGATTAAAAATATAGAAAAAAACAGTAATATTGCAAAATGTTTTTACAATATAAAATAATGTTTTTTATTTTAACATACTTTAAAATAGAATTTATTCCTGTGATGAAAAGCTGAATTTTTATCAGCTGTTACTCCAGTCTTAAGTGTCACATGATCCTTCAGAAATCATTCTAATATGCGGATTTATTATTAGAATGATCAATGTTGGATAATATCAACAGTTGTGCTGCCAAATATTTTTTGGAACCTGTGATTTTTTTTTTTCAGGATTCTTTCATGAATAACAAGTTTAAAAAGTACAGTGTTTATTCAAAATATAAATATTTAATAACAATGTAAATTATTTATTATTAACTTTTAATAAACTTTTAATTATTAACTTAATACATCCTTGGTGAATAAAAGTATTAATTTCTTAAAAAAAAAAAAAAAAAAAAAAGAAACAATAAAAATGTACTGACCCATATTATATGTATATATGTAGTGTGTCAGTAGGAAACATCAGTTTACATTTCCATTCTGTTTGGCATTAATTGTAATAATCTAGTGAGATTTTTGTTTGCACAGACAGTCTGACAACAGCCAGTGCTCCACACAGAGATCTGACCTCACCATCATCCAGTCTGTCTCTGGAATGACATGAAGAAACAGAATAACTGAAACAGACTAAATCCAGAAGAACTGTTTCAACATCTCCAAGATGTTTCAAATAACCTACCTGCAAAGCTACCTGAAAAACTATGCACAAGTGCACCTAGGGCAAAAGCTACTTTAAATGCAAAGGATGGTCACATCAAATGCTGATTTATTTTAGATTAAAAAAAGTTGATAAAGAAAATCTATTTATGACATTGTTTTTGACAGCATCCTCATTTTATGTGCCTAAAAATTTTAACAGTACTGTAGCTTTGTAGGTGTAGGTCTCTTAAAGCATCTTAGAGATATTGCCACAGTTCTTCTGGATTTAGTCTGTCTCCGTTTTTTCTGTTTCTTAAAACAGACTGGACTGAATGATGGAGAGATCATATCTCTGTTTGCACAAGGAGTCTGACAACAGCCTGTGCTCCATATAAAAATCTCACTGGATTATTATAATTAATGGCAAAATGAATGTTTAGAAATGTAAACTGATATTTCCTACTGACACACTACAGCAAAAGACTGACTTTAACTTACTTTAAACCATTTTTTAGCTGATGAAAATACTACTGGCCTAATACTTTTGCACAGTACTATATATATATATATATATATATATATGGACCATAATTCGTGGACAAATAGTATTTAGTACTAAATTATCTCCTTAAAATATTAAATAAATATTACTGAATTAAAATATAGAACATTTATTTAACTGAAAAATAGTTAAAAAACTGTATGGTCACATTACCAATACCTGAGGGTTAAATACAAGAAAACCATATTAACCCTTACGAAAATTAACCATGGTTTTATTATAGTAATAGTGTAGTAACCATGTTATTTTGCCGCATTAATTACCGTTTGTAGAACCATAGTTTTTCTACAAATACCATGGTTAAACTATGATTAGTGTAACAAGACCATGGTTAATTTGTGGTTACCATGGTTTAGCTATAGTAACCATGGTTTTTTGATTTTATTTGTAGTAAAATCATATTAAATTTTCATAAGGGTTACCTCTCCATCACTCTCCAGAATAAAATTATACAGTAAATGTCATCAACGTAAAAATCAAGGCATAATATGCTGTAATGTTTACCAAAGGTTAAAACTAAAACAAAGCAATAATACTATTAGAAGTAGCTTTTAAGCCACATTATTTGTAAAAGCAAATGAGATTTAAAGGATTAGTTCACTTCCCGAATGAAAATTTCCATATAATTTACTCACCCCCATGTCATCCAAGATGTTCATGTCTTTCCTTCTTCAGTCAGAAAGAAATTAAAGTTTTTGAGGAAAACATTCCAGTGTTCTTCTCCATATAGTGGACTTCAGTGGTGGTCAACCATCTGAAGGTCCAAATTGCAGTTTCAGTGCAGCTTAAAAGGGCTCAACACGATCCCAGCTGAGAAATAAGAGGCTTATCTAGCAAAATGATTGTTCGGTTTCTCAAAAATAAAGAAAAATTATATACTTTTTAACCACAAATGCTTGTCTTGCACTAGCTTGACCTCATGCATTACGTAATCATGTTGGAAAGGTCACATGTGACGTAAGCAGAAGAACCAACCCAGTGTTTACAAAGTGAACGTGCAAAGAAGGTCAAACGCCCTTAACAAAAAAGGTAAAACACTGATGTCGGAAGATTGTGAAGCTGGAGGAGAAAATGAGATGGAGTTTTTCGCTCTACCCTACCTTTTTGAACCGAAGTACACAGATGAAGAACTAACCAAACGTGGCCTTTCCAACGTGATTACGTAATGTGTGAAGATGAGCATGCGCATCGCAGAGCGAGTGCAGGATGAACATTTGTGGTTAAAAAAGGGCTAACTTGTCAAGTTTTTTTGCCCGGTCTACCCTGCTTGTAACTATAAAAAAAACATGTTTGACAGAAAATGGTTGGTTCAATGAGTTTTCGAGAAGACCACTTCTCTACGATTTGAACAAAACGTTCAGTATGATTCATGAACAAATGTAAACCAAATCCTCTGAAAAGATCCGACTCAAAGAACGATTCGTTTGCGAATCGGACATAGTCGTGATTCGTGTAGCAGACTGTGGGAAACCCCAAGAAATGAATAAAATGCATCATTTGTGAAATTCTTAAAAGTTCCCCATGACTAAATATTACTCTCATGTTGCAGCTGTTCAAAAACATCTGTGCACAAGCATGCATGTGTAAACCATTTAGTTTAATTATGCCCTATAAAACTGGATGTGTAAAATTTGTGTACAGTCTTTATTTCTCAACTTCAAACAAAATCTGGATGAAAATGTTTTTCAACACACCACAATAACAACTGGTACGGTACCATATAAAACACAGTCTAGGCTATATTATATTATGGTTTACAAAATAATATTTTATATAGTTTTGCATCAGTCTGTCTATCTATCTATCTATCTATCTATCTATCTATCTATCTAGTTAAATATGGCCAACAGAATGCTTTAGCAGCATCAGAATCTGGTAGTATGTGTGATTTAGGCCCTGCTTACACCTGATTTCACCTTGTTGAACTATTCCACCTGTAGACACATCCTACACACACACATCCATAAACAAACACATCTCATGCTGTGTAATTTTAACTGGAAGCTTTTGATATGAAGGAGCTGTGTTGACCAATAAATGTTGTTTTATAGGTAGTAATGGACTTGTAAACTATGGCCCCTAGTGTTACAAGATATGTCAATTAAATCTGTCTGGTCTTTGTTATCCGGTTGTTGATTCTCTATGTGGCTTTAATGATTTCATTAGAAATAAACAAGGAAAACACTTTATTGTTTATGTTGAAAAAGAAATTAATAAAATGTTTTCAACTCTAACCCATACTGTTAAAGATCATCTCTTGATTTTTAAATACCAACTGAGTCAAACTGTTGCAAGGCACAGTATATACACATATCCACAGCAGACGGACGCACTTAGTCTATAATCTCCTTCAGTCTTTTTCAGACATTATCTGTTAGTCCATTAAATGCAGACTATATAAGTGCCTTTTCTAAGACTGTAAACATGTCACTGAGAAAAAATGGCTTGTCTACATTTTTCCTCTGACTTAAGAGGAAACAGACATAACAATGATTTGACGTTGTCAAAACATTCATTTTAAACTCGAGGGAAAATTTCCAAAAAGAAAAAAGTTGCTTAATTTAAGATAAAAACGAAATCGACTTTTCATCTGTGCATTTTGTCTGTGTATGCTAAATAAAAATTTAGCATACACAGAACAAAAAGCTACATTTAACAGTGTGAGAAACATCAAATCGCTAGACTTTGTTTGAACCATATAAATCACGGCTTGTTGGTTAGGCATGAAATTCACTTGGGCAATCCACTGGGTGATTTTCTCAGTAGAAACAGAAAGGTAGCAAAAAGTTATCAAGAGTGACTGAGAGAGGGAGGGATATCTCCAGTCAATGCCTCCCCTAATCTAGAACAGCTTACAGCCCCATATATGGTCGACATCTTGGAACATTTCTGGTAACATGCACTCTCTGGGTGGCCTTCAAATGTGCTAGAAAGACTTAGATTACACAAAAAAAGAAAAAAAAAAGAATATCAAAGTAGGAGTTTCAACAAAAAATTAAGCAGCACAACTGCAAACTAAACTAAATTTTATGTTACATTTTTGGCCTTATGCATCTTTGACCTGTAGGCCTAATATTTATACCCTTTGTGTTGTTCTGTTTTTGCTAGATTGTAAATCTGGCCCCAGGTCTGTTAAAACTAGTTCTCTGACCCTTTTTGGAATTCTGTTTCTTTTTTGTGCCTTTCCAGATTAGTGGTCTGTTCATGCTGCGCCAAGTTTGGTTTGTGGTTACGTCATATTTAACTTTATAAACACTATCATTTGTTAGAGATCAGGCGAAACAAATCTTTATAAACAACAACAACAAAAGAATTTCACGTTGAAATAGAAGCCTATTCATTCTCCTTTGACAGACTTTACAATAAAGACTGGAGAACACAAGAAACACTTCGAGGTTTATAAATCAATGTCTTTGACCCAACCCATTGGAGACTATGAGAAAAAGAAATCATGTGCTTTTCTTTCTGTGAGCAAGAAACAAAGAGTTAGATATATACAGTGACCTTAAGTACAGAAAAATCTCCAACCTTTATTTTATTTTCAGATTGGGAATCAAAACTGATTTATCAGTCGTACTGACAAAATGTTACTGTATTATCTAAAAGCCAAGATCAACAACTGCTGCACGAAGAACATACAGTGCTGAAAGAATTGCTCCTTTTATAACAATATCAATTTTAACACGACTTTGAATAAGGTTAAATGTCCAAGCTGGTTTTCAAGACTTGAGTATTTTTAAAAAGGGAGTAAGGTTTCGAGTTTATCCCTAATCTTTTTCATTAAAGCTCTCAAACATGATGGATTTCATCCTTTATTAGAATTGCAAAGGAAACACTAAACTCTTCAGTCTATTCACTATAAACTGGAAATGCAAATAATGGGAAGTTTTCTTTTTCACTGTTTATCCTCTAAGTTAGGCGGTAAACAAAGGAAACTCATTTCCGCAGTGGATGATTGCTGTAATTAAGTAAACTTGATCAAAAGAGCATAAACACTTCCTTGCTGTCTCTCACTAGAATTAGTTGCAGCCTTTAAGTTACTTGAAATATTTCCTCTCAAGTGCATCAAACACTATATATCGTATAATTTCAGTGTTTTGTTTTGCTACATCACTTTCTGTTACTTTTTTCAGTTATTTTTGACAAAACAGAAACTTGTGTTCAGAGCTAACTTTGTTCTGCTTCTCTCCATCCAAACATCACAACTCACTTTATCCATATTTGGCTTAATGAGGAAATTGAAACATCTGCAGAACATTACTGATGTGTGTTATCATCTTGGCTTTACAGAGGAATTCTAACAATGAATTCAGCCAAGTGTTTTGTGTCAAAAATATCAGTGAAATATTGTCATTATTAGATTAAATAAAGACCCATAATTCACATTTATTAAGTTAACATGCATATTTTTTTTTTTTTTTTAAATTTAGCAAGGATGCTTTAAATTGATCAAGACATTTATAATTTTACAAAAGATTTTCAACAAC
This sequence comes from Labeo rohita, assembly GCF_022985175.1. NCBI lineage: Eukaryota > Metazoa > Chordata > Actinopteri > Cypriniformes > Cyprinidae > Labeo > Labeo rohita. Next base: position 11,661,792 of record NC_066884.1, on the reverse strand, counting down.
ATAAAAATAATAATAATAATAATAATAATACAAATTTTGGAGCAGCGAATTGGAATATTAGAATTATTTCTGTAGGATCATGTGTAATGATGCTAAAAACAGGAATGAATTATTTTTAGTTATTTATTATTTTTAGTTATTTTAAATAGTAAACATATTTAAAAAATTGTACTGTTTTTGCTGTACTTTGGATCAAATGAATGCAGGCTTGGTGAGCAGAAGAGACTTCTTTAAAACACATTAAAAATCTTACTGTTCAAGAACGTTTGACTGGTAGTGCTGGGTCACCCAAAAATGAAAAATCTGTCATCATTTACTCACCCATATGTTGTCGTTCCAAACCTGTATGGCTTTCTGTTTTTTTGTGAAATATAAAAGAAGTTTTTCAAGAAATGTCTGGGTTTTTTTTCATGAATTACCAAAATATACAGTCATGTGAAAAAGTTTGGACACCCTATTGAATTCCATGGTTTTCCGTATCAGGACATCATTAAAAAAACTGGTCCTTGGCTGGTCTTAAAATTTTGAAAATAAAACCTCAGATGAACAAAAACACATGGGAAATTGCACTGTGTCATTATTTACTGAACAAAAATAAAGCCAAAATGGAAAAGCCATGTGTGCATTGATTAAGCACTGCTAATCAAATACCTTTGATTAACTGATCATCGGCAATTCTGAGCGCCTCTATAAAAGCATAAGCTTTGGCAGTTTGCTGGTCTGGAGCCTTCAGGTGTGTGTTAACACAATGCCAAGGAGGTAAGACATCAGCAATCATCTTAGAGAAGCAATTGTTGCTGCCATCAATCTGAGATGAGTAATACGGCCATTTCCAAACAATCTGACCTTTATTCACAAGTGGGAGACATTTAAAACAGACACCTCTCCTTCCAGGAGTGGACGTCCCAAAAAATTCACACCAAGATCAGACCGTGTAAAGCTCAGAGAAACAGCAGACAACCCAAGAACTACACCTCAGACTCTACAGGCCTCAGTTAACATGTTAAATGATAAAGTTAATGACAATACAATTAGAAAAATATGGGATAAAAATGGCATGTTTGGAAGGCTTGGCAGAAAAAAAGCCTCTTCTATCCAAAAAAAAACATTGCAGCACAGTTTAGGTCTGCAAAGTTGCATCTGAACAAAACACAAGTCTTCTAGAATAATGTCCTTTGAACAGACGAGACCGATGTGGAGATGTTTGGCCATAATGCACAGTGCCAAGTTTGGTGAAAACCTAAAGAGCATATCAGCACAAACACCTCATACCAAAAGACAAACATGCTGGAGGGGGGCTGATCATTTGTAGCCACAGGACCTGGGCACCTCACATTCATTGAGTTGGCCATGAACTCCTCTGTATATCATAGTATTCTAGAGTCAAATGCGAGGGCATCTGTCCGACATCTAAAGTTGGGCCAAAATTGAGTCATGCAACAGGACAATGATCCCAAGCACACCAGCAAATCTACAACAGAATTGCTGAAAAGAAAATAATCAAGGTGTTGCAATAGCCCAGTCAAAGTCCAGAGCTCATCCTGACTCAAATGCTGTGGTGAGAGCTGTGCATAAGCAAATGCCCACAAACCTCAATAAACTGAAGCAACGTTGAAAAGAAGAGTGGTCCAAATTCCTCCAGAACGATGTGAGAGACTGATAAAGTCACACAGAAAATGAATGCTTCAAGTTATTGCTGCTAAAAGTGGATCTACAGGCAGTTGACTCATAGGGTGTCCTAACTTTGTCACACATGGCCTTTCCCTCTTGGCTTTATTTTTGTTAAATAAATAATGACACAGTGTGATATGACATGTGATGATGTTTATCTGAGGATTTATTTTCCAAATTTTAAGACCTGCCAAGGACCAGATCATTTTTTATTATGTCCTGATACACAAAACCATGAAATTCAATAGGGTGTCCTAACTTTTTCACATGACTGTATTGTATGTTCCACAGGAAAAAAAGAAAGCTAATCTTGCTTGGTGGTATTATAATCATTTTAAATTTATCATTTGTAAATCAAAACCATACTTGAAGGCCAGATGGTGCATTAGCAAAATTCTGTGGAATCACAGCGAGTTGCTGGCCACAGTAATACATCTCTCACTATTCTTTTGGCTATGCAGGGATGTTATTACACAAGATAGTCTCAGTTGTGTGAAAAAAGTATAATATATGCAACAGAACAGTTGACATCCAAGCCCAAGAAAGATGGCATATAACCAGAAGCAACTGAAACAAGATTCAACTGGCTAAAAAGATGTTCATTTCAGTATCTCCCTTGCCATTTGGTGCTCTCTGAACATTAAATTTTTAAACAGATGATGGTGAAAAAAAAATGTTTTGCAAGTATTTGAAAAGAAATTGTGTGACTTGGTTATTCAGAATTCCAAAATGTTGTTTCTTCACCATGGAACTAAAAGGCCAGCTGGGCTTTAGTCATTAAGTGACTTCACAGGCCCCTAATTGGTTACAGACAGGCTTCGAAGAAACAATTACGTCATGTCGAATGATCTAGAACAGTGTTCTCAAACGGCACATTGTATTTCTGCAAAAAATGCTAAATGTTAATAATAAAATATAACAATGTTAACAAAAGCAGGAATAGAGCTTTCTTGTATTTGGCTCCTAAACTCTGAATCGAGATCAAATCTAGATTACAGAATCATCTCTTAGCCCAAGCTTTCAAATAACACATACACCTAAATCCTAGTATTACAGTCATATCCAGTGAAATGGCATTGTTATATGAGATGATTTTGGAGCCAGTGGAGGATGGGCCCCATGTGAGTCTGATTCCCTTTAAAGTTTCCGCACTACACATTTTTTTTCTTGACACAGCCAACTGTGGCAGCTCAGTGGGGCCCAAAAAGATTTAAGGTAATTTCTTGATGTAATACATTGTTTCCTGTTCATTAGGTCGTAGTCACATTGTATCATCGAAATTGCATTTTCTCAGAAGCTGCTTTGAAACGATTATATTGTGAAAAGCGCTATACAAGTAAAAATGAAATGGAACACAGGACAGCAAAATAAATAGACCTAAATATTTTAAAAGGGAGGAGAACACACTTTCCATCTCTTTTTCTGACAATATTTTGGCACAAATAAATCTCTCCTTTGGTAAAAGCTTGCTAAATTATGCAATGAAACCAGCATGTTATTAAGTTAAAAGCAAAGCTATTACTTGCATTAAATACAGATTCATTTGCGACAACAATAAACATGGTTCATGATTTGTTTTGCTCAACAAACTATTGGCCCCCAAAAGAAAGACATCAAACCACACACCCACAAACATTTAGAAACTATAATTCTGGTGGCTGTTATAAAGTAATAAAGTAACTGTTTACTTTTCCATGTCATTTGCCATGTATGAATCACAATGTATGATGGGTAATTACGTAAGTTAAGTGAAAAGCAGTAGCTATGTTGTTTTGCTAGTACCTCTTAAAATGAACCAGTGAATGTCTGTGGGTGAGCACGTCTTTGCTTTCAAAATCAAAGCGCGCCTTTTCATATAACACCGACTCCTGCTCAAAATGATAAAATAATGTAATGACACCTACCAAAAAAAAAAAAAAGCAACAATAAGCCAACGAAGCTCTCCTGGTTCAATTCAATGATGCTTGACGGCTAGCGGAATCCGAAAAATAAACCGTGACCAAAAAGACCAATGAGAGAACAGTTTACTCGCACGTGACAAATTTGGTCCGTTGCAAAACTTTGCGGTGTGAAAGCAAACCGCACCAAAGATAACAAGCAACATTACAATGAATTTTAATTTCCGTTTCACTGTTGCCTTAGCTCCATCTATTTTTTGATGTAGGTACGAAGCTATTTTTATCCATCAAAATAAATCACTAGCTGTGGTCGAAAACCTAGAAAGCTGACTTGCTGCCTAGCTACCTTATCAGTCAATGACTTTGTAGGCAGCGTTTTTGCACAAAGACATCTCATGAAACTGATTTCGGACAAGCTTCTGAGGCAGCATAATGGTTTAATGATCTACAACAAAATAGAAGAGCTTTGATAACTAAACGAACATTTAATTACTATAATACTATAATAACATTATTCGCTAGAAATACCAAAAGTGCAAAAAAAAAAAAAAAAAACTGAAAGTTTGTGGACACAAACTGACCACCAAGCGCAACTTTCAGACGGCATTTTTTTTAAGCTCAACTGGCATGAAATGAAACGCACAGAATTGTGGGAAGTTGAAGGCAGGGAATGCCGCCTTTAAAATTCGATCAGAAGAAGGTACCTCCGGAGACAGGAAAAGAAGCTGAATTTGGATTCGGATGTGTCTTGATGCCTTCCTGCCTTGGAGCCTTAGAGCTTTCGGATGTAGCCACTGTTTATTCAGTTCATCTGTTCACTTTTTACTGGCCTCACATCTGTTTTTTTTCCTAGGCCGCCCTCAGTCCAGACAAACATTATTTTCATATTAGATACTAACTTAAATCATTGTCTACAAAACTTCCAAATTCTGGAATCTACAAATACAAAACAAATTGCAATAGCGACAGCAGCCAATTAATACAACATCTGTGATCCAGAAAGCAATCCCTTAGCTGGGCTATGACAAATGTATAAACAGTGCTTAAACAAGACCAGCGTTTGAAGAAAAAGTAATTTCTAGTATCTTATGCCAAGGAACCTTGCAGAAATAGTTGTTGGTGCTGTAACATCAACTAAGCTGTAACAGTACAGTAAATAACATTACATTCTAGGCAAAGAATGTTGGAAAGGACTGTTATCCTTCAGCTGCCAAGTAACTTTTGGCAGCAGACTCTGAACAGGGAGAACTGCTCAGTGTCACACTTTGAGTGATTAACATTCTCCAATCAGACACATTTGGAATATGAAGTCATTCTATAAATTACAGGCAAAATCCAAAAGGACAAACAAGAAAGTTTAAGCCAAATTTCAGGCTTCGCCTGGGTTAGGGATTTTGCAAGCTGATAAGGGAGTTCAAGATTGAATTTCCAGGAATTGCTTAGCAAGAGACCGTGAATAATAGAGAACAACAAAGCTACACTGACAACGTAAGGACACAAGGGAGGACGAAAAAAAACACTACTGTAAGATAAACGAGCAGTGTGCAGTGCATTCGTTTTCATAAAATTTTATTCTGACATCTTAATCATTTTGGTCTTTACAATCTTGCAAGGCATCATGCCATACAGAGAAACTCTTTTCTGGAAGTCAGAAGTCATTTGATTTGAGTAATGTGTTTATGAGCTGTATGGCAGGGAGCTGTTAAAGCATGATATTAAACACATTTGTTGAAGACAAAGTATTTAAAGTTACTGACACTACAGCTAAATATTTCTAGGTCTGTTTGCCTCACATGTTTTCATCTCTGTGTGAGAGCCACAATTCCCTTTTATGAGACAAGGAAATCCGCTGTCAGACATGAGGTCTATTTTACAACTGCTACAGACATGAAGTAATAAATAATGTAAACAACAGTGGTTCAGATCTGGCTTGAAGGAAACAAAGGCTGCATTTACTGTAACTCATTAATAAATAGCATTTGGTTTAACCTGTTTTTGTGTTGCTCGGTTGATTGATGTTTTTACTGTACCTACACTGTAAAAAAAATACGGTAAAAAAACAGCAGTAGTTGCTGGAAATTTACTATAAAGAATAAGGTAGCAACGTTTTACGGCTTACAGGTAAATACTGTAATTTTATTAGCTGATATAATGTTAATGTACCAACCTACTGAAGTACTAAAAATCTGTTTTGTACCTCTGTAATACACTGATAACCACCGAAACCAGGTGATGATGAGAAAGTCACATGATGAGCCAAAGTCCATCACAAACGGCTTTTAATATTAACATATATAGAAGGAGCACAGTGTCATTCACACAAACACTATCATGGTAACACACATGAAACTGAAATAATGCAATAAACATTCATTTAACAACATTACATGTAACATACAACCCTAATGTACAAAACTGCTAAGAAAAAACTAAGAAGAAAGAGTTATTTTATAAACAGAAAAACCCCATCAAATTTAAATAAATGTAACAGGAAATTCTGGGAATGTCAATTTATGGTTATTCACTGTAAATGTTACGTTTTTTTTACCGTTAAATTCACAGTCATTTTTACAGTGTACAATTAAACTAATAATAACAACAATAATAATTGCATCAAATGCCTCATCTTTGTGCAAACTATACATACTGATTTTAAAATAGATGCATGCTGTGAAAACTGTCCACTGTTGGTTTCTTAGATTGTCCAGAGGGTTTTTCATGTCACAAAAGAAACAAAATAAAACTATAAATCAGAGAACAATGTTTAAGGAGACACTGAATGTCCCTGCTATCTTAAAAGATCTTAAATAAAACAATCCTGAAGGACAGTATTTTTTTTTTGTGTCAGTGAAATCAATAACTGTGTATATCAATAACTAGAATGTATATTTTAAAACAGATTATTCTCAGTTAATACATCCTTAATTGTATTGTTTTAGTACAATGAAATGTATAAAAAATCTGCTAAGTGGTAATAACGGAACAAGTTTTTAAAAAGTGATTTTTCACTATTATTTAAAACAGGGTTTGCATTTTTATTGTTTACAGATATGTTAGTGTTATATTTTGGTGAGTAGAATGATTTTCTGCATATTGTTAGATAAAAAAATTTGCAGACAGTTCCTGTGTCGATAATGTGTGTCTTTTATTGATTCCATGCCACGTAGAGTATCTGTACATTCACTTTACAGGATGGCCTCATGTGCCTTATTGCTGCATTATACTATAACATTATTAGGTTTCTTGATTGTGATTGGTTGTCACTGACAGACTTTTCAAATTTTGATTAATAACCGCTCAACTTTGGTATCCATATAAGTCTTGCAACACTGAGAAGAACTGAACTCAGAACTTTAAACTAGACTGAAACTATTCAGAGACTAATTAGAGAGGTCCTTGCAACACATTGGGTTTATGTAAATAAGCGTTCATATGGCAATGATTAGCTGGTGGTCTGGGTGTTGTTTATCTCACATTTGTTTCTAACATTTTTTTCAGTGCATTAAATGTACATTGTGGTTCAAGCAGAGCCAGGTGCAAACCCAAAGAAATATGCAGTCTGCTTGACTTAAACTAGTCGTTTTAACACCAGCTATATGGAGAAGGGTCTGGTTACAGACATGCACTTGCAATTTCAGACCTGCACTAGACGCCTGTACTTCCGTCTGACGTCACTTGCAGTCTTTTTATTTTTATTTTATTTTATTTATTATTTTTTAAATGGAATCTCTCAACATTTTACAACAGTAGCCAGGTGGTGAAGACAACAAAAAAGAAACTAAATTACAATGTCACTCGCAATCGCCACTTGCACTCTCAGCTACCTGCGACACCACTTGCAATCCACATAAATCATGCATGTTGCCAATGGAGACAAGATACTGCGGTGGTTAAACGATTTAATAGCAGAACGTACAGGGTCCTGCAAGTCATCTGTAGGAGATAAAGACAAGACCTGCAAATCCGTGGCCACAGAACAGAACAAAGTCTCTCGTTAAGCATTTTCCTCCCATAGAAAACCATTAACACTTAATATGGCTTAATGTATTTAGTTAGAATAAGTGCCATTAAAAAATCAATTTTGATATATAGTTTATTAACTGAATGTACTTCAAGGCAAGCATATGGCCATGAACACAATGCACAAACATTCACTTTTATACCTACTTGCCCAACAAATGCTTGATGTGGCAAAACGGACTAAGATGATAAAGACCAAATTCAGTATGGCAAACTATATACCAGCAGATGTGAACGTGCAATAAGAAATGCATTAAGTAATATTAAAAGGACCAACTCTGTACAGGCAAGCAGATGAGCCCAGAACACAATGTGTTAAATAGACGTTTTCCTCCAGAAGAAAATCAATATAAATAAAACACATAATATAGCATAATGGACAAAGACAATAATATAAAAGGGCTGTAGAGATTATTCTATATGGGAAAATGTTTATTCTGTGCTCACCTGCTTGTCTGTAGTGGTTTTAATAATGAAGAGGAGCATATTGGATTTAGTCTATCGTCTTCGTCCGTTATGCCACATTGTGCCACGTTTTGTGAAGGAAAACACTATATACATTATATGTGACCCTGGACCACAAAACTATTTGTAGCAATAGCCAAAAATACATTGTATGGGTCAAAATTATTGATTTTTCTTTTATGGCAAAAATCATTAAGAAATTAAGTAAAGATCATGTTCCATGAAGATATTTTGTAAAATTCCTACTGTAAATATATGAAAACTTAATCTTTGATTAGTAATATATATTGTTAAGAATTTTATTTGGACAACTTTGAATGCAATTTTCTCAATATTTAGATTTTTTGCACCCTCAGATTCCAGGTTGTATCTCAATCAAATATTGTCCTATCCTAACAAACCATAAGTCAATGCAAAGCTTATTTATTCAGCTTTCAGATGTATAAATCTCAATTTTGCAAAATTAACTCTTATGACTGGTTTTGTGACCCAGGGTCACATATTAATACTGTATATCACATATACTTAACTGTATATCAAATTTGATCTTTTAATATCACTATCTCAATACATTAATCCATATTAAGTGTTAATCATTTTCTACAGGAGGGAAACGCTTAATGAGAGACTTTGCACATTGCGTTCATATTCTGCTGTTCTGTGGCCACGGATTTGCGGGTCTTGTTTTTATTTCCTACAGATGACTTGCAGGACCCTGTACGTTATGCTGTTAAATTAGTTTTAATCGTTTAACCACCACAGTGTCTTGTCTCAATTGGCAACACGCATGATTTGTGTGGATTGCAAGCGTTGTTGCAGGTAGCTGAGAATGCAAATGGCGATTGCGAATGACATTGTAATTTAGTTTCTTTTTTCTTGTCTTCACTACCTGGCTACTGTTGTAAAATGTTGAGATATTTAATTAAAAATGAATAAATAAATAAAATGAAATACAAATTTAAAAGACTTTCGGAAGTGCAGTTGTCTGAGAGTGCAAGTCTGAAATGCAATTGCATGTCTGCAGCCAGACCCTACTGTAATGACTTACACATGACCAATGGCACATTTACGAGAGAAGTTATTACACATGCTACTCCCTACAGACATGAACACATCTGTTTTGACCCTGGTTGACACTAAGCAGTAACCAGAGTAAAAAAATGTGGGAGTTTATATGGGGGAAAACCAGCTAGGGAAGGAAAAGGGGAACTGGTAAATCAAATCCAGTTTTCTTTTAAGATACCACAATATCATATTAAATTTCAATTAGTACCAGAGTATAAATGTAAGCACGCATTTGGGAATGAAAATCTGAAGGAGAGACATTAAACCTGGTCCAATTTAAATCACAAGTACATTTAGTGAATCACAAGATTTTTTAACATTTCAGAGTAACCCTTTTATTATGGAAGCCGGTTTACTGAATAAAAATGAGGTAATTGCGACTTTTTATCTCACAATTCTGACTTTTTTTCTTACAATTGCAAGTTTACTTCTTGCAATTTGTGATACAAACTCACAATTCTGACGTCATTTCAGAATTTGGAGATATAAACTCACAATTATGAGAAATAAAGTCACAATCTTTAGAAAGTCACAGAGCTGAAAAATAAAGTCAGAATTTCTATATATAAACTTACAAATCTTTTGTTCTCAGAATTGCGAGTTATCTTGCAGTTCTGAAATCATAACGCAATTGCAAGTTATTAAATCAGAACTGCAAGATATAAACCCGCAACTGCGAGAAAAAAAACTAACTGCGTTTAAACTGCGTTTAAATCATGCAATTCTGAGAAGAAAAGTCAGAATTGCGAGTTTTTATCTTATAATTCTGACTTTATTATCACAATTGATCATTTATATCTTGTAATTCTAAGAAAAATCAGAATTGCAAGAAAAAAGTCAGAATTGTGCGATATAAACTCACAATTGTGCATTTACATCTTGCAATTCTGTGAAAAAAAGTCAGAATTGCGAGTTTACTTCATGCAATTCTGAGAAAAAAGTCAGATTTGCGAGTTTATATCTCACAATTCTGACCTAATTTCTGGCAACTGTCAGTTTATCTTATGCAATTTTGAGAAAAAAGTTTTTCCTGATATTTTATTAATGTCATTGAGAAGGAGGATCATGAATGTTGCATATGTTCATAATTACAAATGCATGCAAATATACAACCTAAAGTGCTTTGAAGGTATATTTTGTTTTTAGTATGCACTGAGCCAATAAACTTAGTGCAATTATGCCATGTTTTACTTATTAAACTACATTTTTTTCTTGATAGATTTTATAATAATGGCAATAACAGGGAACCTCCTTAGAATTTCCCTTGAACCTATCATGGACAAACATCTGCTCAGCAGCACAGCTGTCATTGGAACACTCGGACAGGATGGATTAATATAAGACACATTCCTGGTTAATCTCTTTTTGTGTTCCTGTACCAGCAACTCTTTCCACATACACCTAAGAATACTTTGAAGTAACAGAAGAAAAATACAGGAAATGTTGTTGTTTTTTCTTTTTAAAGCAGGAATAAGCAGGAATAAGATAAGTCATGCATTTGCATTAGCATTTGACTTCATAACGGCTTTGTACTCATATGAAGACTAAACCCATAGAATAAACCACAAACAATATCCCAAAGGCACGAACCAAAACAAATCTGAACAGGCCAAAATCTGCCTGGCCAATGTCCTCAGTTTTGTTTACCTTTGTCTCATGGGATACACATGGGATAATTCACAGAACCTAAATCTAATCTAATTGTTTTACAAAATAAAAAATCCAAGAATATATGCCAGAGAAAACACGATGTTGTATTTAAAATTTAAAATAACATCAGGGACCCAGCTAGAATTTCTGAAGAACTTATATTTCTCTTGATGTGATGCTAAATTGTTATGAACTGTTATGAAGAAATAAACTCATCCACATCTTGGATGACCTGAGGGTGTCAATTTTCAGTATTTTTTTTATTTTTCAGTGAAATATTACTTTAAAATTTTTTTTTAAAAGGGCTGCCTGAAACAGCAAGCTGTGATGGTATGTGGACTATGTGTAGGAGATGTCTCTTCTCACCTTACAGAAAGAGCACATGTTCTTAGCTGTTTTAGCACAGGGGATAGTGAAGTGGGTATGCATGCATGTATTTACGGATTTGGGTTTTCTAGTGTATTTACATCAGTTTCTAATGCAATGTCAAATTCATGTTTGGCTAAAATTACGATTAAAAAATCAGGTCTTTTTTGCATCTTTGACATCCATGCACTTTTTTTTAAACGGTCACACCAGTGTTTAACTATTGCTTCAAGACAACTTCCAGGGCTGGGTTTGGGATTTGACTAAAGCCAGCACAGCTTGAGGTAAAGGCCCTTGTGTGGCTGTCTGGGATTGTTCCCAAGACATAGGGCTTAAGTCGAGGAGTGTGAGAAGCGAACACTGTGTTTTCATTTAACTGTGTGGTCCCTGGTGACAAGATCATCCATTCATTATTGTGTCACCAGATATTATATTAATTCTGCACATCTGCTTTATAATTTGCTAAACGAATAACATGCAAGACAAGATTTTGTCACGGGTCAAGAGAGTTATACTAACAATGATTTTAAATATTCTTAACAGACTTCTATAAGGTGGCTCCTATTGTTTTCATCAATCAGCCATATTGGCAGCACTGAATGTAAACAATGTCACCGAAGCGAATGAAACTCGCATATTTTGCTGATTATTGCTGCTGAAAATGGTCATTTATATGTTTTGGGCTGTACTAATCAGTCAGACTGGGAAAAAAAAAAAACATTTGGAGTACAATAGACTGACAAAAGTTATCAAATCAAGGAACAATGCGTTTGCGGTTGGCCAAACTGAACCAGGATTTTCAGGTTTAGTAGTGTTCCAAGCAGATGTTATTTCAAAAAAAAAGGAAAAATGTGAGACTACAGACGGTTTTCTATGTATACAGTGATAATTTGAAAGGAATACAATGTAATACAAAGCAATTTCATTCAGGAAGTTTCCCGTCAGTCATTTTTCTCCATGGCAGATCTAGGGCTGCAAGGATTCCTCGTTTATCTTCGGGTGCTTGATTTTTAAAAATCCTCGATTGCATTTTTCCAGTGTCCAGTAATTTACAAAATACCGGAAGCTGAGCTTTCCACATATTACCCATTTAAAAATCATAATAAAGCATAATGCTGTTAAGAATTCACAAACTTTACGATTCTATTAAATAAATATATGCGATGCAGTTTTAATATATTCTTTTTAATTATTTATATGCGTGTATGTTATGTCTCTCAGAGCGGCTCCATTCACAGTAAATCATACACAAACTGTTATCATTTACATGTGTGGAGCGTCTTAAACTCATGCAAATCTTTGCATGTTGTTGTGGGTTTGCGTTTATTATAGCGTTCATTTCAGAAGGCAACGTGCGTTATTTCATCAGATTTGTAAGATAAATCATTTATGAAACTACAGGTACACATGGGAATACATTAGTGTTTCTCCACATGCTAACTGTTCACGGCGATTTCAAAATAAAAGCTCAAACACTCACTCTGAGTTTACACCTTTTGATGTCCACATGTCACATGTTCAAGAAATTACAGCGGCTGTATCTTTTCTATCATAAAGAAATAGCCAAATATTAAAGATTAAGTGGACCTTTTAATTAAATGTTATTTAGTCAATATCAAACAAGGATTAGATTGCGCAGTAAAGTATAAAAACAATTGTTGGGCTGTTGGTGCCCTCTGCAGGCATTTGTTATAATACATAATGTACATTAGCCCTATTGTTTGTATTTTAACCAGTTTTGTTCAATAAAACCATATGATTTCATGCTTTTGCTACTTTATTTAAACTAATTATTATCACCTCATTTCTATTATATATGTAATTTAGTCATTTTAAAGGCTATTGTTAGATTAGGTCTATTTTTATTGCTACAAAATTATATTATTATATTATTATATTATTATTTAATATATATTATTAATTATAATTATCTGATTAGTCGATTAATCATCAGAATAATCAACAGATTACTCGATTACCAAAATAATACACTGACAAATGCAACCAGTTTTAACCAGTTTGGCAAAGACTAGCCAAAACTGGGTTACTATGACCCAGCGCTGGGTAGATGTGTGCCATTTGTATTGACAGTAAGCTGAGTTACAGAAAAACTACCCGGTACCTGGGTAAAAATATAAAAAAAATTTAAATTAAAATAAAAAAAAATAATAAAATGACCTAACAGGCTGAACCCAGAATTTTTAGAATGCAGAAAAACTACCCAGCACATGAGTACAAATATGAAAAATAACCCAATAAAATGAACTAAAAGGCTGAACCTAACATATGAGTTAAAAAAAAAAAATAACCCAGCATTTTTAGAGTGCAGAAAAACTAACCAGCACCTGGGTAAAACTATGCAAAATAACCCAGTAAAATGACCCAACAGGCTGAACCCAGCATATAGGTTAAAAAGAATAACCATTTTTTTAACGTGCAGAAAAACTAACCAGCACCTAGGTAAAATATGAAAATAACCCAATAAAATGACCCAGCATATGGGTTATAAAATAACCCAGCGTTTTTAGAGTGCAGAAAAACTTCACAGCTCCTGGTAAAAATATTAAAACTAACCCAATAAAATGACTCAACCGGCTGAACCCAGCATTTAGGTTAAAAAACAACATTTTTAGAGTGCAGAAAAACAACACAGCACCTAGGTAAAATTTGAAAAAAAAAAAAAATAATAATAAAAAAATAAAATAAATAAATAAAAAAATAAAATGACCCGGCATATGGGTTAAAAAATACAGCACCTAGGTAAAATAAGAAAAAAACAAAAAAAAAAAACAATAAAATGACCCAGCATATGGGTTAAAAAATAACCCAGCATTTTTAGAGTGCAGAAAAACTTCACAGCTCTAGGTTAAAAAGAATAACCCGTTTTTTAGAGTACAGAACAGCTACCCAGTACCTGGGTAAAAAATATTTAAAATAACCCAATAAAATGATTTAACAAGCTGAACCCAGCATATGGGTTAAAAATATGTGTAAGCAGCATATGGGGAGGGGGTTCGTTGAGGAGTGGTCACACCGTCTGTGCACAGACGCGCTCCTGCAGTGGGATTGTCGTCTCGCGCTCCGACAGATGTACAGTAAGTGCATGCGCTTTATTCTTGCTTGCAGAGACACTGCATGCATTGTTGGTGAAATTTATTATTGTTTTCTGTTATTTGTAATTTGAGTAAGTGATAAGTTGAGTGGATGTCGCAAGTTTGAAGTGTTTGGAGAAGACGAAGCACTGCTAGAAATATTTGAGTTTAAAGCAAAACTGGTTTGTAAAGCTTTGTCTGTTTGGATTTTATTTAAAACGGTGTTTAAAAATATGTTAAATTATTTTTCAGGAATTATGGTGATATATTTTATTATAATAATGATGATAACGATCTTTTAGCAGTTAAACGTCTCCTCACACATAGCTGCAAATAATTATGCACATTTTTTATTTTTTATTTAATTATTATTTTTTTATTTAATGTATTCCTTCAAGTCATATATCAACAGCAAATATTTCGTTATATTAGCCTATTGTCGTTTTTTTTAATTAGTGGCCGGTTTTTGAGGTCTCTTAAAATCTCGATTTATGACACAGACGAGGTGAAAATAATATATTTACTAAAATTTTAAATGGTAATAATATACTATATTATAATAATGTATTAAAATTACATTTACATAATAACCATTCTATGGTCATCACTGAAGAGAGCTTCTTGCAACTAGATGGTGTAGTTATGAGTGTCTACCAGTAGGCTATCTACTGCTATCTGAGCTAACCAGGCTTTAGTCTGGTTAGAAATAAGAAATAAAACATTGGAGCAAATGAACTGTAAAAATATTACTGAAAGCTCCTGAAAGAGTAGGTAAAAGTTGGATGGATATGCATATTGTATTTGTTTAATGTGGAACGTCCTCTTATTCTTCATGCCTGCATGAATATGATAAATTAGTTGCTTATTCAGAAGTGGTCTGAGATAACTCTATTCCATTAGAAGGCATTTCCTTTAGTTCTGAAGGCTTGCATAGCAGTGTCGCCAATCAGATACGGGTCTGCTCTGATTTGGAAATCAGGGGGAAATGAGGTGTTGTTGCAACAGTTCCCGAGGCACACAAATTAAGCTCCTCGTACAAAATATATGATTTACTTTACAGCGATTAAATTGTACATAAAACAGAACGGAAATCTTATATAGAAACAAAATCGGAATGGTTTGACAACGCCTTGAAGTCTGGAGGTCACAGAGGTCTTTTCAAGTTGGAATGTTTTGTAATTTTCAAGAGAGATGTGGTAACTACTCTGTTTTGAAGGCATGTTAGGCTTGTTAGTCTAAGTGGTAACTAGAATGAATTATAATTTACATGTTCAAACTGGGTTTTACCTGTTAGTTAGCTAGTTTGGTGTATGTAGGCCAAAAATTGCTCTTGGGTTAAGGGATTTTTTTTGAAAGCCGACATAATTGCACATCTGGAGATCCAGTTAGAGGTGATCAGGTCCATATGTTCTATGCTGTCATAACACTTGACCATACAAAAAACATGGTACCATAGATTGTTTACATCATATGTAACATATGCAGCTGTGTTATAGACATGGTCAGCGTGTAAAATAAATGGCAGTACTTAGAAGAGAGCGTCAAAGGCGTTTGTTTACGTTATACTGTAAGATGCGTTGTGCAATCATGGTGTCTGTCAGCACTTGAACGTTTGCCAATGAGGAATACAATTTTAGGTCCAGATTGCACAAACTGGTTGTATGATTAAAGTCAGATCTAGTGCATGGGGTTGGAAATTTGAGAAGTTTTCTCGGTGTATTCTCTATACTGTCATCCATTTACTGTATATTTGACTACTATAACACAATAGCACAATATTTCTCTTTCCCTTATCGCTTGTGTGCCAGTGTTTATTTTCTACATTCCAGTGGTGGCACGCATGCCATAGATTTCTGATGCCTGAGCGGCATGTTTACCTCTCCAAAATGAATTTCTGACCTAAAATCAGTAAATTATTGAAATTAAATTAGAACTTTGTCCTGTAATCAATCATTTACTATTAAGAAATAAACTAATCATAACTTAAAGACCTGTCTAAAGGCTTTTAGTTGCTCAGACTAGTGGAATGTCATGGTCCTGAGAGTATTTTATTAATTTAATGTGTTGTCCTAATAATATTTGTGTTAAACATTGTCTGACCTCTGAAATCACATGCAGGAAACAAGCATAAAATAAACGTGCATGCAAAGATTTGCCTCAGTGAAGTGACATGTCATGGCCTCTGGGTTTGGTTTTCTCTATCAGTCAAGTTTCTCTTCACAGTTTAATTGCTTCCATGTGAGCATCATTTGATCCACCTTTCCTGTTACTCTTAAACACATGGGCGCCACAACAGGGGCCAGTTGCATAAACTTAGCCTCTATGTTAAGACAGTGTCTTAAGAGCTAGTTTGACCAGCTAGCAGTTAGCCAAAGGGTAATCAGTCTTATTTTTTGGATTCAACTTAGACTAATCTACATTTTTATGTAACTGAATTTAAATAATGACGACCAGCTTTAAAGAAAAAAAATAGCTGGCTTACTTTTAAGACTAGTCTTAACCTTTTATGCAACTGGCCCCAGTTCTTCACTCAGTTGATTCCGGCTTAAGGGTTTAAAACTCTCTTTGCTAAGTGTATATTATTTGTTTTTCTATCCAAATCTCTTTTATCAAAATTGTTGACATTCTTAAATGCCCATTTTCTTTCATCATACACTGGGTGTGGTTTAGTGTTTGGAAAGAATAAAATCCTGGTTACCACAGTTTGCAGGGAATTCATGCAGTTCTATGACCAGATAATAATGGAATCTAAACAGGTGCAAAACTTATGCTGTTGATTCAATTAAAAAAAAAGAAAAAAAATATTATAATAATAAATGACCAAAATAAACAAAATTCCATCTGATTCCATCTGATATTCTGCCGTTCAAAAATTTAGGGTCAATAATTTTTTTTACTAAAAGAAATGAATACTTTGACTCAACATTAAAATTTTCAAAATTTATCAAAATGTTCTATTCATCAAAAAATCCAGAAAAAAGACCACTGCTTAATATCACCAAAATAATTAAAAGCACAACTTTTTTCAACTTGGATAATTAGGGGTTCAAGTGTGTAGCGCTGAAATGCTATTGCAATTGTTAGAATGGTCACAGATCAGTGATCTCCACATAAAACTGATCGTGCAGACCAAATCGTAAGTCATAGAGACTTGAAACTTGGAGGGATGGTAGTAATCACTCCAGCTACAATATGACCAAGTCTCGCTCCAGTTGGCCTGACGGGTGCACTACAGCGATCAAAAGTATGAAATCGCTTATAACTCCTAAATGTCCTAAAATACATGCCTAAGATACAAAATTTTGGGGTATTTCACATTTTTAAAAAGCCTGCTTTTGCCAAACCAAGAAGTTGAACTTTCGACTCACTGTCGCATAGGAGCGCCAAAACGTTTGAAAGGGGCAGTGCCCCTTTTAAAGGGGTCATCGGATGCAAAGATCACTTTTTCATGTTGTTTAAACATTAATGTGTGTTGACAGTGTATGTACAAATCTACCCTATAATGATAAAATCCATGCAGTGGTTTTTAATTACTCTGTAAAAATAATATCCCCTTTTTCAAATCGAGCCTTTCTCAGATGCCTGTCGGTGTGGCGTCACACCAACAGAGGCCACTCCCACAATAGTTGATTGACATGAGTGTCAATCAACTATACCTCAGATCAGCTGTAACAGTCAGATCAGCTGTAACAGTCCAACCTCCATTGTTTCGATGCCAGAGCAGGGATGTAAGTTAGACAAGAATATCTCAGATTGAGCGATTGAGGTGTTGTGTTGCTCGATGCAATAATGAACACAGTGGTCGTCATTTACTCCCAATATCTGAGCCGCTGAAGATGCAGTGGATTAAGTTTGTTTGTGAAGGGAATGCGCCTCCCGATCTACATAAATGCGTATATGTTCGCACAAATCATTTGTGATTCAGCTTCACTTACAGCAGAAGTGAGTATAAAGGTTTTTTTAATGAATCTCTGCAATCATGTGCTAGTTAGCGAGTTTAATGGCTAAACGCGGCTAAATGTGGCTAAATGCGGCTAATGTAAACAGGCTCGTCGCTCCACAGAGAGAAGAGAGGGGCGGGGCGAGCAGAGCTCATTAACATTTAAAGCAGCCTTGACCAGAATAGGATGATTTTTGCATTGCTGATTTTGGCAAGGTAAAACGGTGTTGTTTTACACAACCACTGAGAATTTTTAAACAAAGTATAGTATAGACTTTTCATTAAGACCCTAAAGAATCATATCAACTTGTGGAAAATGGGCATCCGATGATCCCTTTAAAAAATACCTATAACTCCTAAACGGAATGGGATATCTCTGCCAAACTGAGAACACTAATGTACAAGCTCAATCTGAGGTTACAGGAAAAAAACACAGAGCTTAGCCACTTGGTGGCGCTATAGGAACATGGCTACAACTGCGCAGCCTTTTGTCCTATCAACATGAAAATCTGTGTGCACAGTCTTGGTCTGAAGTGGCACAAGTGTCTACATGGACTTTTGCACATCATAATAAACATGGCTGCTTTTTCAATGATGGAGAAAATGTTAAAAAACTACTTTTGTAAACTAGTCCTAGGTTTTTCGCTCAGTCTGGAAAAAAAAAACACTGCAGTACAATTCTCTGGACTCCCTAGGCCAATAATTATCAAAAAATGTTAAAATCTACCATTTGGGAAGCTATAATGGGCCATTTAGCAGAGTGGCCTGTCCAAATTAACCCAAAATCCTATAAATCCTAAAGGAAAACTCAAAACTACACGAGCATATGTGACAGGTGATCCTAAACATGCATGCAAAGTTTTAAGGGGACCACAGCTGCCTCTATAACAGTCATAAATGTTAAAAAAAACATCATATTTCTATGGTAAATTACCTGAATTTGCCAAAAATGCTTTTTAATCATAGATTTAGGTGGGTACAGCCTTGCTAAATAATATGTAATGTCTTTTTCCTTATATGTTTGAATGCCTTAAGCTCTTGAACGCCGGTAATCGCTGGTTGCAGCTATATTAATAAATGTTTCTTGAGCAGCAGATCAGCAGTCTTTCAAAAAAACTTCTTTTCAACCTTAGTCTGTTGGAAATGTTCTTAATTTTTCTATTCTTTTTACTGAGAGTGTTTGAAGAACAGCAGACCACATCAAAGCAACTGCACCGTCCGGCTCGACTGTGCAGCTCAGAAATGAATTAAACAGGCGGCATGACGCTGAAGGATTACTGAAGGAAGTGGTTTGAGATACACAAATAACTTCAACTGAAACGAACAACAAAGTAAAAAATAGTATGCATAATATTAATCTTTCTTGCTTTTTATGCTCCACGTGCCTAAGTTTGCCTACTCCTTGTATTAGGAAGTAACAGCATTGTGAAACAAGACATAAAAGCTTGTCAGTGACTGTATTTGGAAAGCCTGGAGTAGATTAGCATCTTAATGAAAGAGCTGTGCTAGAAAGAATTTTGTAATAGAGCTTGCTGAAAAAAGGTTGTTTGATTAGAGTGCCTGAAACATATATGGGCTCCATGTGTCTGTCATGTGTGATTTTATTATAGAAGACCATTTTATTATGCATGAGAGCAGAGGAGCAGAATACAGATTAGATTTCCGTTGAGCTCCTTCTTTGGGACGACGGGCACATGTGTAACTTTCTATGCATGGGACATCTGTACCTCTCAAAAACATGACAGATGCAAGCAGATACAGATGCATTCCATTGCCTCGTGGAAGGTAAAGTAGAGTGTGACTGAATTTGATTCATGAAAAATAACTAAATATATTAACTTTTATATCTCTCCTGTGCTGACCAGCCCAACATAGTGAAGCAATGTTGTGAGATAAAGGAATATTTCACCCAAAAGTGAAAATCAGCTGAAAATGTACCCAGCCTCAGGCCATCAAAGATGGAAATAAGTTTACTTCTTCATTGGAACAGATTTGATGAAATTTAGCTCAACAATTGCTCACCAATGGATCCTCTGCTGTAAATGGGAGTGTTGTCCTCTCAAATCAAAATCCATCAACATATTTACTTAGGACCGTTTTGGACTGTTTACGCTTGTAAACAGTGATTTGTGTGTGTTTCTCTCCTGATTTAGACAACATTTATACATAATACAGCTGTATTATGGATAGAGGACTCCTATTTTAGCAACAGTTTGAAGTTAAAAACAATTAATGATGGATTTGTTTCTTACAAACATGCAGATTCTTACTTAACAAGATGGACTGGAGTTGTGTGGATTACTTGTGGATTGTTGTGATGTTTTTATCAGCTCTTTGAGCTCCTATTCTGACGGCACCCATTCACTTCAAAGGATCCATTGGTGAGCAATGCTAAATATCTCCAAATCTGTTACGATGAAGAAATAAACTCATCTACATCCATTGGATGTAGATGAGTTTGGATGTAGAAGCCATTGGATGGCTTGAGGGAGGGTACATTTTCAGCAAATTTTAATATTTGTGTATTCCTTTATAGGTTGGAAATACGTGTTATTTGACTAATGGCAAACAGGGGTCAGTGTTTGAAACATATTTGCACAATCCATCTGGATCCAGAATGTAGCTTCACAGAAAGGATAGGAATGATATAATCATTTATTAAGTTGGCTTGAGAAAGCCAACTTACTGATATGCTACTTAAACTTAAAGTTATTATTATTCTTCTGAGACTAAATTTTCTGACTGCTTCTCCTCCTAGAGCTTTAACTCTACAAACTCCAAACTCAGTCCAGATCTTCAGACTGGTCTGACTCGAGTTGCTATATCTTTTCTAACTGATCCGACTTACAGTTTTCTTAAAAATCCCGATTAAAACTGGGAAAAATCCTATCTATCTATCTACCTATCTATCATTACTATCTATCTACCTATCTATCTATCTATATATCTATCTAACCATTACTATCTATCTGTCTATCTATCTATCTGTCTATCTATCTAACCATTACTATCTATGGCTAGCAACCAGAATCATGCTAGCAACTTTGTTAATCATGCTAGAAACATGCTAGCAACTTTGCTAATCATCCTAGAAACATGCTAGCAACTTTGCTAAACCATTACATGGCTAGAAACATGCTAGCAAATGGCTAATCATGCTAGAAACATGCTAGCAACTTTGCTAATCATGCTAGAAACATGCATAGCAACTGGCTAATCATGCTAGAAACATGCTAGCAACTGCTCATGCTAGAAACATGCTAGCAACTTTGCTAATCATGTTAGAAACATGCTAGCAACTGGCTAATCATGCTAGAAACATGCTAATCATGTTAGAAACATGGTAGTAACATGCTAGCGACATGCTAATCATGTTAGAAACATGCTAGCAACTTTAATAATCATGTTAGAAACATGCTAGTGTAACCCCTCCACCCGGGTCCTACTCGCACACCGCTCCGAGCGGGTCTCGAACCCGGGTCTTCGGGATGGGAGGCGGACGCACTAACAAGGAGGCTAAAGGCTGCAACCTCTAGCGTCAGTCGCTAGTGCATCTCTTGAGATCTGGGGAGTGAGGTTTAACCTGCACAGCACTTACCCGCTGGCCTCTGCTACACTAGCGACATGCTAATCATGTTAGAAACATGCTAGCAAATGGCTAATCATGCTAGAAACATGCTAGCTACTTGCTAATCATGCTAGAAACATGCTAGCAACTGGCTAATCATGCTAGAAACATGCTAGCAACTTTGCTAATTATGTTAGAAACATGCTAGCAACTGGCTAATCATGCTAGAAACATGCTAGCGACATGCTAATCATGTTAGAAACATGCTAGCAACATGCTAGCGACATGCTAGTCATGCTAGAAACATGCTCGCGACATGCTAGTCATGCTAGAAACATGCTAGCGACATGCTAATCATGTTAGAAACATGCTAGCAACTTTAATAATCATGTTAGAAACATGCTAGCGACATGCTAATCATGTTAGAAACATGCTAGCAACTTTGCTAATCATGCTAAAAACATGGTAGTGATATGCTAATCATGCTAGAAACATGTTAGCGACATGCTAGTCATGCAAGAAACATGCTAGCGACATGCTAACATGCTAGTCATGCTAGATACATGCTAGCTACATGCTAATCATGTTAGAAACATGTTAGCAACTTTGCTAATCATGCTAGAAACATGCTAGCGACATGCTAATCATGCTAGAAACATGCTAGTGACATGCTAGTTATGCTAAAAACATGCTAGCAACTTTCCTAATCATGTTAGAAACATGCTAGCAACTTTCTAATCATGTTAGAAACGTGCTAGCAACATGTTAATAATGCTAGAAACATGCTAGTGACATGCTAATCATGTTAAAAACATGCTAGCAACTTTGCTAATCGTGCTAGAAACATGCTAGTGACATGCTAACCATGCTAGAAACATGCTAGCGACATGCTAATCATGTTAGAAACATGCTAGCAACATGCTATCAACTTGCTAATCATGCTAGAAACAGACTAGTAACATGCTAGTAACTTGGAAATAATGTTAGAATCATCTATCTATCTATCTATCTATCTGTCGATTGATAATCTGACCAATACTATCTATCTATCTATCTATCTATCTGACAGACTACATTCAAACTTTAAAACTTTAAAAATATTTCAGACTGAAAACCATCCAAACTTAAAACTTCTTAAAGTATTTAAACTTTTGAAACTTCTTAACTTTTCAAACTTTTCAAATTTTTTAAAACTTTCTGGTCCGGCTTTCTCAAGCCAACTTAAAGTTTGTCTTGACGAACTTTTTCATCTAGTTACATTTGGTATTTATTTTTCTTCACAGAACATCTTAGCAACTGAAAACATTACATTTGTTTGCTGCACTATGGCAAGTCTAACATTTATGTGGTAGTTGGGTCTAGGCTTTGAGAGGTTGGTTTGTTCATGCCAGGAACAGACTGGTATTCCTTTCTTCTCACCACATGAAAGAGTTCAGCTATTAGGCTGTGAGAGCTTGAGGGTTTAGACAGGCCCTCAATTGACCTTAAATTTTACAGCTGGTCTTCGGGTGAAACATGCTCTATTCTGTCATTCCAACACAAACATTTCTTAACAGGAAAAAATAAACATGTTTGTTTGCTTCACTGTAGTAGATAATTTATCAGAACATCTGTTATATTTATAGTTCATTTGGGTAGCAGACAAACAGATGGGAACATTCATTTCAGCACATTTACTGAACATCAACATTTGTGATACATTTTTTGACATTTTCATTAGTAATCTGTGACTATATGTGAGTATTTATTTATTTATCTATCCCATAAATTAAATTACATTTAATATTATAATAATCTATAAGTATAATCATGCTTTATTAAAGGAACAATCCACTTTTTTTTTAAATAGGCTCATTTTCCAACTCCCCAGTTAAACAGTTGAGTTTTACCGTTTTTTTTAGCACTTTTAGCATAATTTAGCATAGATCATTCAATCCGATTAGACCGTTAGCATCACGCTCAAAAATGACCAAATATTTTCGATATTTTTCCTATTTAAAACTTGACTCTTCTGTAGTTACATCATGGACAAAGACGGACGAAAAATGAAAAGTTGTGATTTTCTAGGTCGATATGGCTAGGAACTATACTCTCATTTCGGCGTAATAATCCAGGAACTTTGCTGCCGTACCATGGGTGCAGGAGGCGCAATGATATTACACAGTCGTCAACTCTGCCGGCTGCAACTGTGCATCTACACAAACGTAGTGCCGGTCACTTTCAGGCGCTGCGTAATATCATTGCGCCTGCTGCTGCACCCATGGTACGGCAGCAAAGTTCCTTGATTATTACGTCGGAATAAGAGTATAGTTCCTAGTCATATCAGCCTAGAAAATCATAACTTTTCATTTTCCGTCAGTCTTAGTACACGATGTTACTACAGAAGAGTCAAGTTTTAAATAGGAAAAATATCGTCATTATATAAGGTAATTTTTGAGCTTGATGCTAACGGTCTAATCGGATTTAATGATCTATGCTTCGAAAACGGTAAAACTCAACTGTTTAACTCTGGGGGAAGTTGGAAAATGAGCCTATTGTATTGTTCCTTGTTTTAAAATATAATGTATTTATATGACTTGTATTTCTTTATTTTTAATTCATAAAACAACAACAACAATACTATATACAGTCGTGTGAAAAAGTTAGGACACCCTATTGAGTTTCATGGTTTTCTGTATCGGGACATAATAAAAAATTATCTGGTCCTTGGCAGGTCTTAAAATTTAGAAAATAAATCCTCAGGTAACATCATCACATGTCATATCACACTGTGTCATTATTTATTTAACAATAATAAAGCCAATATGGAAAGGCCATGTGTGACAATGTTAGGACACCCTATGAGTCAGTTGCCTGTAGATCCACTTTTAGCAGCAATAATTTGAAGCATTCATTTTCTGTGTGACTTTATGAGTCTCTCACATCGTTCTGGAGGAATTTGGACCACTCTTCTTTTCAGCGTTGCTCCAGTTTATTGAGGTTTGTGGGCATTTGCTTATGCACAGCTCTCACCACAGCATTTGAGTCAGGATGAGCTCTGGACTTTGACTGGGCTATTGCAACACCTTGATTCTTTTCTTTTCATCCATTCTGTTGTAGATTTGCTGGTGTGCTTGGGATCATTGTCCTGTTGCAGGACCCAATTTTGGCCCAACTTTAGATGTCGGACAGATGCCCTCGCATTTGACTGTAGAATACTTTGATATACAGAGGAGTTCATGGATAACTCAATGACTGTGAGGTGCTCAGGTCCTGTGGCTACAAAACAAGCCCAAAATTACCAGCCCTCCTCCAGCATGCTTTGTCTTTTGGTATGAGGTGTTTGTGCTGATATGCTTTTTAGGTTTTCACCAAACTTGGCACTGTGCATTATGGCCAAACATCTCCACATCGGTCTCGTCTGTTCAAAGGACATTATTCTAGAAGACTTGTGTTTTGTTCAGATGCAACTTTGCAGATCTAAAATGCTGCAATGCTGCAATGAAGCTTTCTTCTGCCAAGCCTTCCAAACATGACATTTTCGTCCCGTATTTTTCTAATGCCATTGTCATGAACTTCATCATTTAACATGTTAACTGAGGCCTTTAGAGTTTGAGGTGTGGTTCTTGGGTTGTCTGCCATTTCTCTGAGTTTTACATGGTCTGATCTTAGGGTGAATTTTCTGGGACATCCACTCCTGGAAGGAGAGGTGTCTGTTTTAAATGTCTTCCACTTGTGAATAAACTTCAAATTGTTTGGAAATGGCCGTATTACTCTTCTCAGATTGACGGCTGCAACAATTGCTTCTCTAAGATGATTGCTGATGTCTTACCTCCTTGGCATTGTGTTAACACACACCTGAAGGCTCCAGACAAGCAAACTGACAAAGCTTATGCTTTTATAGAGGCGCTCAGACTTGCTGATGATCAGTTAATCAAAAGTATTTAATTATCAGTGCTTGACTGTTATTTACCCTCTTAATACCAATGTTAACAGTAAGGGTGTCCTAACTTTGTCACACATGGCTTTTTCTATTTTGGCTTTATTTTTGTTCAGTGAATAATGACACGGTGCAATTTGTCATGTGTTGTTGTTCATCTGAGGTATTTTTTTTTAAAATAAGACCAGCCAAGCACCTTTTTTTTAAAAAAAATGATGTCCTGATACAGAAAACCATGGAATTCAATAGGGTGTCCTAACTTTTTCACATGACTGTAAATCCACTACCAATCAAACGTTTTTGATCAGTAAGATTTTTAATGTTTTTTTAAGTCTCATCTGCACACCATGCCTGCATTTATTTGATCCAAAATACACCAAAGCTGTACTATTGTGAAATATTTTTACTTTTTAAAATAACTGCTTTCTATTTTAATATATTTTAAAATGTAATTTATTTGTGTGATCAAAGCTAAATTTTCAGCATCATTACTCCAGTCACATGATCCTTAAGAAATCATTTAATATGCTAATTTGCTGCTCAAGAAACATTTATTATTATTATTATTATTATTATTATTATTATCATCATCAATATTTAAAACAGCTGAGTACATTTTCTTTCAGGATTCTTTTTTCTTTCAAAAGTGATGATAAAGACATTTATAATGTTACAAAATAGTTCTATATTTCAACATAATAATAATTTAATAATAAAAAACATTTTTGAGCGGCAAACTGGAATATTAGAATGATTTCTGAAGGATCTTGTGACTGGAGTAATGATGCTAAAAATTCAGGTTTGAAACCACAGGAATAAATTACATTTTAAAATATTTTCAAATAGGAAACAGTTATTTTAAATAGTAAAAATATTTCAATTTTTTTACTGTTTTGTTTGTACTTTTAATCAAATAAATGCAGGCTTGGTGAGCAGAAAAGTCTTCTTTAAAAAACATTAAAAATCGTACTGTCCAAAAACATTTGACTGGTTGATGTTTGAAAATATTTTATAAAAATCAGATGTTTGCTGATGTAAGGAGCTTCTTGTTCTAGTTAGGGGACACGTTAGGTTTAGTATATTAGAATTATCATGTAAAAATAATTTCTGTTTTTTTTCTATCAAGGTCTTCCGGACGCATTAAGACAAAATGGGGGCGGCACGGCCATTTCTTTCTGCTTTAATCATCATATCATGTTTCCTTGTAAGCACTGCACAACAAACAGGTAAACACTTCAAATTAGCATTGTAGAATGATTTCTGAAGGATCATGTGATTCTTGAGACTAGAGTAATGGCTGCAGAAAATTCTGCTTTGCCATCACAGCACTAAAGTACATTTTAAATATCTATTAAAGTAGAAAGCAGTTATTTTAACATTAAAATAATTTTTCACATTATTGCTGTTTTAGTGTGTTTTTGATCAAATAAATGCAGCCTTAATGACATAAAAGATTTGTGTCATTTATAAATATGTTTTGGTTCTCACATGATGTCTATTATACTCTCATTGACAGGATGTCTGGCTGAAAGGCCGCCGTATGACATTGTATTCCTTGTGGATAGTTCTAGCAGCATCGGTACTCGAGACTTCCGGGAGGTTAAGACGTTCATGCGCACTTTTGTGGATGGTTTGGATATTGACACGAAAAAGGTACAAGTTGGTCTTGCACAGTTCAGCACCGATCCCCACAAAGAGTTTCTGATAGGGGACTATACAAACAAAGCAGATCTGTTTAAGAAAATCGAAAACCTTCCATACCGAACAGGAGGCACGTACATGGGAAAAGCCATGAATTTCCTTAAGGACAACTATTTCACGACTGCGGGTGGAAGCCGTATCGATGAAAAAGTGCCTCAGGTTGTTGTGGTGGTCACAGATGGAGACTCAGCCGATGATATAAAGGGACCTGCCAGAGAGCTGCGACAAAAGGGTATTATCATCTTTGCCATTGGTGTCGGTCCAACCAATATGACAGAGTTAAAGGCCATCGCCAACAGCCCACCTGAACGTTTTGTGGTTAATATTGACAATTACCAAGCGCTGCAAGGACTGACGACCACCATGAAGGAGACAGTGTGTATCTTGATGAGGGATCAGGGGAAAGGTAAATTAAGTTTTAATATATTTGATATCTGAATCTGTCTCTGTTGATCCGATCACAAGTAGTCAAGTGAGATTTTTACACTTGGTACAGTGTTGTTTTGGTACTATTTGTGGACAACTACAGTTGTTATAGCTTTAATGCTACAACCACCAAACTTGGGTCAGACCATCAGATTGGTCTGAAGTTAGTTGCTATGATCCAGCTTCCGGTTTTTGAAAACCAGACTAGCAAAACCACCTAAAATCCCTTAGACTCCATTGAGGGGGTGAAAACTTTTACACAAAGAGACCTATGGTGCTGTTTACTGCTATAGCATAGCTTAGCAACTCCCTACTTAAAAAACAGCTAAAACAAGCCTTAGCTGGTTTCCCAGGCTGGATTTAAAGTGGTTTAAAGTGATTTGGCCACTTTTTAGCTGGTCAGGCTGGTCTTAGCTGGCCAAACTAAAAAGACCAGCCAAGGTTAAACCAGCTATTTTCAGCTTAAACCAGCTAAAACTAGACAACCAGCCTAGGCTGGTTTTAGCTGTTTTTTAGCTGTTTTTCATCTGGTTTTAGTTGGTGTAAACATGTTAATCATGCTAGAAACATGTTAATCAGTCTAGGAACATGATAAAAACATGCTAATTATGCTAAAAAAAAAGTTAGCAACATGCTACTAACTTGCTAACCATGTTAGAAACATGCTAGCAGCATGCTAATAACTTGCTAATCATGTTAACAACATGCTAGTAACATCTTAATCATGCTAACAACATTCTAGTAACTTGCTAATCATGCTAACAACTTGCTAGTAATATTCTAATCATGCTAGCAACATTCTAGTAACTTGCTAATCATGCTAACAACATGCTAGCAACATGCTAATCATGCTAGTAACTGGCTAATCGTGCTAGAAATATGTTAGCAACATGCTAATCGTGCTAACAACATGCTAGCAACAAGCTAGTAACATGCTAATCATGCTTGTACAATGCTTATCATGTTAAACACATGCTAGCAACATGTTAGTAACATGTTAAACATGCTAGCAACATGCTAATCAGGCTATAAACATGCTAGTAACTTGCTAATTATGCAATAAACATGTTAATACCTTGTTAATCATACTGAAATCACGATATTAACTTGATAATCATGCTAATGTTCGTAACATGCTAACATGTTCGTAACATGCGAACAAAATGCTAGCAACATGCTAATCATGCTAACAACATGTTAGTAATAGTTTTTATTTTAATTGTATTAAAAGTTTTAGTCATTTTGTGCTGTTTTGTGAATATTCATGTATTTAAATGTGCATATATGTCAAGTAATTGTCAATTTCTTTTGTCTGTTACAGCCATTGCCCCAAAGTTTGTTGATGTATTTATACTGGTGGATAGTTCAGCCCATGGGGGAACACAACAAATAAGGGAACTTCTCAACCAACTGGCTGTGCAACTCAATGTGGGCGATGGATCTCATAAGATTGCCCTGGCTCAATTTGGCGAGAACGTTGTCGAAGAGTTCCTTTTCAAAGACTACAAAATAACAGCAGAAGCCACAGAATTCATAGATCGGTTCGAGCCCAGGCCCGATGGAGAGCGAAAATTAGGAAAGGCCATGGATTATGTTCGTACAAACTTTCTCAACACGGCATCTGGCAGCAGAATTGCTAAGGGCTACAAGCAGTATCTGCTGGTGCTGAGAGCAGGGAACTCTTACGACTCCACTCTGAGGGCCATGCGAACAATGAAGAATGAGGATGTGACCGTTATTGATATCAGATTGGAAGAAAATTTACGCTACCTGCTTCCTACGATACGCAGTTTCCAATTTCAAGAGAATATCATTGATGATGTTGTTGTAGACATCACAAAAAGAATTCAGGAAAAAGAAATTTTCAATGTTACAGGAGGTTAGTGTGCCTTTATTTGAACTACAAACAATACAGACATACCACCATATTATGAATTATATTTTGTTTAATGCGCATTAAGTTTAATACCACAGTTCTTTCTGGTCCTTGAATCTGATTGGCTGAGATGAGTGTGATATTCTAGTGATATCAGAACTCCAACCGCTTCACCGTTTGTAGCACTCCACTTATGTTATTCCTCACAGCATCATGGCAGACTCCCAAATCCACTATCCACCTTATTTTTCAATGTGGAAGTAAGCTGTTTTCTGGTAATGTGTTAGACTTCCTGTTCATAATCTGCCATTGAGAAATAACGAGAAGAATATTAAATTAGAAATAAAGAAATTAGAAATTAGAAAATTAAATAAGAATATTAAAAATGCCGTAAACGGTAAAACAGTTTGCACTACAAACTATTGTGTTCATAATTAAGATAAAACATTAAAATAATATGGTAAGACACACCCATTTGCAATATCAAGCAGCTTTTGTACAGATAAACATAGCTGGACGTGGATGAGACCCGAAGTCAGACACATTAAATTTACAAACGGCCACTCCCACTCTTACAGCAAAAATAAGGTGGATAATATAATAAATACTGTTTTGTGAAAATTTTGTTTTAAAGCGGTCATCAGATCCAAAACTCACTTTTACATGTTGGTTGAACATAAATGTGAGTTGGCTGTGTGTGTACACAACCACCCTATAATGATAAAAATCCACCCATTGTTATTGTTATCCCCTTTTTCAAATCAAGCCATTCTCAGTATCTTGTCGATGTGACGTCACACAGACCAAGGCCGCTCCCATGACAGTTGATTGACATGACTGTCTTACCTTAGACCCGCCCTGAGTGAGCTGTAATCAATCCGACCGCCATTGTTTCGACTCTGGTGCAGGGGAAGACAAGAATGTCTCAGTTTGAGCGACTGAGGTGTTTTGTTGTTGGATGTAATAATGAACAGAGCAGTTGACAGTCGATACTTTTAAAACAGTATTTTCCACTTGTTAACCTACAATAATGTATTTTTATTGTCTTTGAACAGATTGCAAATCAGCCCAAGTGGCGGATATTGTTTTTATCGTGGACGAATCGGGTAGTATCACCAGAACCAACTTTGATCTCATGAAACGTTTCCTCCACCGCACAGTTAGTGGCCTCGAGGTGAAATCTGACAGTGTGAGGGTGGGAATGGTTCTTTACAATGAAAGACCCAGTGCTGAATTCTACCTGGACACTTTCGTTAATAAGAGTGATATTCTGAACTACATTAAAATCATACCATACAGAGGCGGAGGAACCTCAACTGGAGAGGCCATCAAGTTTGCCAAGAACTATCTCTTCACCAAGACAAGGGGCAGCAGGAAAGATCTCGGTGTTAAGCAGATTGCTGTTGTCATCACTGATGGAGAGTCACAAGATGATGTCACCGCCCCAGCTGCTGAGCTGAGGCGCTCAGGAGTCACCGTATATGCCCTTGGGGTGAAGAATGCCAGCGTGGAAGAGCTCAAACAAATAGGATCTTACCCTGACAGGGAGTTTGTGTTCAGTGTGGACAGTTTTCAGATGCTTACATCACTGGAGAAAAGCCTCAGAAAAAGTCTTTGTAAGGTTGTGGTCGATAGAGGTTTTGACAAGAATAATAGATTCATCCTAAAACAAGGTAAAAGAAACAAACAACAAAATCACTTGAGGGGTTACATACTAAATAAAAATAATGCACTTAATGTAAGGGGACAGTTCACCCAACAATGAAAATTCTGTCATTAATTACTCACCCTCATAAGTAGAGCAGGAGCTGTTCTCGAGTCGACAACTCATTGACTCAAATGATCCGTTTAGAGAGCGTCTCCAGTGAACTGAATTCACAATTAAAAACTGGGAGAATCTTGTGAGCGCGCGTGCGCACGACTGATGCTGCGAAACAGTAATTTTATGTTGTTTGGACCACTAGACAGATAAGAATGTTTATTCATAACCATACTGAAAATAATATTGTTAGCTAATGCTAGCTGTCTAGCTAACAAGCTTGCTGGTGCTAAGTTGAGGTAAATTTTAGATATAAAGTCCAAATATTTTTATTCATCCACCTAGATAGATTACATCTGAGGGAAAAAGAAAGGATGTGATGTTCAGAACATGGTAACTACAGTAATTATCAAATTATGCCCTCTGGGGGCATTTGGCCAGGGGTGTTTTTAGACCACAGACAAGGTTTGAGAGGAAAAAAATCACTACGAAAATATAATTATATTTTCCTTAAAATGTTCTTGCTAACTTCAGGCCTTATTCTCATGTCATATATAACTGTGACGTTATGCAAAACAACAAGCTTTAAAATGCTTTTTTTCTTGCTGGTGAAAATTAGATGGTCAAATAGGTTTTCCTTCAGATAAAACAGATTGCAGTGTAAGCTTCAAAGTGAATATTACTACATCATTCTCGTCAACATAGTCCATATCAACTACAAAAATGTATTTTTTACTCCATATAGTGGTTATTTTGGGAAAATCCCAGGTATTTTGAGCAGTAGGATTATAAAAAATATGTGCTAATATAAAATTTAATTAAGTAGCCTATATAAAATTGCTAAATAAATCTATCAGTACTTTTTTACGTAAAAAACAGGTACTTTTGTACTTTCACTTGAGTAAAATTGAAAAAGGAGCTTTTGCTGGAGTAATATTTTATTATACGTGTCTGTACTTTTACTCAAGTACTTGATTTGTGTACTTTAGGTTTCTGCTTATAATTCCTTGTACTTCCACTAATTCAATCCTCATTTTTAGGATGTGTGAACACAGAGGAAGCCGATATTTATTTCCTGTTGGACCACTCTGCCAGCACTCGCACCGACTTCGAAGACGTGAAGAAATTTATCCTAGGCTTCCTGCAATTATTCCACGTTGGACCCAATCGAGTTCGTGTGGGAGTTGTGAAAGTCAACCGTGTTCCGACTCTACAGTTCAGCCTGACGGAGCACAAAAACAGAGTCTCTTTAGAAGCAGCTGTGAACAAAATCATTCAGCCCAGTGAAGGCACAGAGACAGGCAAAGCACTAACTTATGTGGCCGATCTCTTTAATCAGGCCAGAGCATCCCGTCCAGCTAAGGTGCAGGAGATTCTCATTGTCATTACTGATAAGGAATCCCAAGATGAGGTGAGAGAACCAGCGGAAGAGCTGAGGATTCAAGGTGTTTCAGTCTATGCCATTGGAGTAAAGAATGCCAACAAAAAAGAGATCTTAAACATGACGTCTGACGCAACCAAGCAGTTCTATGTGAGCAACTATGATGGTCTGAATGCCCTTAAGAGTGAAATTATCACAGATATTTGCTCACAGGAGGGTAAGACTAATCAATAATACATATACACTGCAAAAAGTGGATGTTTTTGTAAAAAAATTAAAACTGAATTTTTCTGCTTTCTTTAGCCTGCAAGAGCAAAGTGGCAGATATCATGTTTTTGATTGACGGCTCTTCTAGCATTTATACCCTAGACTTTAAATCAATGTTGACGTTTATTACTAAAGTTGTAAATGGTACCATCATTGGAAAAGATAGTGTGCATATTGGGGTGGTCCAGTTCAGCGATGATCCAAGGGAGCAGTTTCCACTGAATAGGTACTACAGCAAAGGTGAAGTAGAGAAAGAGATCAACGGCATTACGCAGCTAACAGGAAATACATACACTGGGAAAGCGCTCTCATTCATTTCAAAGTACTTTGACAAATCCATGGGCGGTCGGCCTGATGTTCCACAGTTCCTCGTAGTTATCACAGATGGGGAAGCTCATGATGCTGTCGCTGCACCCGCCAAGGCCATCAGAGACAAGGGTGTGACCATCTTCTCAATAGGCGTGGGCAGTGTAAACACCACACAGCTGTGGGAGATCAGTGGAACTCGAGATAAAGTGTATGTGGAGAGGGATTTTGATGCACTTCAGTCCATTGACAGAAACCTCCAATTCAAACTCTGCAGCGCTGATACAGGTGAATTATAAATGTTCCTAAAATGTTTCTGTGTTACAGCACATCCCTGTTGGAAAGATCAGCTTTTTGTTTTGGATGTTGTTTATATAGGGTTTGTCCAAATTTAGAATTATTCTCTTTCGTTTCATTTCAAGTTGAATTGAATTTTGAATTGGATTGACAGAAAGATGAATTTACTGATTTATAATTCCAAGAAATTCATCAGTTAATGACATTCTGGAAAATAAAGGGGTTGGTAAGGTTGGTAAATTTATCAAAAAATGAAGACATATAGCCTATAGTTGAAGTCATAAGTTTACATACTGTACACCTTGCAGAATCTGCAAAATGTTAATTATTTGACCAAAATTAGAGGGATCATACAAAATGCATGTTATTTTTTATTTAGTACTGACCTGAATAAGATATTTCACATAAAAGACATTTACATATAGTCCACAAGAGAAAATAATAGTTGAATTTATAAAAATGACCTTATTCAAAAGTTTACATATACTTGATTCTTAATATTTTGTTGCTACCTGAATGATCCACATGTGTGTGTGTTTTTTTTTTTTTTTTTAAGTGATAGTTGTTCTTGAGTCCCTTGTTTGTACTGATCAGCTAAACTGCCTGCTGTTCTTCAGAAAAGTCATTCAGATCCCACAAATTGTTTGATTTTTAAGCACTTTTGTGTATTTTAACCCTTTCCAACAATGACTATATGTGACCCTGAACCACAAAACCAGTCTTAATTCGCTGGGGTATATTTGTAGCAATAGTCAAAAATACATTGTATGGGTCAAAATTATTGATTTTTCTTTTATGCCAAAAATCATTAGGAAATTAAGTAAAGTTCAGGTTCCAAGAAGATATTTTGTTAAATTCCTACTGTAAATATATCAAAACTTAATTTTTGATTAGTAATATGCATTGCTAAGCACTTCATTTGGACAACTTTAAAGATGATTTTCTTAATATTTTTATTTTTTTGCACCCTCAGATTCCGGATACTGAAATAGTTATATCTCGGCCAAATATTGTTCTGTCCTAACAAACCATACATCAATGGAAAGCTTACATATTCAGCTTTCTGAAGATGTATACATCCCAATTTCAAAAAATTGACCCTTCTGACTGGTTTTGTGGTCACCTATGATTTACACTGTATTGAGATCAGTCTTTTCAGGGACTCATATGCAGCTATTACAGAAAGTTCAAACACTCACTGATGCTTCAGAAGGAAACATGATGCATTAAGAGCCAGGGGTGTAAACTTCTGAACAGAATAAAGATGCATACATTTTTCTTATTTTGCTTAGATATCATCTTTTTTAATTTAGTACTGCCCTTCAGAAGCTACAGAAGATACTTACATGTTTCCCGTAAGACAAAATCGGTTAAATTTACTCTGATCTTCAAATTCAAAAAGTTTTTAATGCATCGTGTTTCCTTCTGTAGCATCAGTGAGTGTTTGAACCTTCTGTTATAGTTGCATACGAGTCTCTCAGTTGTCCTCAGTGTGAAAATCAAAATCATACAGTCATTGTTGGAAAGGGTTCAAATACAAAAAAACACTGAAATACCAAAGAATTTGTGGGACCTGAAGAACTTTTCTGAAGAACAGCAGGCAGTTTAACTGTTCAGGACAAACAAGGGGCTCATGAACAATTATCAAAAAAAAAAAACATCATTCAGGTAACAAAACAGTGTTAAAAATCAAGTGTATGTAAATTTTTGAACATGGTCATTTTTATAGATTCAACTATTATTTTCTCTTGTGGGCTATATGTAAATGTCTTTTATGTAAAATATCTTATTCAGGTCAGTACTAGATAAAAAATAACACGCCTTTTGTATGATCCCTCTTATTTTGGTAAAATAATTAACATTTTGCAAGGTGTATGTAAACTTTTGACTTATATCATTACCATATCATGATATAAGATTTTGGTCACATCGCCCACCCCTAATTAAGATTAGATTTATATAGGTCAGTTTTGCTAATGATTTTTCAGGGCTGTGTCAAGCCATAATAACATTTTTTGTTGACTTTTCTTTTCTAGTTAAAAATGTTGTTTATTATTTTAGTTGAATTTATAAATTACTTCCTTAAATTCATATTTGAATTGCAGTTATGCATCCTGCTAGTCACCCGTTTAAAATGAATTCAAATTCAACCATGTTAGTTGGCTACGAATTTTTGCTATTACCAACAACAAGCAAGCACTAGAATAAACCTTCTTACACCAGCCTGGCTATTTATACTACGTTAAGCTAGTACATGATTTTTTAAATAGAATATTAATAAACCTTTTTTCATTGTACCTGTAGGTTGTCCGAGCACGCAGCTGGCTGATGTGATCTTCCTGGTGCAGTGCACCAGACGAGTTCGTCTACAAGAATTTGAAAACATTAAGAACTTTTTAATTTCCGTGGTGAACAGCACACAGATTGGGGACAATCTGATTCGCATTGGCGTTATTGTCTACTCAGGCACTCCGAATCAATTCACTTTAAACCAGTACAACAATAAACGTCAGGTGATTGAAGCCATAAGTACCTTGAAGTCCCCAACTGGAAACCTCAACACAGCTAAGGCTCTTGGCTACTCGCTCAATTACTTCAGTGAAGAGAATGGTGGGCGCCATAAACGGGGCATCCCTCAAATGCTATTCATAATTACGGATGGTGATGCTAGAGACCGAGATAACTTCCATGCACGGGCTGATGATTTTATGGCCAAACATATAAACGTGTATGGAATTGGAGTGTCTACAGTTCGAGAAAGCGACCTGGAGATCATTACCCAGAACAAAAACCAAATCTTCCACGTTGATAATTACGCCGGTCTTCAAGCACTGCAGAAGAATGTCTCTAGTGTGCTTTGCAATGCAGCCAAACCAGGTAAAAGCTTTTGATTCAGACTTTAAGAACTTGAATGACTTCTTGATTTAGATCTCAGATTTGTCAACATGATCAGTATTGGCTTGTCTCAGTTTGATTGTTCTGTTTTGCAGAATGCCAGAAAGAGGTAGCCGACGTGGTGTTTCTGGTTGATGGATCTGAAAGCATCAAGGAGGAATCATGGAGAATCATGATTGCTTTCTTGCTAAATGTTGTGGACCAGCTCCGAATTTCTCCAGAACTTTTCAGAATTGGTATAGCCCAGTTCAGCACCTCATATCAGAAGGAGTTCTACTTAAATGAGTATAATGATGCGGCGGGGGTGAAAGCAGCAATTGAACGAATCACTCAAGTTAAAGAAGGGACAAACATTGGAAAAGCTCTGAGCAGCGTCACAGAATTCTTCCAGGAGAGCAAAGGAAGTCGCAGACAGAGCGGCGTACCACAAAATCTTGTACTTATCACTGACGGCGCTTCATCAGACCGTGTGAACGAAGCAGCTGATGAACTCCAACGCCAGCAAATTCCAGTCTATGTGATTGGAATCGGAGATGTCTCGTTGCCACAGCTCAACTATATTGCCAGGTCACGAGATAGGTTATTCGAAGTGCAAAACTTCAACTACCTTAATCTGACAATTTCAACATTTGTTTATGCCCTTTGTACTCCTCAGCAATTAGTAGATCCAAGTGAGTACTTCTATGTGTGATAATTAATTGTAGCACCTTGTAAATAAACAACAATATACCAGAGACTATTTGTACTAAGTGTAAATAGCGATAGAGGCTATTTACACTACGTGCAAATAGCAATAGATGCTATTTACATTAAGTGAAAATAACATATTCTCTTCTCTTAGCAAGAGATGCTGTTTATACTAAGTGCAAATAGCAACAGATGCTGTTTACGTTAAGTTCAAATAGCAATGGTTTCTATTTACACTATGTTAAAAATTTCAGGATTTTCTGCTGTTTATAATATTTATTGCAAATAGATGCACTTATCTGCACAAACAGTATGCAGTAATTATATATTAAGTGTAAATTATAGTTTTAATTCAGTTTATTAAAAGGATGCTGCCTTTTTGGGATAATAAGCCTTCCCTACACCTACCCTAACCCTAAGTGATACGTTTTCAACTTTTCAATTATTTCCTTCATTTTTATTGAAAATGAATGCCTTTCCGATATGATATGAGGTTTGAAAAGGGAGAAAAAAGGCTCGCCGGAAGGCAGATTCGAACCCGGGTCAGTCACTTCGAAAAAGAATAGCACCCCCACTTTATTCTCTGCGTCACTGGAGCTGATGATTGACAGCTGTCTTTTATAGTGTTGACTAGCCCAATCACACATTCGTGGGCAGAGTTAGTGTAAATAGCCTCTGCCAACAAGGCAGGCTATTTGCACTTAGTGTAAATAGATACTCTGTGTTTTTATTATTATTTATCAGATTTGTTTGATATTGGATATTCAGTTATGATATTTAATTGTTAATGTTCCCTGTTTTTACATTTAAATTAGTGCTGTCAAACGATTAATCATGATTAATCTCATGCAAAATAAAAGTTTTTGTTTTGCATACTATGTATATTTATGTGTATATACAAGTACACACACATACAGTATATATTTTGAAAATATCTACATGTATTTATGTACAGGGTATGTACAGGGTACATTGTATATGTATGTACATGTATTTTCATTGATATACACAGTACGCACACATGTAAACACAAACTTTTATTTTGGATTAATTGCGATTAATTGTTTGACAGCACTAATTTAAATTACTTTTCAGTTTCAGTTTACTGTAAAATAAAATCTTTAGCAAATCTCTAAATGGAGATTTTTTTCATACTGCATGTTATGCCTAAATTGAGTTGTAGGATTTAAAATTATTTGTTGAAATAGTTTAGTTTCTAATTAGTTTCTAATTAAATTAGGGAAAAAAAGGATAAAATTTGAATATGAGCCACTTATTACCCTTAGCATCAAAGTAACTATTCATATTAGTGCTGTCAAATCGATTAATCGCGATTAATCGCATCCAAAATAAAAGTTTATACATGTAAATAAAAATGTATACATTTAAGAAATATATGTAATATTTATATTTCTATATAGCATATAAATATAAGTATATATATATACACACACATGTAAATATTTCTTAAATATATACATGTATATGTGTGTGTGTTTATATATATATACATAATAACAATACACACACATATATTATGTAAACAGACTTTTATTTTAAATGTGCTTAATCGTTTTGACAGCACTCATATGTGCATACTTCACTAATGCATATTACTGTGATTGACAGCATTTAAGTTTATCACGTATAAATTCTGTTTCTCTTTATTTAGGTTGTTCTATTGACATTGGCATCGGATTTGATAACTCACGCACCAGTTCAAGTTTTCGGTCAATCTTTAGAGACCAGAGAAAGCTGCAGTCCTACCTACCTGAGATCATCCGCTACATTTCAGTTGTGCACGACCTATGCTGTATACGCAGCCCAACCCTCACTACCAATGTAGGCTTCCGATTGGTTGAAGAAAATGGAAGGATGCTGGATGATTTCTCCTTCGAAGAGTACAATGAAGGTGTGGTAAAAAAAGTGATGGCACTTCAGACGTCACAATCTCTGAAATTCAACACCCAGCTTCTACGTTCTTTTGAGCAGAAGTTCAAAGCTTCAAATTCTCATGTAAAGGTGAGAACAGCAATTACCAAATCAGCTCATCTGAAAAAGTACATCTGATTGATTGACTTTCTATGCTGGTCCAGCAGTTGGACCAGCACCAAACCTGCACCGACCACCATAAACCAGCATAAATCAACAAGTATTCAAGTTGGTCTAAGCTGGTCTCTTCATCAGCGAAGAAAGTTTTTCTTTGATTTCTCTTTTTAGGTGCTGATCATCTTTACAGACGGGTTGGATGAGCCTGTTGAGGACCTTCAGCTTGCCATTAACAGCCTCAGGACAAGTGGTAGAGTGACTAAATACAGTTGAGGTCAAAAGTTTACATACACCTTGCAGAACCTGCAAAATGTTAATTATCTTACAAAAATAAGATGGATTAATGCAAAATGCATGTTATTCTTTATTTTGTACTGACCTGAATAAGATATTTCACGTGAAAGATGTTTACATATAGTCCACAAGAAAAAATAATAGTTGAATTTATAAAAATGACCCTGTTTAAAAGTTTACATACACTTGATTCTTAATACTGTGTTGTTACCAGAATGATCCACAGCTGTGTGGGGTTTTTTTTGTTTAGTGAGCCATGAGTCGATTGTTTGTCCTAAACAGTTAAACTGCCCGTTGTTCTTCAGAAAAATCCTTCAGGTCCCACAAATTCTTTGATTTTTCAGCATTTTTGTGTATTTGATTCCTTTCCAACAGTGACTGTATGATTTTGATTTTCACACTAAAGAAGGACTCATATGCAACTATTACAGAAGTTTCAAATGCTCACTGATGCTCCAGAATGGAAAATTATGCAAGGGGGTGCAAACTTTTGAACAGAATGAAGATGTGTACATTTTTCTTATTTTGCTTAAATACCATATGTTTTTCATTCAGTACTGCCCTTCAAAAGCTACAGAAGATACTTACATGCAGTGTTGGGGGTAATGCATTACAAGTAACGTGGGTTACGTAATATTATTACTTTTTACTTTTTACTTTTTACTTTTTTTTTTAAAAAAGTAACTCAGATATTTTCTTGTCAGTTAAAAAGTAACTAGTAAAGTAACACATTACTTTTTAACTGAAGAAAATATCTGAGTTACTTTTTTCAAAAAAGTAACGCCAGTTACTTTTCCCCCCATTTATTAATTAAAAGCTCTTCTGTCCCCATGTTGAGAGAAATCGGGAGAAAGATGTTAGTTCTAGAATAAATGTGAACATGCATTAATTCATCTCACTCACAAAAAACAGATTCAGTATTCCTCAAAATGAATAAAAACAGTGAAATTCAACTCAGAATATGACGCAATCCTACAATAATTAAATATGTTAAATAATACAAATATCCTTTATGCATTAATCACATTTTATTAACCGATGTCTTTGCTGCCGACCTTTGATGATCCAATTCAACCATTCTAATAAGCAAAAATTACTCAAAATAATCTAACATTTGTTTTCCCTTTTTTTATTACTGAAGTGTTGACATTTTTTCTTCTGCGGTCTACTGTACAGACGTGAATTTACTTTTCTCAAAGCCTGAGGCTTTTGGTGTGATAAGGCTTTTACATTTGCCAAAATTAGAACTTTTTATATTAAAAACAAACAAGCAAGCCCTGCCCAGATTTAAAAAGTAACGCAAAAGTAAAGTAACGCATTACTTTCCATAAAAAGTAATTAAGTAACGTAATTAGTTACTTTTTTAGGCAGTAACTCAATATTGTAACTCATTACTTTTAAAAGTAACTTTCCCCAACACTGCTTACATGTTTTCCAGAAGACAAAATAAGTTAAATTTACCCTGATCTTCAAATTCAAAAAGTTTTCTCTCCTCGTCTCTTAATGCATAATTTTTCCTTCTGGAACATTAGTGATTGTTTGAACCTTTCATCATTTGATCATTCAGGTAACACCACAGTATTAAGAATCAAGTGTATGTAAACTTTTGAACGGGGTCATTTTTATAAATTCAACTATTATTTTCTCTTGTGGACTATATGTAAACGTCTTTTATGTGAAATATCTTATTCAGGAAAGTACTAAATAAAAAAATAACATGCATTTTGTATGATCACTCATATTTTGGTAAAATAACATTTTGCAGATTCTGCAAGGTGTATGCAAACTTTTGACCTATCAAAATTGAATTTTTTTAAAATGCTGTACTTTCAACAGAAACAACTTTTCAGCAAAAGCATCTTCATACTGTGCAGTTACAGTTAAAGATTTGCCTGATTCAACTCAAAGGAGTTTGAATAGGCTAATTATGTTTACTAAGACCCTTTGTGACATTCACAGGTGTAAAAGCGCTGATGACTGTGGCGCTAGAAGGATTTAAAAACACTGCTGACCTGCAGAGGCTGGAGTTCGGTCGAGGGATGCGCTACAGCCAGCTTCTCTCTATCGGCATGCAGAATGTGGGCAGTGTCATGCAGAAGGAGATTGTAAGTCCATTTAAATCACCAAATCAAATGGATGAGACTTTAAGTGAATGAGATCATGGAAATAAGGAATGGCTCTAATTTTAGTGCCATGGGAATTTTCAGCTATTATTTGTCCCATGCAAGAGCATTGTATATTTGAAGTGCATTAGCTGCCTTATGGTTTGCCTTAGCGATCACGGCAGTGGTTTGTCTGTGTCGAGTAAATAAACAGCTTCCTGTGTGTGGGAGTGTAAGACTCTGTAAAAGGACAGGAAACAGCTGTGAGCTTATTAAGTCTGTTAAAGAAAGATGTCAGGATGTCAAGTGCTTTGTTCAACATGTCAACAGTCACTTCATTACATAAAACACCCTCCTCCAAGTGTTTCTCGCTTTCTCATATTCTTCTGATTCGCAGGATACAGTTGCTTCGAGGGAGTGCTGTAATGTAATGTGTAAATGCACTGGTCATGAGGGAGCACGTGGACATTATGGTTCTCCAGGGATTAAGGTGAATAGATTTATGACTGAAGATTTACCAAACATTATTTACAAATGGAGACAAGTGTTAAATTTGTCACTGTACTGCATTGTGATCAGGGGACTTCTGGAGTGAAGGGATATTCTGGATTCCCTGGAGAAGAAGGAGGACCTGTAAGTTCTTTTTTTTATTAGTTTATTTTTTTTAAATCAATTTTAATCATTTTTTTTCATTGTTTGATTTTACATTTATTTTTATTAGTTTAATTTTTTTTATAAAGAAAAAAATAATATATATATATATATATATATATATATATATATATATAAATATATATATTTAATAATTACTCTGGCATATTGTTTGGCACTTTGACATATTGTTTGAGACTTATTGATATAAAAATTATATCATCAATTGATGATGAAGTCCAACTTTTGAGGTTACTGCATTTGTACAGTTGTGAGAAGTACTGTTCATTTGCACAAAAATGCACATAACTCTTAATACTCGAATATATACAAATATATATACTAAGATACTGTTGGCCTATGACTTTCATGTGTAATGCATGTGTGTTTCAGGGTGAGAGAGGGCTTCCTGGTTTGAATGGAACTCGAGGACATCAGGGATGCATTGGAAGAAGAGGCATAAAGGTAACATGCAGTGCTATGTGTTTTCTTACGTTTTCTTCTTAAGTTTCAAATGTGACTTTAAGTGCTGAAACACTGCAACATTTAGTTTATTTGTTTTTCTTCAGGGTGGCAGAGGCTACAGAGGCAACGATGTGAGTACATCCATAACAATGTGGACATTGACATCTGAAGTTCACATAAACATTTAAGCTCTGGAGAGCGAGATAGCTTAAAGATCGCTGTATATGTCAAGTGTCTGCCTAATTATTACCAGACAGCAGTTTCTATCTGGCATCTGTGTTTGGATTACTGTCTTTGATTGCCATCTGGAAAGGTTTGCTATAGCCTGTTGTTGTTGTTGTTGGGTTGTTAATGAAAGTAATGTAACTGCTTATAACTTATTAAGGTCATGAGTTTCTTTTAATCTTCTTTTTTAATAGGGAGATGATGGAGATGATGGTTTAAA
Source organism: Labeo rohita (assembly GCF_022985175.1). Lineage (NCBI taxonomy): Eukaryota > Metazoa > Chordata > Actinopteri > Cypriniformes > Cyprinidae > Labeo > Labeo rohita. The sequence continues at coordinate 11,618,537 of NC_066884.1, read as the reverse complement.
TGGGGTAAATGGTGAACAGGTAAGAAAAACATCCAGTGAGTAATCCAGGACTGATACATAGATACAATACAAACTAAAATATTAATCTTATCTTAAACATAGAATATTTATATATCATCTTAAATGCCTTCTAAGGTAGTTCTACTATTGTAATGAAGTTATTAACGTAAAACATAGTTATGTAGTAACCACTTAGCAAACACCTACAGTCAAACCAAAATTTATTCGGACACCTTTAACATTTCTCACATTATCACAGTTTATTCGCTATAGTTTCGAAAATGGTAATAAAATATGACAAGAACTCAAAAGTTAAACTGTGTCAGAACAAATCCATCTTGATAATTTCAGATAACTTTGATAGAAAGGTATGTAACAAAACATAAGGTTAAAGTGTCAAATAAAATTTTTGGTACCAAATTTTTAGCAATTTTACTGGTAGTCCACTGTATGAAGAATTTTTGGGTATGTCACAGTTTACTTTATTCTGCTATCCTTACTTACAAAATTGAACTATAGTGTCCTGCACCCACCAGTAAAAAAATATCAACAATTATATCTGGTCCCTGAATAATTTTTGGTTTGACTGTATAACACTGTAAAAAAAAGCCTAGCAATTGCAAAGCAATGACCTGGCAACCATAAAAAGTAAAAAAAAATCTAAACATCTAGTTCCCCCTGAATTTTTACAATATGAAGGTCATCCATTTTTGTTGTTAAACAAATTCCACATCTGTTTGTTCCTCTTAGGGTGTAACAGGAGCAGCGGGAAGCCCAGGAGAGCGAGGAGATTCAGGCAGCCCAGTAATATCCATTGCATATATTCTTCTCTGTACTTCAGTCTCTCTAATTTCACTGATTTATTCATATGTATGATCTTTATTGTGCTCAAACTGTAGGGTCCAAGAGGTATCAGCGGAAGCCCTGGAAACCCAGGACAGCGAGGGCTGAGAGGAGATCCGGTTAGTAGACTTCAACTGCACATAAAAATCTTAATAGATTATTCTTTTTTATTTACTGTGTGTTTTTTTCCACTGAGTGTAAAGGTTGTTCAAATCAGATTCAAGTAGTTTGCATACAGTCATCGAGTTCGTTTGTCTCTGTTCCAAAGGAATGGTTTGCGGTTAACATTGTTTCTTGTTGCCAAATTTGGCAAAGAATTTCTCTAGGGACTTGAAGCAAAATAATGAACTGTGGGGCAGTGGTTGGAAATAATACCAGGTGGAAGGACAGCAACTGATAAATGTCATGTAGCAGATGTTCTAGTAGTGTTTGGATGAATTTTGACCCTTGTTATTCTATTTAATTATAATTAGGGAAATTCAGGAATAGACAACAACTCCCGTGGTCCTAAAGGTGACGCCGGTGGCCCAGGCATACAGGTATAGGAAGATTAATTTTAATTTTAATTTTAATTTTAGTACAAACTGACTCTTACCAAGGTTTTAACCAGACCTATCTAACTATATATCTATTTGAATTATTTAACAACAAATATGAATCTCTTATTTTCTTATTATTCTCTTTCTCTGTGATTAACAGGGTGAACCAGGTCCAGATGGTCTTCCAGGCCAAAATGGTGAAAATGGCAGACCAGTAAGTGAATCCTAATTTTTGATATGTAATAGTACAGAAACGGTTAACCTAAGCTTGTTTTCTATTTTACATTTTTTATCTTCATTTTCAGGGCTCTAATGGCAGAAGAGGCTCAGCGGGGCAACTGGTACAGTGCTGTAGAAATAATATGTAAGCCGATTCAAAAATTATACCACATGACATTTTGCTTGTGAATTCAGGGTCCCAGAGGGCCTCCAGGAACACCAGGACTACCAGGACTCCCTGGGCCCACAGGTCCACTGGTAATGTACAAATTGATCCTATTTTTTGTTTTTAAATCAGTCAGTAAAGGCTCAATATGTACGATTTTTTCGATTAAAATATCCGAAAACCACTAGAACAGTGTTATATGTTTTGCTGATTTGTTTGCTTACATTATCTCAAATGTGTGTAAATCCAGAGAAATAAGCAATATTAACTAGTCTAATGGGCTGTATCCTTGCGTTGCCTACCCATGACATCATATACCCTAGATTTTCCGGTTTTATTTTGTAGAAAACATGGAAACCCCGAAGACACTTTAATATGTTATGCACTTTTTTAGAAAGGTGACGAACGCACAGAGTAGCATTATAGCAGAACTTTCAACACACTCAAATGTATCTAGTAGGGGTTTGACGAGACACTTATCTCACAAGACGAGACAAGGCACGAGACTGGGTTCACGAGAACAAGACGAGACAAGATTTTTAAACTTTTCTTAAGAAATCCTCAATGATGAAATATATAGGGAAAATAGCCTTTTATTCAACTGAAAAATACAAAATGCAAAAAAATGTAGTTGCATTTTGAACTTTATGAAATTAACTAGTGGTTTTGGCAAACTGTTCATTGCTTAAGTCTTTTAAAAACCTATATTTATTTAAACAAAATAATAAAAAAAAAACATTAAATGAAAGAGTCTGTAACGAGGTGAATGAGACGAAAGACATGGTCAGGCAGACAGGGTAAATCAATGGCAGACAGGTGTATGGACGGCGAGACAAGAATAATCCTTAAACAGGCGAGGGTCAAATCAGCGGCGAACGTTATCCGAGAGGGGCTAGGCAAGAGAGTGGTCAGACAAGCGAGAGATCAAAACAACGAGGTAAACAAGGAAACTAGACACGGGGAAAACTAGGAGAAACGCTTTGTAAGAATGAGAAACAATTCAATACTCGGCGAGGAGTGACAGGAAGACCGGGGTATTTATACAGTCTCTGATTGGACGGGGGGGAAGTGCAATGGCTGATGGGGAGTGTAGTCCGGGGTGTAGTGTGGCAGTCCGTGCGTTACAAAAACGCAAGAGCGACGTCTGGTGGTGAGCGGTCCGCAGCTCACTGACCAGATCATAACATAGCCCCCCCAAAGAGCGGCTTCCAGACGCTCCAAACAAACCACAGTCCAAGGGAGCGGTGGGGCGGGGGTTAGACAGAGCAAGGGCCGGAGGGCCAGGTCCCTGCGGAGGACCCGGTGATTGAGGCAGGACCGGCAGAGCAGGAACCCTCCAGGGCGGAGCCGGAGGCGGGACGGGCGACACAAGAGCCCTCCAGGGTGGAGCCGGAGGCGGGACGGGCGACACAAGAGCCCTCCAGGGTGGAGCCGGAGGCAGAGCGTGAGGCGCAGGCACCCTCCAGGGCGGAGCCGGAGGCAGAGCAGGAAGCAGAGCAGAAGGCGCAGGAGCCCTCCAGGGCGGAGCCGGAGGCAGAGCAGGGGGTGCAGGAGCCCTCCAGGGCGGAGCCGGAGGCGCAGGAGCCCTCCAGGGCGGAGCCGGAGGGAGAGCAGGAGGCGCAGGAGCCCTCCAGGGCGGAACCGGAGGCGGGACAGGCGACGCCCGAGCCCTCCGAGGCGGAACAGGAGGCGGGGCGATCCTCCAGGGCGGAACAGGAGGCGCAGCGGCCCTCCGGGCGGAACAGGAGCGCAGCGGCCCTCCGGGCGGAACAGGAGGCGCAGCGGCCCTCCGGGCGGAACAGGACCCCGCTTTACGATCTGGGACCTGGGGAAAGCAGAGACAGAGGAGACAAACAGAGAAGGGAGAGAAGCAGAGAGCTTGTAGGGGGACGCCACCTCCAAGGGAGGATCCACAGCCATGGCTGACACCTCTGGAGGTATTGGCGCGGCTTCTCCGACCAAGTGGCACTCTGGAACAGGCTTGTGACCAGGCGAAAACTCTGGAGCTGGCTTGTGACCCAGCGGGAGCTCTGGAGCAGGCTTGTGACCGGACGGGAGCTCTGGAGCAGGCTTGTGACCGGACGGGAGCTCTGGAGCAGGCTGTGACCGGACGGGAGCTCTGGAGCAGGCTTGTGACCGGACGGGAGCTCTGGAGCAGGCTTGTGACCGGACGGGAGCTGGGGCGGAGCAGGAAACCGCGTTATGGCCTGGGACCTGGAAACAGCAGAGACAGGGGAGGTAGAGAGAATATGGGGAGAGGCAGAGAGTCTGTAGGGGACGCCGCCTCCACGGGAGGATCCACAGCCGAAGCTGACACCTCAGGAGGCATTGGCGCGGCCTCTCCAACTGGCGGGGGCTCTGGAGTAGGCTTGTGCTTGGACAGGAGTTCTGGAGCAGGCTTGGGAGCAGACGTGACCCCAGAAGCACAATGTGCAGCCCACACACACCAGATGGCAATAGCCATTAAGGGTAGAGCAGCAGCGGGAGGTTGTGGTGGGTCCAGGGCGCTGGCTATCCCGATAGGCTGTGGTCTTGGGATGTCAGACGAGATGTGACTTGACTTGGGGTCTGGTGTGACTTGACTTGGGGACTGGGCATGACCTGACTCTGGGCCGTCAGACGGGTCATGGTAAGGCTCTGGGTGGCCAGAGACGTGGCTTGAGTCTGGGCCGTCAGGCGGGGCGTGGCTTGAGTCTGGGCCGTCAGGCGGGGCGTGGCTTGAGTCTGGGCCGTCAGGCGGGGCGTGGCTTGAGTCTGGGCCGTCAGGCGGGGCGTGGCTTGAGTCTGGGCCGTCAGGCGGGGCGTGGCTTGAGTCTGGGCCGTCAGGCGGGGCGTGGCTTGAGTCTGGGCCGTCAGGCGGGGCGTGGCTTGAGTCTGGGCCGTCAGGCGGGGCGTGGCTTGACTCTGGAACAGCCGCCTTGACATTGCTGGACTTGGAAGCTTGACTGGACTTGGAAGCTTGACTGGACTTGGAAGCTTGACTGGACTTGGAAGCTTGACTGGACTTGGAAGCTTGACTGGACTTGGAAGCTTGACTGGACTTGGGAGCTTGACTGGACTTGGGAGCTTGACTGGACTTGGGAGCTTGACTGGACTTGGGAGCTTGACTGGACTTGGGAGCTTGACTGGACTTGGGAGCTTGACTGGACTTGGGAGCTTGACTGGACTTGGGAAGCTTGACTGGGCGCTGAAGCTTGACGGGGCGCTGAAGCTTGACGGGGCGCTGAAGCTTGACGGGGCGCTGAAGCTTGACTGGAGACGGAAGCTGCATTATGACAGGACCTGACAACTAGGCTTGACTCACGAGGATCTGCAGAGGCCTGGCTTGCTTCAGGAATAACAGCTGTAACGTGACTTGGCTCAGGGACGACAGCTGTGACGTGACTTGGCTCAGGGACGACAGCTGTAACGTGACTTAACTCATGAGGAACAGCTGTGACTTGGCTTGACTCGTGGAGAACAAGAGCTTTGGTTTGACTTGACTCTGTTGTTTGACCGGACTTGGAAGCTTGACTTGACCCTGGGGTAGCAGCCGTGACGTGAAGGAGCGCCATTTTAGCTGCCCGTACAGCCATCAGGGGTGAATCCAGCACATGTGCCATCATGATAGGCCGCGATCTTGGGATGTCAGGCGGGACGTGACTTGACTCAGGAACCACGGCTGTGACTTTGCTTGACTCGGGAACCGCTTCAGGGAGGGCGGCCATGATGGGTGTAGACTCAGGAGCAGAAGACATGGCGTGAACAGGCTGTGACTTGACGGAGATGTCCTGAGCAGGCTGTGGTTTGGCTGACGTGGCGTTAGCGGGCGCCGGCCTGACTGACGGGGCTTTAGCGGGCGGAGGCTTTGGCGTGGCAGCCATTTTGTGCAGTGGCTCTGGCGTGGCAGCCATCTTGTGCAGTGGCTCAGGAAAGGTGGCTGTAACTTGACATGACGCAGGAAACACGGTTGCAATCTGACTTGACTTGGAAACTTGACTTGACTCAGGGAATGTAACTGTACCTTTAAATGGCTCTTGAGTGGCAGCTGTGACATGAAGGAGCTCTGTTTTCGCCTCCATCTTGTGAACGGGCTCTGCAGTCACCGCCATTGTGTGGACGCGTTCCGACGCGGCCGCCATTTTGTGAACGGGCACCGCTGTCGCCGCTACAGCGTTAACGCGCTCCGGCGCGGCCGCCATCTTGTGCGCGGGCTCTGCTGACGCCGCCATAGCATGAGCGCGCTCCGACACGGCCGCCATTTCTCGAGCGATCCAGGCGGCAAACTTGTTTGTGGCGTCGTGATCCGGCAAGACCGCTAGTTTGCGAGTGGGACGCGCGGTCGCCATTTCCGCGTTGTCGCGTTCCCTCTCCGCGACCCCCACAGTGCACAGCGAACCCACACACAATAATGCAAAGTTCAGGAACGCCTCCAACGACGAGCGCGGACCCTGGCGTCTCAGTCGCGCACGGAGGGGCTGGTTCACGCCGTCACAAAACACCTCAATCTTTATACAGTCCGGGAGAGTGGAATAATTCGAAATTGCAATAAACTCACGGATATACTGTTCGAGTGTGTGTGTCTTCTGTTTGATCCGGGAGAGAATTCTGTCTGTGTCCGTATCGGCTGATTGTCCGGGGGTGAAGCTGCTGGATCCTGTGTTGGCCGAGTATTCTGTAACGAGGTGAATGAGACGAGATGCGAGCGGATCCATATGCGAGCTTTTATTAAAGGGACGTGACAAAGACATGGTCAGGCAGACAGGGTAAATCAATGGCAGACAGGTGTATGGACGGCGAGACAAGAATAATCCTTAAACAGGCGAGGGTCAAATCAGCGGCGAACGTTATCCGAGAGGGGCTAGGCAAGAGAGTGGTCAGACAAGCGAGAGATCAAAACAACGAGGTAAACAAGGAAACTAGACACGGGGAAAACTAGGAGAAACGCTTTGTAAGAATGAGAAACAATTCAATACTCGGCGAGGAGTGACAGGAAGACCGGGGTATTTATACAGTCTCTGATTGGACGGGGGGGGAAGTGCAATGGCTGATGGGGAGTGTAGTCCGGGGTGTAGTGTGGCAGTCCGTGCGTTACAAAAACGCAAGAGCGACGTCTGGTGGTGAGCGGTCCGCAGCTCACTGACCAGATCATAACAGAGTCAGTGTCTCACTTCATTAGGACTTGTTTGACTATTGAAATCTCAATGAATGATTCAATGAAGTTTTGATCGCTACTGTAGACAGGAAGTGTTTATACCCAAACTATAAACTTTTATCCCAGTACTTCTGTTATTTAAATGTCTGCAACACAGAAATAATGATTATAATGTGGTTAAAAAAGACTGTTCGTGTTGCTTTTTCTGTGTTCCCATTTCCCCCGACCCTCTGATTCATTAACATGGGCAGCGACAAAACCTGCTTCTCACGCTCCACTGACACTCGTGATGTGAAACAGTCCTAATAGTCATAGCCAAATCGTTGTCATTCAGGAATAAGATCGCGTGGGTGTTTGAATCGAGATCTCCATGTTTTAAGGATTAATCGTGCAGTTCTAATGTAAACACCGCAAACGTGCCACGAGATCTCATCACATCCCTAGTATCTAGTATGATAAAACAGCACTGTTTTACCTCACATATGCATGACCAGAAGGAACAGAAGCAGTTGACTGTGACATAATAAAAGCTTGTCTGCTTTCAAGCCATGTGTGGTGCTCTTCCTTAATTAGCAGTCGCTTCAGTGTTCTCGTTTGCTCCCACAACTTTCAGCCCCACCATGCTTCATACTACAGTGACCTTATTAAGTCTTTAATACATTAGCTCATCCATGGACATGATTTCTTCCCGAGTCCCGACGGATTGAATCGGCTGTGGGGATGAAGACTACAACTCCCATGATTCCACACACAATCACAGTGTCTACGCCTTTGGTTCTTTGTTTGTTTTGAATATGCCTCCTCTAGCATCGAAAACTTACATATTGTGCCTTAACTACAAGGTGGTAATAATAATAAAATGATAAAAACATGAGAAAAGATGCAGTTGAAGATGTCATTTGTGTTGGAGTACTATTAGTTGTGCAATGTGAAATGTATGTAACTTCCTTTCAAAATGCATGGATTTATGTATATTTTTTTGAGTTTGCTCTTGTGATTGAGTCTTTCTTTCTGTCTCTCTTCAGGGTCCTGTCGGTCCACCTGGTCCAGTTGGGCAGAAAGGTTACATTGGTCTACCTGGACCTCAGGTGCATGTTGAAATAACAATGAATTGACCATTTTATTTTGGTTACTGTTGGCATTAGTATTAATAAACCACATTCAGCTGTTGATATTGTGTTGATTTCTTTTTTAAAGGGATCTCCTGGCTCTCCAGGAAGGCCAGGATCTAAAGGAAGCTCTGGGTCCAGGGGACAGAAGGTCAGTGCTTTCTTTTAAAACCATGCTCTTTAGTTATAAATGTAAGCTTTTTTAATACTAAACCTGCTCATTTCTCTTTTGCGTTACAGGGCCAGCCAGGTGATCCTGGAGATAAGGGAGCTCTCGGATCTCTAGGCCCCAGAGGATTGCCGGTTACTTTTTCTTGCTTTTTTATAAGCTACCCAAACTCTGCAATGTCGGGGATTATCCATAATCATTTAGCAAATCGAGAAATGCTGTTTTGTTCTTAAATATGATAATTTAACAATTTGCAACCATTGATTGCACCATTTATTTATTATTAACAGGGAAAAGATGGTGCAGATGGATATGGATTCCCAGGAACAAAAGGACAGAAGGTTTATAGAGAATTATTCCACAATGATATGTTCTCATATATCAAATTTGTGCAGTTCCACAATATACAATATGTATTATTTTACTAAAAACAACATATAGCCTTTTAATATGCAATTTTTTTTAACATTTATTTATTTACTTTTTTTCTAAGGGAGATTCTGGTTTCCCAGGTTATCCTGGACTTCAGGTGAGTGCAATAATTCTAATGTCTCTGGTTCTAAAATAATTACCATTAATGAGTGAACAATGTTTAGTCACTCTCTTCTTTGGCATTCAGGGCGAATGGGGTGTTAAAGGAACAAATGGAGGTGGTGGTCCTAAAGGCAACAGGGGAAGAGGGGTAAAATATTTTAAAGTTTTATTTTCTTACTCATTCTGTGAACCTTAAGGAGACTTAATTGGATGTGTGATAACAGGGCAATTCTGGTAGGGCAGGACCACCTGGAGATCCTGGCAGCGAGGGCATGCCTGGACACAGGGTATGTTTATATAAAAAAAAAAAAACATATGATCATGGGAATCTGAAGGGATACAGAATGCTGTTTTCTTCACATAGGGTTCAAAAGGACCACGGGGAACCAGACAGATGTCTGTAAGTTTCTGATTTTTTTATTACTACTGTAGTTAACATTTTAATTTTTTATATGCACTTGAACCTATAAAGTAATTGTAGGATTTTATAACACTTTAGTTCACATAATGTAAAATCTAAAAATATTAAATAATAATTTAAAATATTTGTTTTCTATTTTAATGTATTTTAAAATGTACTTTATTCCTGTGTAGCAAAAATTAAATTTTTTAACAACCATTATGCCAGTCTTCAGTGTCACATGATCCTTCAGAATTTGTCACTGAAGAAACATTTCATAATAATATCAATGTTGAAAACCTTTGTACGGCTTAATATTTTTGTACATTTTTTTCAGGATTCTAAAAATGTGGTAATGTAAATTTAATACAAATATAGTACAAATATAGTATATTTGCATAGATACCCCACAATAACCAGAAAATAGTAGTGTCTGAAATATATATAAATAAATTGAAATATTGTTTAATTTAAAATATATACTAATAGTCAAAAGTTTTTGATATGAAGTGTCTTCTGCTCTTCCAAACCTGCATTTATTTGATCCAAAGTACAGCAAAAACAATATGTTTTAAAAATAATTTTACTATTTAAAATAACTGCTGTCTATTTAATATATTTAATATATTTAAATATATAATATTAATATATAATATTAAATATATTTTAAAATGTAATTTATTACTGTGATCAAAGCTAAATTTTCAGCATCATTACTCTAGTCTTCAGTGACACATGATTCTTCAGAAATTTCAAAAAAACATTTATTATTATTTTTATTATTATGTTGAAAACAAAGTAGAATTTTTTTCAGTTTTCTTTGATGAATAGAATTCATAAGAACAGCATTTATCTGGAATAGAAATCTTTTGTAAGATATATTCAAATAGAAAGCAGTTTATTTAAATAGTAAAAAAATATTTCACAATATTACTGCTTTTGCTGTATTTTGGATCAAATAAATGCAGGCTTGGTGAGCAGAAGAGAAAAAATTAAAAATCTTACTGTTCAAAAACTTTTGACTGGTAGTGAATATACGTATCTAAATAATATATATTCTTTTGTAGGACTGTCAACTAATCTCCTATGTCCGAGAAAATTGTGGTAAGAAATATTTATTTATGATTTTTTTTTCTTAAAATAGATAATAGCCTTATGATGAGGATGTTTTTTATTGACTTTATTTATTTATTTATTTTTAAACAGTGTGCTGCAGAGGTAGGTCACATTTTATGTCATATTTCTAAGAACACTGAAATGAGACGCCAAAATTGTGATATCTATTTTTTTTAACTTAAATTAAATATTTAATCATGAATTAAATTGAATAGAATTTCATATATATGGTTGCTTACTCTTCTCTCTCTTATCTCTTTGTCTCTCTAGATAACATAAAATGCCCTGCCTACCCTACTGATCTTGTGATTGGCTTGGACATGTCTGAAGATGTGACTCCTCAAGGCTTTGAACGCATGCGTTCTGTAGTCCTCAGACTGCTGGACAAAATTAACATTGTAGAGAGCAGCTGCCCGACCGGGGCTCGGGTGGCTGTGGTCTCCTACAGCTCCTACACCAAATACCTGATCCGCTTCACTGACTATCACCGCAAGACGCAGCTTATTGAAGCGGTGAATAACATCGGCCTGGAGCGCACTGCAAATCGCCGCAACATAGGTGCTGCCATGCGCTTCGTGGGCAGGAACGTCCTGAAGCGTGTGCGAAAGGGCGTCCTGATGAGGAAAGTAGCGATCTTCCTCACCGCCGGAGAATCTCAGGATTCGATGTCCCTCACCACAGCCATTCTAGAGTACAAAGCCCTGAACATTAAACTTGGGGTCATCTCACTAAGGAATGTACCTAATATTAGAAGAGCTTTTGAGGTAAGGTTACTGTAAGCACACGGAAATCTGTATTTTACATTACTTTATATTATGTAAAGGAATAGTTAATACAAAAATTCTGTCATCATTTTCTCACCTTCATGTTGTTCCAAACCTGGAACAAGACCTTCGGTTATCGTCAGAACACAAATTAAGATATTTTTGATGAAATCTGAGAGCTTTCTGATCCTGCATAGACAGCAATTCAACTGACACGTTCAGAGCCCAGAAAGGTAGTAAGGACATCGATAAAATAGTCCATGTGACATCTGTGAGTAATTAATGACAGAATTTTTACTTTTGTGTGAACTGTCCCTTTAATTATTGAGTCATGATGTGTGTGCCAAACACAGTAAGTTTCTATACAAAACACAGTGTTTTTAACAGTGTGTAGACCTATTAATTCATCTTGTGTGACATTTGTGTGCAGGCAGATGAAACCCGGAGTTTCATCTTGACTGTGCTGGGTAGATTGCAAGAACAGAATGCTACTCTCAGTAAGATCCAGAGTTGTGTTATTTGCTTTGGTAAGACCCAGTTATTTCTCTCCAGCTCTCTTAGACCTAGTGTTAGTGAAAAATATGAATTTTGTTAAATAGGATAATATCTAATTAAAAGTGGTAAGAGCTACATGAAGGCCCAAAAGTTTAATTTAATTTAATTTAATTTAATTTAATTTAATTTAATTTAATTTAATTTAATTTAATTTAATTTAATTTAAAATAACACGTTCTATGATAATATATTTTAAAAAGTAATTTATTCCTGTGATGCAAAGCTGAATTTTCAGCATCATTACTTCAGTCTGCAGTGTCACATGATCCTTCTGAAATCATTCCAATATGCTGATTTGCTCCTCAAGATAATTATTAATATGTAAAAAAAATGCATAATATTGTGGAAACCATGGATTTTTTTTTTCAGTATTTTCTTCATGAATAAGTTCAAGTTCACCATTTATGTAAAATATGCATTTTCTAACATTATAAATGTCTTTACTGTCAATGTTAATTAATTGTTCATGCTGAATAATAATACTATTCATTAAAAATAAAAAATATTATAATATAATATAATACCTGTATTTTTGTTTTACATAATATAATAATTTTTAATGAAATAAAACGGAGAGCAAATGGAAATCTGGAATTTTCTTAAATCTCACAGTTTTTTCTGAGTATAGTGTCTCGAACAGTGTTCAAATAAGGTCAAAGAATTAAATAAGAACTCAAACATTTCTTAGCAAATGTGACTCTGGACCACAAAACCAGTCATGAGGGTCAATTTTTTACAATTGAGATTTGAATAAATAAGCTTTTCACTGATGTATGGTTTAGACAATAATTGGCCGAGATACAACTATTTGAAAATCTGAAATCTGTGGGTGCAAAAAATTTTAATTAAAAAAATGTGTTTAAAGTTGTCCAAATGAAGTTCTTAGCAATGGATATTACTATTCAAAAAGTTTTTTTTACAAAGTTATCTTCATTGAACATGATCTTTACTTAATATCCTAATGATTTTTGGCATGAAAGAAAGAAATAATACATTTTGACCCATACAATGTATTGTTGGCTATTTCTACAAATACACCACGCAAATTAATCGTCACAAATTAATAGGTAAAAAATGTACTATACACTTAAAGGTAGCTGAAAGTACTTATTAATTACTAAAACTAACTAATAAACATACATGCAAAGAATGAAGTATGTGTAGAACATTGTGAATGATGGGTGTTTACTTTCTGCAGATCTCTCTATAGAGATCTTTGTTTGTGATCGTATCTGCTTTTGTTTCTCTTTTAAGATCCCTGTAGACCAGCTAGAGAATGTGAGGGCACCAACCTGGAATCTGCTCCTCAGGAGTTGGACGTGGACTTGGCTGTTATCGTGGACGGCTCCCGTAGCATCCTGTCTGACGAGTACGAGGGTGTAAAGGAGGTGCTCGGCAGTGTGCTCGATCAGATCGTTGTGAGCAGTCAACCCAACGGGGCTGACAGACACGCCAGAGTTGCCGTCTACCAGCAGAGCTCCACGTACAGTGAAGCCCAGTCCAGTGTGAAAGTAATATTCGACTTCCAACAGTTCTCAGATCGCAGTCTAATGAAGAGAAGCATCTATCAAGATCTAAAACAAACCGGAGGATCTTCCCGACTGGCTTTTGCGATGGATTACGCCATAACACAGGGCATCCTCGCGGCTCCTAGGGGTCGCAAGAACAAGATGGTGCTGGTCATTATTGGGGAGGAGACGGCATCTCAAGACAGAGCGAAGCTGGACTTTATCTCCAAGGTGGCGAAGTGCGAAGGTGTTGTTCTCTTCACCCTGACGGTGGGTAATCACATCAGCACTGCTCAGGTGGAGGAACTTGCCAGCTACCCCTTAGAACAGCACATCATTCACCTGGGCCACTTGAAAAATGGAGAACATGAATACACACAGCGCTTCATGAGGACGTTCTTCCACATTCTGAGCAGTAAGGAATGGTTCATATTCTGTAATACAGATTTGAGGATTAGTTCACCCAGTGAAAATATGCTTACACTGACTGATGACATTCAGAAAGCACAAAAACCACCATGAAAGTCACAGAAATGACCATGAGGGTGAATTATCTCTATAAGGATGGCTTTATTTTGGCGTAATTTTGTTCATCTTTTGAGGGACTTGTGTGTGCTCATATAGATTATTTGTGATTGCAGAAAATGTGAACACCTACCCTCATTCATCATTCCAGAGTCAGTGTAGAAATTTCCAAACAGATCCAGGCCAGCGTTTGGACTATGAGGCTGCAGAGAGACCCATATATAGGTATCAACTGACAAAATCTGATATTTTGTCATTTAATGTGAAATATTTGTTTGTTTGAGGTCATAGCAGGAACACTGAACATCGATCACTGTGTTGATTTATTTATTTAGTTGCATAGTAAAGAGGAATGTGGTTATTTAATAAGCCACAGTTTAATAAAGTAAACCTGCAATAGCAATAATAAAAAAGTACATGTGTATTTATATATACTTTTATTTATAGTGAATCTAATTTACATTTAATGCATTATATGTAATGCTTAGAACTTAAGATTGAAGTTAATAAAATCTGAAATAAATAAAATATATTTTTATATCATTTTTTTTATTTACAATGAATGTACACTACTAACAGTAAGATTTTTAATGTTTTTTTGAAAGTCTTCTGCTCACCAAGCCTGCATTTATTTGATCCAAAATAGAGCAAAAATAGAGCAAAAGCAGTAATACTGTGAAATACTCTTTTCTATTGCAATATATATTAAAATATAATTTATTCCTGTGATCAAAGCTAAATTTTCAGCATCATTACTCCAGTCTTCAGTGTCAAGAAACAATTCTTATTATTATTACTATTAATATCAATATTTAAAACAGTCAAGTAAATTTTTTTCAGGATTCTTTGATGAATAGAAAGATTCGAAGATCTGCATTTTTCTGTAATAAAAATACTTTGTAACATTATATAATATACTATTCAAAAGCTTGAAGTCAGTATCATTTTCTTTTTTGGGGGGGGAAAGAAATTATAGAAATTAATAGTTTTATTTAGCAACGATGCTTTAAAAGGATCAAAAGTGACAATAAAGACATTTGTAATGTTACAAAAGATTTCTATTATAGATAAATGCTGTTCTTCTGAACTTTCTATTCATCAAAGAAACCTGAAAAACTTCCACTCAGCTGTTTATAATAATAATAATAATAATAATAATAATAAATGTGTTTCAAGCATCAAATCAGAATATTAGAATGATTTCCAAAAGGATCATGTGACTAGTGTAATGATGCTGAAAAATCAGCTTTGAAATCACAGGAATAAATTACATTTTAAAATGTATTCAAATAGAAAAGAGTTATTTTAAATAGTAAAAATATTTCACAATTTCACTGTTTTTGCTGTACTTCGGATCAAATAAATGCAGGCTTGGTGAGAAGAGAAAAATCTTACAGTGCAAAAACTTTTGACCGGTAGTGTAATTTACATAGAAAGAAGGAAGGTTCTTATTTATTTAATTTTATTAGATGCAGGTTAATAAAAATAAAGCATACATAAATAAAAACATTCATTTTATTAGCATCTAAATGTATTTATAATTAAATAATTTATTATAAATAATTTAATGTTCCACAAAAAGAAGTTGTGTGTACCCAGTGTCAAAACAAATTCTATTTCACAGTGTTCCTGTGCCGTCCGCTGCTTACCCAGACATACTGGTGGAAGAGGAAATCGAGGAAGAAGACCCTACAGAGGAAGAGACTTGGAACCAGCAGAACTCAGGAGTTAAGTCTCTGACTGACTACACAGACAGTACGTTCTTACAAACCTCTGTTTACATCCCAGTGCCTCTAGTGCTTAAACATATGCAAAGGACAGAAATATACTTCACTTTAAACTAAAGCAGTTTTATTTAAAAGTTGCTCATTTAAATCTTCATATTACTTATTATGATTTCTATTAATTCTTTTGAATTGTAATTGCTATGTATTTTTTTTGGCCATTTTTGAACCCCTGGCTCTTTTCCTTGGTATTTGACATTTGTATTTTCTAAGCAGATGTTTAATTAAAAAAAAAAAAATGTAGAGTATCCTCTGCCTGGCTTATTAGTTAATGTGTTTTGCTTTCAGATCCATGTCACCTGAACAGTGACCTTGGCACCATCTGTGGTGAATATGTGCAACGCTGGTACTATAATGAAGCAGTCGGTGTATGTTTACCCTTCTGGTATGGCGGTTGTGACGGGAACAGTAACCGTTTTAATTCAGAAAAGGAATGCCTTCAGACCTGTCGCAAGCAAAGTAAGTCTTTCATGCAGTGTCTCAAATTATTTTTTAATTCATATATAATAAGTGAGATTTCAATGGTATTTTGCAACTTAACTAGAAATTTCCTTGGTTTCCATTTCCGAAATCTGATCTATGTTACAGCCTTAATGGCTGAAAAGTGCCCAAAACCCCTCTATTTCTAACCAATCTGACTTTTTAACACTTGAAAAACCGATTAGTCTACTGTGTTTTTTTTTCTAGTCCCACTCAAAACTTTACAAACTGTGCCTTTAAGAAAACAAAAAATAACACAAGGTACTGTCAATATAAAAAAAACTGCTGAAACATTTTTATTCTTTATTAAATCCCCAGATCCTGAAATAATCCTGCAGACAAAAGGGGAAACGGTATTAGTGGATGGTGAGTAATCTCCGTCTCTTTAAGTGCTTTTCTGGCTTTTGCTGACTCTTGTGGTCTATTACATTTTTTCTCTGTGAAGGCAGTAAAAGAATTTCATATGGCAAATACGGTATCGCCTGAAGTGTCACTGACCAAATTCTTTCCTGATGTTTCCGCTCACAGATGCGTGCCTCATGAAACAGGATGTGGGGCCCTGCAGTAATTATGTTTTAAGATGGCACTATGACATCCAGCAGAATGAATGCATTCACTTCTGGTTTGGAGGATGTGAAGGAAACAAAAACAGGTTCGACACGGAGGAGGAATGTAAAGCTCTTTGTGTAAAATACATTTAACTAGGATGGCTTTCTAAATGACACTTTTGAGCAAAGACTTTCTTCACCCTCACATACTAATCATTTTCTCTTAGCTAGAAAATTATATTTTTGCAGGTTTTGCTCCAAAAGGCAAATAATTATCCACCAGCACCCCAACACAGAAGTTAAATAATGGTACTTTTATGGTTAAAGCTAAGTTTGGAAGATTTCCTGTTTCCGCCAAAGGATAAAAAATGCGACAATTCTTAGTTATATCTTGTTAAATGCTTGAATCTGATTGGCTGACGAACGTTCTAAGGTGTGCATTATTTTCAGGGAAACACACAGTGAATGTAGTTCCAGGCAACTGTGGGCTGCATTACGTCTATATCACTTCGACACATGATTTCAATTCTTTATTAGGTCCTTACAGCCTAAAACAGCAAAATAACCAAAACCCACAACCACACTGGCCAAACAAATAAATACAGTAAACAACAGAAAAAAACCGACCGATTATTTCCACACACACATACAGTTTGCACACACGTTAACATACGCACTAACAGAGCTGATCCTCCCTATATGCAAAATATGCAAGCTGCTTAGGGCCTCATTGTTGTACCCATAGATATGTATAGGTAGATTCCCCATTCAACCACTCCAAGCACGTAGACGCATCCTATTTAAATAATAGGGAATCTACCTATATGTATCTTTAGCTGTACCTGCATGAATGCAGGATCGAGGATTGTTTTCATTTTAAAACGCCGTTTTAAAATGAAAACGCACTAGTGTAAACAGGGCTTTAGTTTATGCCTTTTTTCCATAACAATTATAAAAAAAAAAGTCTGAATTTTGATGCAAAAAGTCACAATTATCTTTTATATTTTGTTCTGTGGTGTAAAAAAAAAAACTAACAAAAACAAAGGTGATATAAACTCAGAATAGAATTGCTATTTTATATTTTGTCTTTTGTAAGTCTATTTTGTAAAATAAAAAGATGCAATTACCTTTTTAATTTTTTACACTTGGCAGAAACTTCTGTAAGTCACATTGTAAGTGTGTAGATTAAAATGTCAATGCATTTTTCAGTGAAGATGTTCTGACAGCACTAGTAATGTGCAATCACATTTTTTATACTGTTTTGATAAAATAGTTTTTAATAGTTACACATTTGATAAAATCTATGAATTTTTGATTCTTCAAAAAATTGTGAAAAACAGCTCGCAACATTTTACTTCTGTAATCTTGTGTAGATTTGAGCAAAACCAGGTTTTCCATAATAAAAAAAGTACAGTTGGACTTGATTTTAGTCATTGGGAATCCATGGGTCATTTTAGATTTTTATGTTCACTTGAAACAATGCTAAATATGCTGTGCTAAATGTTTTTTCTGTAAAAAAAAAAAAGAAAAAAAAAAGAGGCAAATATACATTTGTCATGACATTTATTCAGTAATATCCGTAACTATTACACAGTGATTATATGATTATAATGGAATTTCATCTCCATCCATGTCTTGCATTCAGGCCTCAAATTACAAAACTACATGCGTTTAGCTGTGCAGAAATAACACTATAAGTGTAACTACTGTGTGAAACACTGGTTTCGTCCTGTTTCTGCAGTGTTCATATTGTATGACCTTGATATCCACATAAAGCAGTTGCACAGAAAAACAAAAACATACAAAGCAAACTGTTCACACACAAACTAGTTACATTTCATTACTTGAAAGTGGATTTGATCCTAAATGACTTAATTATATTAATTGGCATTATATTTAAATTTACAGTGCACTTGATCAGACATTCATACAACCTTTGTCCCATCTTGGCACAGCGTGTTTCTCACTTCCAGACTTTGACAATGCCATCTCTAGAGGAGGTGACTATAAAGCCCTGGGTGGTCTGGAAAGTCGCAATATCGGTGATAATGTCGTGGTGACCCACAGGAAGGGATTCCGGGCCGCGGCGTGGCGTGTCCTCGGTGGAGCCGCTCTTTTGCTTACTGTGGATCTCCTGGTAAGGTCAAAGGGAGACGGAGAAGATCAGCTACTGTAAATATACAGTAAATGTGCAGAAAACAGACATTTAGATAGAAATGAGCTCCAGACCTGTACTACTTCTGTTCCTTCAATGATCTTGCGGTTGTAGAACACAGAAGGGCAGTGAAGAGAGTCGTTTGCACCGCCTGCAACGATGTATGACCTCTCAGGGTAGGCCAAATCCCAAAACCTGCAGATATCATACAGAACACACTTGAATTCATAACATGTTCATTGTATCTGCACATGCTCTCATAACCTTTTGAACCCAACTATATGATATTTGCTTCAGGAAATATTGGCTCTGTCTGAATCTGAAGGCAGCTGATGTGGTTTCCTGTACCTTCATAAAATTACAGTTGAACCACTGATGTCACATGTACTATTTTAATAATGTCCTTACTACCTTTCTGGACCTTGAACTCGGTAGTTGTATTGCTTTCTATGCAGGGCCAGAAAGCTCTTGGATTTCATCAAAAATATCTTCATTTGTGTTCAAAAGATGAACGAAGGTCTTACGGGTTTGGAACAACCAAATTTTCATTTTTGGGTCAACTATCCCTTTAAATCATCATAACTCAACAGTGATTAGCTTGCCAATTAGCCACACCTGATTCTCATGTCAGATCCAGCTGTAAGTAGGAGAGGGTTTCCATCAGCAGGGCTGCAGTATATCCCATGAACACTATGAGGAGAGGGCTGTGGAGGACAACAAATTCCAGTGTAATGACAGCAGGTAAGTCTGAATTTATTAATTATTATAAACGTGTATTGTGGTGCAGCACTGACAACATACCTGCATCTCTGAAAGCGGAGGGGCAGAGCTGGCCCACAGGGTGAACTTCCTGTCTCCGGTCTCCATATCCCACATGGACACCTCATTGTTACCTTGGACAGCTGAAGAGGATGAGAAAAACCTTTATAAACGTACTATATGTTATATATTTATAATCTATTATCATCACTTTTAAAAGAAAGTAATATTTTTATTATGCAAGGATTTAATAAATTCCTCAGACATGACAGTACAGACTTTTATAATTACCAAAAAAAAAAAACAACAACTGTTTTTATCAATGATAATCAGAAAATTTCATGAGTACCAAATTAGCATATTAGAATGATTTCTGAAGGATCATGTGACACTGAAGACTGAAGTAATGATGCTGAAAATTCAGCTTTCCATTTTAAAATAAATTAAAACAGAAAACAGTTATTTTAAACTCTAATATTTCAATATATTGCTGTTTTACTGTATTTTTGATTAAATAAATGCAGCCTTGGTGAGCATAAGAGATGTTTTACCTGCAATGACTGAAGACTGGTAGAGTGGATGCATCAGCAGCCGTCTGATTCGAGCTCGGGCTGGATGGGAGTGGCTGGAAATTGGTAGCTGAAACCGCATATCCCAGCATGCCATTGTGCCATTACTTGTGCCTATGAAATAAGTTCAAGCTTGAAACAGCAAACCTAGTTTATCAATCACTATGACAGCACAGGAAGCTGCTGAAAACATTCTTCTGTGATTTGAGTTTTGATCAGTACATACACTACCGTTTAAAATTTTGGGAGATTTTTAATGTTTTTAAAGAAGTCCATTTATTTGATCGAAATACAGAAAAAAAGTAATATTATTGCAATTTAAAATAACACGTTCTATTTTAATAAACTTTAAAATAGAATTTATTTCTGTGATGCAAAACTGAATTTTTATCAGCCATTACTCCAGTCTTCAATGTCACACAATCTTCCAGAAATCGTTCTAATATGCTAATTTATTATAAATGCTGGAAACACTTGTGCTGCTTAATATTTTTTTGGAAACTGATACTTTTTTCAGAATTCTTTGATGAAGAACTGTTTCCAACATTGATAATAAATCAGTATTTAGAACAATCTCTAAAGGATTATGTGACACTGAAGACTGGAGTATAGATGCTAAAAATTCAGCTTTGCATCACAGGAATAAATTCAGTTTTAAAGTATATTAAAACAGAAAACAACTATTTTAAACTACAATAATATTTCACAATCTTACTGTTTTTTTCTGTATTTTTAATCAAATAAACGCAGCCTTGATAAGCACAAAAGACTTTGGAAAGCAGTGTATTTCTGCTTCACTAGCTTGTACAAGCACCATGAAGCACTATGCAGCTCTCTTACCCACACACAGCCAACACTGGTGCATGTCCACAGCAAAGGAAGTGATGAGGCCTAGGCGCAGGTCATGACGGAGGGTCCAGGCATTGCTGTTGCTGCGGAGGTCCCAACCCACTAAAAAGCCATTCACAGTGGCATAGGCCAGAACCGTCTGCGCACCTGAATTAAAGTGATGTACATCCACTACACAACCCTCATCCTTTGGATCCAGGAACCTGGAAGAGACTCAACAGCTCACTGATCTGACTGCTTGAGTGACATTAATCTGAGTGTGATGGTCTTGATTTACTCATTGTATGGCAGAACACAAATTCAGTATGCTACAAGTGGAGTAACATGACCTGCACACACCTGGTCTGACAGGGCTGGACTTTGGGTGATTTGGGCGGCTTGTTTGCCTCAACTGCAAGAAGCTGGATGGAACCATTATCTGATGCGACAGCAAGGTAATGCGACCCCTGACAGAAGGTCAGCGTTTTCACATGGCCTCCAATTCGAGAATATGTCAGCACAGACCTGAAATGATCACATTTTCAATCATCCCAGCTCACATTACAGTAAAACAACAACTTAGACAATTTATAGACATTGTATAGATATAAGTCAAAAGTTTACATACACAAAATGAATCTGCAAAATGTTAATTATTTTAACAAAATAAGACGGATCATACAAAATGCATGTTATTTTTTACTGACTGATATTATTTTAGAACTGACCTGACCACAAGAGAAAATAATAGTGGAATTGATAAAAATGACTCAAAAGTTCAAAAGTTTACATACGCTTGATTCTTGTTACCTGAATGATCCACAGCTGTGTTTTTTGTTTAGTGACAGTGGTTCATGAGTCCCTTGTTTGTCCTGAACCGTTAAACTGCCCGCTGTTCTTCAGAAAAATCCTTCAGGTCCCACCAGTTCTTTGGTTTTTCAGCTTTTTTGTGTATTTGAACCATTTCAACTATGACTGTATGATTTTGAGATCCATCTTCTCACACTGAGGACAACTGAGGGACTCATATGCAACTATTACAGAAGGTTCAAACGCTCACCGATGCTTTAGAAGGAAACAATGCATTAAGAGCCGAGAGTGAAAACTTTTGAACAGAATGAAATGTGTACATTTTGTCTTATTTTACCTAAATATCTTTTTTTTTCATTTAACACTGCACTTCAGATGCTACAAAGATACTTCCATGTTTCCTAGAAGACAAAATAAGTTAAATTTACCCTGATTTTCAAATTCAAAAAGTTTTCACCCCCCAGCTCGTATTGCATAGCGTTTCCTTCTAAAGCATCAGTGAGTGTTTGAACCTTCTGTAATAGTTGCATATGAGTCCCTCAGTTGTCCTCAGTGTGAATAGATGGATCTCAAAATCATACAGTCATTTTTGGAAAGGGTTAAAATACACAAAATGTATGTAAACTTTTGAACAGGGTCATTTTTTATAAATTCAACCATTATTTTTTTCTTGTGGACTATATGTAAACATCTTTTACATGAAATAACTTATTCAGGTCAGTATTAAATAAAAAATAACATGCATTTTGTATGATCCATCTTATTTTGCACTATTGCATTATTTTGTAAACTTTTGACTTCAACTGTATATACCTTGTGGTGGTCGTCTTGCCCTCCATTTTCTGGCTGTCCCAGATCTTTACAGTTCCATCATTGGAGCATGTAGCAAAGATGGAGTGCTCGTCAGAGACTCGGATTCGGTTCACAGCAGATTTGTGCTCATGGAGATGAGCCACTAAAAGACCTTTTGGATGCCAGCCTGTAATGTAACAGCTGCAGTTACCAAAGTGGAAATAACCTGTGTGACGCAAACATGCTAGAAAAACCTCAATCAACTCTAATTTAAAGTAGTTCAACCACAGTAAAACCACCCTTTTCAAAAAGTTCAGTTAGCTATACTATAAGCCAATAACAGAAAGTTACTTAATGAAGCAATATCTTTTAAAATATTCTGAATTTAAGCATAAGCAGAGGCTAGACAGCCACACCATGTATTAGAAAGGTGAAATGACTGCTGTACCTGGCAGTGGAGGCCTGCTCTCCCACTCTGCGCTTTCCATCATTTGTTTGGCCATGCGCTCTGCATTGCATTGCTCTCTTTTCTGCTGCACTAGCTGCTGTAGTTCTGCCTTACATGTAGTGATGCGCCTCTGATACGTGGATGCTCCGGTTACAGATTGTACCACTTGAATAGTAGGAAGTGCTGCGGTTTTCCTGGACTGCATGGGTCCACCTTCAGGAATCTGCAAATGAAGAGCAATATAGAGTGGTTTAAGATAAAGGTTTTGGTCTTTTATCATCATTATTATTTTGGAACAGCATGCTAACACATTTAATCTTGGAAAATCCAGCACATTCCAGCATGTTTGTGCAAACATGACGGAAAATATCAGATGACTGATATGATTCAAAGCCTTTACAGACTACAAAGCTGCAACACAGACAAATGCACACTAAAAAAAGGTGTTGATGAAGAAAGGATGATGGATGAGAAAGGATGAGAAAGAGCAGGGGAGGGACTGATAGCACACTGTCGGCTCAGCGGTCGACCTGGGCTGAGGATGGAACATGAGGGAGGTTAAGAGGCTGTGAGGAACTCTCAGATTGCAGGCGCTCTCCGGCCAGAGTTCCGTTGGGCTGCCCACCACCGCTCGGAACTAGAACATTAGGTACCGTCGAGGGCGTCTGCGCCGAGCTGGGAGGGTCCAGAGAACCAAACATGCTCTTCCACTCTTCGTTCAAGTTGGAGTCCTGTTTCGTATGTTTGCGAGCTGCCAGAAATGGAACAAAATTTACCCATTTTAAAAATGGTTTTGATGGAAGATGCATTTCTGGTTCATAAAACACTGAACAGTGCACAGTTATAGTGTGAACATGCGGACTGACACGTGTAAAAAAAAAAAAAAAAAAAAAAAAAAAATCAGGCAATTGATTTAGTTAGCAAAGTGACATATAGTACTTAATATGTTAATATGTTGAGATCATTAAAGGCATAGTTCACCCAAAAATGAAAATTCTGTCATTAATTACCCTCATGTCGTTCCAAACCCGTAAGACCTTTGTTCACCTTCAGTACACATATTAAGATATTTTTGATGAAATCCAAGTGCTTTCGGATCCTGCTTAAACAGCAACTGCCACATTCAAGGCCCAGAAAGGGCCTTAAAAATAGTCCATGTGTGATGTCCATCAGTGGTTCAACCGTAATTTTATGAAGCTATAAGAATACTTTTTGTGCATAAAAAAATAGAGCTTCATAAAATTAAGGTTGAATCACTGCTGTCACATGGACTATTTTAGTTGCATTGTTGTCTGTGCAGGGTCAGAAAGCTCTTGGATTTCATCAAAAATATCTTAAGTTGTGGTCCGAAGATGAACAGAGGTTTTACGGGTTTGGAACGACATGAGGGTGAGAAATTAATGACAGAATTTTCATTTTTGGGTGAACTATCCCTTTAACTCTCAGCAAATAAATCTTTTAATCACCTTCAACTTTATCTATAGCTACAGTTTTACAAGCCGAGCTTCAAATTACACACTCAAAAATTGTGTGAGGACTAATATTAATATTAGTATAAGTATAAAAAGTATAAATGTATCTTTATACAAAAAAATGGTGTCACAAAGTGATCATATTTGAGTCCTGCTTTAAGTATCACATTTTCACCCTCTGCATCCACTGCTACAAGGAAATCAATTAAAAAATTACATACACTACCATTTTTAAATGTTTGGGATCAGCAAGATTTTAAAATGTTTTTGACAAAAAAAGGTCTCACAAAGGCTGCATTTATTTGATTAAAACAATCAGTAAAAACAGTAATTATGTGAAATACTACAATTTGAAACTGCGTTCTATTTTAACATATTTTAAAATGGGTTTTTTTTATAATGCAAAGCTGAATGTTTAGGAGCCAAATCATTCTGATTAGCTACATATTTCAGGATTCTTTCATGAATAAAAAGTTATTTATTTGAAATAAAACTATTTGTAACATTACAACTGTCACTTCTGATCATTTCAATGTAGCTTTGCTGAATAAGAATATTCATTTCTTTCAAAAAACAACTCTTGAATGGTAGTGTATACTGTGACGTCTATGATTATTTATGATTAAATGAATTCAGTCACCAGGAGCCATACACTCCTACTGGTTTGTTACAAACTGACTGAAACAAAATGCATTATTAGCCAACATGAGCTGTTGTGACTTATGCAAAACAGTGTTTCACTATTAACATCACATCTCCCTGTTATTGGGAATTCTCAGATTTAGATGCACAAAGCCTCATAGTTAGTCAAAGTGAGTGATTATAACTTCAAACAGAGCTCAGCTGCTTGAGACCTAAACAATATACCAGAGGCAGAAGGGATGAAGTCTGTAAACACATGAAAATGAAATACATTAATTTTAAATGCCAACCCAGAGACATGAGAACCATACATACTGTATATCCTCAAATAACAGTAAATATGAATGCAAAAAGTGTGTCACCCACCTCTCTTATCTTCAGCCTCCTGCTTGGGCTTGATGAGGTCCACCTGTCGGCCAGTGATGCCAAGTGTACCCAGATCAATGACTCCGCTGTGTGCTCCATCACTTAGGTGGCTCTGGTCTATGATGTTGGCTTTGGCCTTGTTGGACTTGAGCATGAAGTCTTTCAGCGCTAAGAGCTTGTCCTCCTCAGCCTCTGTCATCCCCTGATAGAAATCACATGATGAAATCACGGCTTAACTTGATTTATACAAGCGTGCCACGAAGCAAGGCAACATGCCTTATTGTTCCTGAAACAATGCATCTATGAACCAATCATTACTCAGGACTAGGGTTAGACAGAGTTCGTACAGATACTGTAAAATGAAATTCCAGGACTTTCAAGGACTTTTTAAAGTACTACTTTTTGGATTTTTCAAGGATTTCAAACAATGTCTTTTCTTTCAAATTAAAACCGAGGTTAATGTTTGTAAGGGATTTGTAACTGTACTGCCTTAATGGTATAATGTTTTCTACTGTTTAATAAAATTAAAAAATTAAAAAAGTCAGAAAAAAATATTTGCAAAACCACTCTGAAATCCTGATCTGAAACAAATGATTTGCGATACAAGCTCTGAAGTCCCGAACTGAATAAAATGACTCGTGAACCTGCACCGAAACCCGCACTGAAGTCTCGATCTGAATCAAATGATTTGCAAAGCCGCTCCGGAGTTCCGATCTAAATCAGATGATTCACGAAATGCGAAGTTCCGATCTAACTCAAATTATTCGCGAACCCACCCCAAAGTCCCAATCTGAATCAAATGATTCGTGATACACAATCTGAAGTCCCGATGTGAATCAAATGATTCGTGAGACGTGATCTGAATTCTCAAACTGAATGAAATGATTTGTGAACCTGAAGTCTCTATCTGAATCAAATGATTTGCGAACCTGCTCCGAAGTTCCGATCTAAATCAAATGAATCACAATATGCAAAGTTCTGATCAAAATCAAATGACTCGTGATACACAATCTTAAGTCCCGATTTAAATCAAATGATTTGTGATATGTGATCTTGAGTCCCAAACAGAATTAAATGATTCATGAACCTGCACCAAAGTCTCAATCTGAATCAAGTTATTTGTGAACCCACTCTGAAGTCCTGATCTAAATCAAATGATTCGTGATACGCAATCCAATTGGAGCGCTTCAAAAAAGTGAATCACTTCGCGATAATGGTTTAACTGATTCAGAGTTTTGAAAAAAAAAAATCACCCATTGCTACGTGCTTTTTAAAATCGTCAAAATTCAAAAATGATTGGCTCTTTTAATTTGACCTGTTTTTTTTTTTTTGCTAGTGAACCGCTTGAAATGAATGATCAAAGGCACAATTTGAATTTGAATTTGAATCAGTCGGAGCGGTTCCAGCATAAATGATTCACTCCAGGCCTTAAATTTCAAAATGTCAAATTCAAGTACTTCAAGCACTTTAAGCACCTTGTAAGAACCCTGGTTGGAGTCAGGGCTATGGCTATTTCACAACAGAAATGTTCTTAAACAATAAAGTAATTATTTCCACATTTAAAAAATGCTACTGCACAAAGAACTCTGAACCAGCAGCCATATACATTTATGAATACAATACAACTTACATTAAATATTAAAACTAAATAAATTAATAGTAATTCATGTTTTTTTTCTGACCTGTGAAAGAAGTTTCTTAAGCAGCTGGGCGATTGCGGGATCCTCAGGAACAGGGCATTCTGGGATGGAGCCGTTGCGCTTTTTTGGCGGAGTAACAGGTGCCTGAAAAGGCTTCCGATGTCTTTGGATCGCAGCGCATAGTCAAAGATGGAGCGACTTACAGGCTCTTTCAGCACACTGAGCAACACAATCTCCTTATCAATCTGTCCAAAGGCAGAAAGAGAGTTGAAAATTGAAATAAAAATTCTGTCATCATTTACTCACCCTCATTTAATTTCTTCCTCTCCTGCAAAAGGAGAATTTTAATCAGAGTAGCAGTTATTAATCACCTGTATAATAGGCTGTGTGATGAAAGGGTTGAGATGGGGCATGAGCTTGCAGTAGACGTCAGCGATGTTTAGGTGCTGAGCAACAACGGTGATGAAACCCACGGCTCCATAGCGGATCCACAGATTAGGGTGACACAAGAAAGGAGCTGTGGGACGGTAACATTTATCATGCACAATAATTATCAAGCATATTATACAACGGCGTACAAAAGAACAGAATTTCTCTCACCAATGTCACTGACAAACTCATAAATATGAGGTTTCTGTAATAGCCCCAGCTGACACATGCAAGTGAGAGCGTTGAGAGCTTTATAAATGACAAACTCCTCCGCGTCACTCAAGCCTTGCTGCAGAAGAGGCTTCAGGATGGAGGAACTCTGCCAGCCCACATATGCTGCTACACCTGCAGGGAGGAGGAGATTTGGTTACACGTTGCAAGAAACTGTCTGATATTATATGAAGCGATGGTGATGGCAACCTACCTACTATACTGTCAAAAAAAGCTCCACGGAGGTGCCAGTCATTCTTGTCGTTGAGGAAGGTGATCATGTGGGAGAGAAGGACATCGTTCGCTTTTTGCCTGCCGAAGAACACGCAGAGGCGCGTGATGCCGTTCTCCATCAGCGTCTGTTTGACGATGTTCTCAGGGTCGCTTAGTAAAGTCACCACCTTCTGTTGGACCATCTCATGCAAGGCCTGTAGCTCTTTGGACAAGGGATGGATCATATTCACAGCATTTTAATGACAGCATTAGAATGCTTTCAAACTGGCTATTACTGAGGTGCATAAAGTGAGATCTTACATGGGGATTCATACAGACAATATCTATTAACCTGTGATATTAAAGTGAGATTTTGTGGAAGAACAGACATTTACCTGAATCATAATTTTCATTGGGATGAAGAGTTTCTTCTGTGTCTTCACCACTGAGGTCTTGTTCAGAGCTCAAATTATTCTCCTGCACCAGCTCCAGAAAACGAAGCGCTGTCTCAGCCAAGTGTGCTATGTTTTCTATAATATAGGAAACCCCAGGTATTAAGACTTGTATGGCTTAATATAACATAAATGATGTCTCTTACTTAAATATGTAGTAGAAAACCCATAAAAGACATTATTTTAAAAATCCACATTGTTGTACCTATTTTGGACTATGGGGGCACCATTATTTCGATGACGTGAAATGGTTGCACTGAGCTACTGGTTGCTATTTTTACTGCAACACAACTCGACACACACAACTCAGAAAATAAAATACTGATACAATGCCACATTGTGCGGCTTTTGGATGTAATGGGCAACAAGAGAGGCGAGAAGCGAACTTTTCGTTGCTTTCCTACGAACAATAGGAAGATGCCTGTGGACAAACAAAACTTCCTAAAGACCTGCGTCTTTGTTTTCTTCACTTTAGCGCTGATGCCTTTGAGGCTTTTTTTTAATAGACCTACTAAAAGAGATTACAAACAGCAGAGACAAGAAATGCTAGATGCCATCCTGGCAGGATGCAAACATGCCGATGCTTGCCATGAAGCCGCAGCCACTGAAAGAGCTTCACAGCACAGATTTCACTCAATATCCGGGGGCATTTAGACTCCTTGTTGGGAAAAATCTATGGTACGGCATTTGGTTTAAGCCTTCGCCTGTAAACTCTCAGTAGTTGTGGTCATCGTATCAGTATTTTAATTTTAGAGTTGTGTTGCAATAAAAATAGCAACAGACAGCAGCAGTAGCGCAACAAAATAATTGTGCCCCCTGTAGTCCAAAATATGTATAAAACTATGTGGATTTTTTTAAAATAACGTAAATCTTTCAAGGGTTTTCTACTGAATATTTCAGTAAGAGACATCAATTACGTTATGTTAAGTCATACAAATCTTAATACCTGGGAGTTCCCTTTAAAATCAGACACTGATTGGATTATGAAAGCTAGTATTTACACATTTAAAAAGAGCAGTTTAATCAAGACAATATAGAAACAACTCCCTCCAGCATTTTCTAGCACTAGAATACCTGCATAAGCAAGTCTGACAATTGTGGCTTCATCTTGGGCCAAGTGGGCAATTCCAGGTAAAATGTATTCTGGGTAGATATTGACATCATTGCGAGGAACCTCCTTGACCAGTGCCAACACTTTAGTCAGCGTGCGAACGGCCTCAGCCCTGACGCGTGGCATAGAGTCATTGCAGAAGTGCAGTAAGTAAGGTGTAATCCTGTCCAGCAGTATTTCTACATTCAGTCGGCCCGCCAGATGAAGAATCAGCTCCAGGGCTGCCAGCTTGGAGTCGCAGAAACGTAGTGTCTGCAGACAGGAAGTGATCACAGAAACCAGCACCACCAGCCCTTGCTCCTTGGATGAACAAAGCTCCTGAGATGCCTTCTCCTGTTTTTCAGTCTTCCCTGTCTGGCCACCACTGCACAGGTTATTGAGGATGTTCTCCAGGTTTTTACGAATCACCAACACCCTCTCGTCAGCAGACTGGAAGGTCTCCTTGGCGAACTGAGCCATGTACGGCTGAAGGAAGGTATAGAAGATTTCTGGGAAAGCTTTGCCTCGCTGCTGCTTTAGATATTCTTCAGCTGTCAGACGCTTTTCCGGTTCTCGCTGCACCATTTGTGCCACCTGCATAAAGTGGATGAAATTATACAGAGTACTACCTAGAAAATTCAGTGTTGCCATCGCAGGAATAAATTACATTCTAAATATTTTAAAATACAGCTGATGAAGTTTACATACACCTTGCAGAATCTGCAAAATGTAATTTTTTTTGTTTAGTGCTAGCTGTCCCTTGTTTGTCCTGAACAGTTAAACTGCTCGCTGTTCTTTAGAAAAATCCCTCAGGTCCCACAAATTCTTTGGTTTTTCTGCTTTTTTGTGTATTTGTACCCTTTCCAACAATGCCTACATGATTCTGAGATCCATCTTTTCACACTGAGGACAACTGAGGGACTCACATGCAACTATTACAGAAGGTTCAAATGCTCACTGATGCTCCAGAAGGAAAAACAATGCATTAAGGGCCAAGAAAGTAAACTTTTGAACAAAATGAAGATATGTCAATTTTTTTTTATTTTGCCTAAATATTTTTAGTGCTGCTCTTCTGTGATACTCACATGTTTCCAGAAGACAAAATAAGTCACATTTTCCCTGATCTTCAAATTCAAAATGTTTTCACCCAACTATCACTAAACAACAACAACAAAACACAGCTGTGGATCATTTAGGTAACAACACAGTGTTAGGAATTGAGTGTATGTGAACTTTTGAACAGGGTCATTTTTATAAATTCAACTATTATTTTCTCTTGTGGACTATATGTAACTGTCTTTTGTGAAATATATTCTTATTCAGGTCAGTACTAAATAAAAAATAACATGCATTTTGTATAATCCCTCTTATTTTGGTAAAATAATTAGCATTTTGCAGATTCTGCTAGGTGTATGTAAACTTTTGACCTCAACTGTGTAAAACATTTCTTTTAAATTGTAATCATATTTCACAATACTACTGTACTTTGATCAAATAAAAGCAAATTGGGTGAGGATAACTACTTTCAAAACCATAAAAAAAATCGTACCAACCCCAAACTTTTAAACTGTAGTGCAAACATTTGTAAGTTAAATTATATGAAATATCTAAAATCTCAAATGAATAGAAATGCTACCAGTTCTCTAATACTGCGATCTTCAATTTTCATCAGCACTTGTTCTGTTTGAAAATGTCCTTTACGGTAAGCCAGCAGTTGTGAGAGGTCGAAGAGTGGGACACCTTCTGTAAACAACTCTGCAATCACACAACCTAACAAGGGAAAGTAAAAAAGAAAGATTTTTGAAAAATGTCATATTATAATGCATCAGCTTTAAGCAAACTGAAAACGATATAATGATGATGGATACCAGCTGAGAAGATGTCCATGGGTTGTTTGAGTTCTCCCCTTGTCCTTTGGCTATTGCTGGAGAGATCCACGAGTGGAGTTGTCTGGTCACTTTCTGTGGCAAACATACTGCCATCCACAAACCTCTCCGGAGCAATGTAGCATGTTCTCCTCCTGGACGTGTCGAAGAAGTAGTTGAAGTCTGCAGGGTTGTCTTCAGGTAAGTATGTAGGTTTAAAACTAGCAAAGTCTGTGAGAAGCACCCAGTTCCAGCTCGTCACCATAACATTCTCTGTTTTAATGTCACCATGACGCACACCAGATTTATGGGCCTGGTCCACAGCATTGAGAAGCTGGAAGGCGATCCACTTCTTTTCCACATTGTTGAGGAACGGTCGCGTACTGATACGGTCATACAAGTTATCCCGAACGTACTGACGAAATAGTATGGCTGCTTTCTCAGTAAGTGTGGCTTTTTGAAAAGGCAGACAGTTCTGACAGGAGTGCAGTCTGATTTTCAGCTCCTCCAGCTCTTGTTTGTAGCTGGTCAGGGGGAGAGAGGGGTCCTGGATAGCAAAGACCTTAACCACAACCAATCCCTCTCTATGTTTCGCCCGGGCCACTTTGAAAAAACGCGTACTGCCAAGACTTTTGTCATATTCATAATCATGGATGTCTGAGAAGTAACTGTCCACTGAAAGAATCTGTGATGGAGCAATTCCAGCCAGCTGGTTCCCCATCTCACTGGATCAGAGATGGCTGTCCTCAAAGCCAAATTTATGCCTATTATAGATAGACAGATAGATGGCTCAGCAGCTTAATTACAAAAATCTGTTTTATCTTAAAATGATTAGTAATAATTACATGCAAATGGAGCAGAAACATGTAAAGATTTGTCATAAATTTAGCATAATCCTTAAATTATAATTCAGTATGCAGTATTCACAAACAGTGTCATGAGACAAAATGCTGCATCATATCTGTTAGCAATACTCGCTAGAAAACGTAAAACTCCACATATTTACATTACTGCAGTTTTCTCTCCATATAACTTGCTAGTTATAACGTATTATGTCACGTACATATGCGTATGTATTGTTTGTTTACCTCACTGGTGTAAAAATAAACGGTTGTTTACCTGATTCTTTGAGCCCAGCGCGCTGTCAACTAACCGACTGGTTAGCATGAGTTGTGTCCTCCCACCTTACTCAAAATTACATTCTACATTTTGTCCAAGTTGAAACGGAAGTTACTAACATAAATGTCAAATCATACGAACGATACAATACACAGACATTTACATAAAATAGCCGCTTCGTTTGTTATTATGTCTCAGGAGTGAACTAGAGGTGTGCGTCTCCGCTGGCTGATCTGAGATCTGTTCCTCAGCTCATTAGCGACAAGCCATTGGATGAAATACCTCACGTGTCTGATCCCAGATCAGCCGGCAAACCGGAAACCGGAAGAAATCATTCGGGATTCTCGGACTTTAGTTGTAGAGTCATTTCAATGCGTCAGAGGCGTTATTGGGTCTGACTTCACTAGTTTGTTTGCATGTTTTGACATTGTTTAAAAACACTTTCTCTCTAAAAAAAATATTATTTTACTTTTGACGCTATGGCGCTGTTCAGAGGACTGACCGTGTTAAATAGAGTTTCTCCAAACAAGTGTTTCATATCAGCACGAGTAAGAATTTCACTTAGATTTGTGCATGCAGTTGCAATTTAGTCTTTAAAAATATAGTTATTTCTTTACCTGCAACCTTAGGTAAATAAACCATATATAAAATGCTAGGTTGTAAGTTTTAGTTTGCATTTTAGTAATTTAATTTCAGAAAGCTTGGTTAAAATGATCTCTTTTGATTGTAATAATGTACACTGAATGGGAAAATCATGCCTTTTAAACAATTTTTAATTGTGGACGTATTACATGAATATAATGCATAATTCTATATATGCACTGCTTAGTTTAAGCAGTGAGTGTTTTATATTGACATTGTCCTTATGACCTTTCACCCAGTTTCTACCTATTTATAATGGCTACTGTTTATTCCTGTCTGAATCCATCCATTAAAATGATCTTTGCATTCTTTAACAGCTGTTTGGAAATGGGACAAACACTTTGTACCAAAACGGTCCTCCTCAAGCAAGATTCTTCCCACCTTCTGAAGGTGTTATGCTTCTCCCAGGAACTTACAAAAACAAAGTAGCCTTCATCACTGGAGGTGGAACGGGACTCGGGAAAGCCATGACCACCACTCTGTCTTCACTGGGAGCAGAGTGCGTAATAGCCAGCAGGTTAGTTATCATAAAATTATCAATTAAGTATTAAGCAACACAATTGTTTCCAACACTGATAATAATAAATGTTTCTTGAGCACCAAATCAGCATATAAGAATGATTTCTGAAAGATAGTGGGACACTGAGAACTGGAGTAATAGCTGCTGAAAATTAAGCTTTGTCCTCACTGGAATAAACTGCATTTTAAAATATGTTCAACAGAAAATGGTTATTTTAAATTGTTATACTATTATTGTTTTTACTGTAGTTCTGATCAAATAAATGCACCCTGCTGAGCATGAGAGACTTCTTTAAGGCCGTACACTTTCACTTTATTTGTAGGTCTTTTAGCTTTCAAATAATTTCTGATGCACCCTTCCAGAAATCTTGATGTTTTGAAGAAAACAGCAGATGAAATCTCTCAGCAGACTGGAAACAAGGTATCTCAGCTTTAGAAAGTCTATGCAAACATTGTCATATTCTTAAAGTACTTCAGAAGGATTCCAGATTATGGTGAAGAACTTGTTTTCCTCCTCCTAGAGTTAATAAACATGCTCTTGTTTCAGGTCCATGCTGTCCAGTGTAATGTTAGAGACCCTGCTTCAGTGGAGGCTGCTGTTAACCAGCTTGTAAACGATGTTGGCCTGCCTGATGTAAGTTTAGGTCTCCATCTTAACAGCAGTGATGCAATAGATTCAGCCAAATACACAAAACACTTTCTGAAATGCATTGTCAATCCACAGGTGGTGATAAACAATGCTGCTGGAAACTTCATCTCTCCTTCAGAGAAGCTTTCTCCCAATGCTTGGAGAACCATCACTGATATTGTGCTGAACGGCACTGCCTATGTCACACTAGACATCGGGAAACGCCTCATCAAAGCTGACAAAGGTGATTATTATTTTTATAAAGATGTTTAAATGTTGTAGGGTATTTCAACTTTTTAATTATGATAGTAAGAGCATAGCACTAGCAATGCCAAGGTCATAGGTTTGATACAGAGGGAATGCATGAACTGATAAAAAAAATGTGAAACTGGAATGCAATTTGGATAAAAGCTTCTGCAAAATGCATAAATGCATTAAATGGTTGTTCAGTTGGTTGAATGGTAGTGGTTGACCACTAGAGGGCAGTAAGTGCAAAAAAAAAAAATAATCTGTGGTATTTGTTTCAGTGATCTTTTAATGGATTTAAGTGCATTTTTGTTTTGAGGGACGTGTCAAAATTATTTTTTTGTGATAAATGGTCATAGAGACTGTTAATAGAGATAAATTTAGAACGCCATAACATTTCTCTATTTTTATATTACTGTTCAAAAAAATGGGTGCTTTTTTAATGAATATTTTGCACTAAATGCATTAAATCAATCAAAAGTGACAGTAAAGGCATTGATAATGTTACAAAAGTTATTTTAAATAAATGCTGTTCTTTTGAAGTTCCCATTTATCATATAATTCTAAAATAGGATGAAATTTGCATGAATGTATCAGCAAATCAGCATATTAGAACAATTTCTAAAGAGTAATGGGTGCGGAAAATTTAGCTTTGCCAACACAGGAATAAATTACACTATCAGTCAAAAGATTTTTAATGTTTTTTAAAAGAAGTCTCTTCTGCTCACCAAGCCTGCATTTATTTGATCCAAAATACAGCAGAAGCGGTAACATTGTGAAATATTTTTTACTATTTAAAATTACTGCTTTCTGTTTGAATATATTTTAAAATGTAATTTATTCCTGTGATCAAAGCTAAATTTTCATGATCATTACTCCAGTCTTCCGTCTCACATGATACTTCAGAAATCGTTCTAATATGCTGATTTTCTGTTCAAGAAATATTTTTTATTGTTATTGTCATCAGTATTTAAAATAGTTAAGTGAATTTTTTTTCAGAATTTTTTGATGAACAGAAAGATCCAAAGATCAGAATTTATCTGAAATAAAAAGCCTTTGTAACATTATACACTATACCGTTCTAAAACTCGAAGCTTTTTTTGGCAAAGAAATTATAGAAATTAATATTTTTTTTTAGGGATGCTTTAAATTGATCAAAAGCGATGACAAGACATTTATAATGTTACAAAAGAGTTCTATTTCAAATAAATGCTGTTCTTCTAAACTTTCTACTCATCAAAGAATCCTGAAAAAAATATTCAGCTGTTTTCAACGTAATAATAATTGTTTTTGGGGTTTTTTGAGCAGCAAATCAGACGTTTAGAATGATTTCTGAAGGATCATGTGACTGGAGTAATGATGCTAAAAATTCAGCTTTAAAATCAGAGGAATAAATTACAGTTTAAAATATATTCAAATAGAAAACAGTTATTTTAAATAGTAAAAAATATTTCAGAATTTTTGTTTTTTGCTGTACTTTGGATCAAATAAATGCAGGCTTGGTGTGCAGATGAGACTTCTTAAAAAAAAGTCTTTTTGACTGGTATTGCACATTTCTCTTATCTTTTACATTGTCCTAATATTTCACAGTATTGTTGTTTTTACTGAATAAATGCAGCCTTGGTTTGCATAATATATGTATGATTGTCCCGACGATCCATGTTTTTCTTCTCCCGCCGGTTGTCTTGATGCTTCTGCTGTAATGATCTTGCCTGTGGCTTCTTGCACATCCCATTTTGTAAATGTGGCATAAAAAGTTGTCAAAATGTAGGATTTTGTTTTGGTAATCAAGCATGTTTTTATAATAGGCTAATTTTTGTGCATTCATGCTGTTTTCTGCTCCCTTTGTTTTCTGTTAAGATAAGAGCTTCTGGCTGTAACCAGTAAGCCACAGCGTAATTACTCCTCTGTAAATTAAGACATCATTAGTCCTTGTATACATTTACTTTGCAATGATAAGAGCCAAGTATGTGTGGGTACGATGACAACAAGCAAGACAAGATGATTCTGGTTCATTGCCTCAGTCACATTTGCATTTGCGTGTTATGTGTGTGTGAATTAGCTGCTCAGATTCAGACGTCTACTTTCTCACCTGATTATTTTGACCTCTTGCTGCTTCCTTGAACATTGTGATTACAGACTGTTCAATTACTCCATTAACTCAAAGTCTAAAGATATTATATTATTGATAACAAGTCTGACCTTCACGACACAGTGTGTTTTATCATCATTTCATTGTGCCACAGGTAATCTAAAGCCTAGTTTCATCTCATCTGAAGCAGTAGAAACTAATAATCTCATTGAATTTATGAAGGTGCTGCATTTCTGGCCATCACCACAATCTATGCTGAGAGTGGCTCAGGATTTGTTGTGCCAAGTGCTGCGGCTAAAGCTGGAGTGGAGAAGCTTTGCACGTATGTACTCTGTTACACTACAGATACATTTTTAGGTCCAATTCACCTGGCAGGATGTAGTCTCCTTTGAGAATCAGGTCCTTCTGTCAAATGCCTTTCTAATATATTCTTGGAGGGCCGCATATTTTATCATAATGAAGGTGCCGTGTGCTATGTTTCATTTACATTTTAATTGTAAGAAGGGGATCTTGATCTCCTCCCCTGAAGGAGTGTTAAATATGCTAAAATTACAATAGGGAGAGGTGAACAGCACACTATCTAACTGATTATTCAGATCAGTGGCTCATTAATAATATCATCCCTGCTGAAATGTTTAGTTCAATGATAAGATTTATATATTTATACATTTATTTATGTTATGCTGTAAATAGTTTAGAATATGTAAACTATATATGATATATATATATATATGCACATATACATACACATATACATAAATATATACAGTTAATATCAAAAGTTTACATACACCTCGCAGAATCTGCAAAATGTTATTTTACAAAAAAAGAGGGATCATACAAAATATGTTATTTTTTTTAATTTAGTACTAATCTGAAAAAGATATATCACATAAAAGATGTTTACATATAGTCCACAAGAGTAGATTAAATTTACAGTTAAATTTATAAAAATGACCCTGTTCAAAAGTTTACATATACTTGATTCCTAATACAGTGTTGTTACCTGAATGATCCACAGCTGTTTTTTTTTTTCACAGTTTTTTTTTGGTTTTGGTTTAGTGATAGTTGTTTATGAGTCTCTTGTTTGTCCTGAACAGTTATACTGCCTGCTGTTCTTCAGAAAAATCCTTTAGGTCCCACAAATTCTTTGGTTTTTCTGCATTTTTGTGTATTTGAACCCTCTCAAAAAATGACTGTATGATTTTGAGATCAATCTTCTCACACTGAGGACAACTGAGGGACTCATATGCAACTATTACAGAAGGTTCAAACGCACACTGATGCTTCAGAAGGAAAAATGTTGCATTAAGAGCCAGGGGGTGAAAACTTTTGAATGGAATGAGGATGTGTACATTTTTCTTATTTTGCCTAAATATCATCTTTTTTTTCATTTAGTGCTGCCCTTCAGAAGCTACAGAAGATAATTACATGTTCTCCAGAAGACAAAATAAGTTAAATTTACCCTGATCTTCAAATTCAAAAGTTTTCACCCCCCGCTCTTAATGCATTGTTTTATATATTATGAAATGTTATTGTATATTATTAATATTAACATTGGTGATGTTGTTTGTATTATTAATGTTTATATATTCATAAGTGATCCAAAAGGTTGCTTATCTGAATCAGTTGCCTTGCCTTTAATAAAAAAGAAAAATTTTACCAGAGCAATGATTTGAGTGAAAGACTGAAGTAAAAGTTTTTATGTTTTTTACATTTAAGATTTATTTCTTAGCATTTGGTATGATTAGTGAGCAGAATCATAAATATGTATTATAAAATAAAAATATTTATTTCTTCAATAAATCCCAAATATTGTCTTATGATTTTTATTATTATTAATTTTAGGCTTTTTTTTTCTTTTTTTTCTTTTTTAATTTCTCTGAATCTTACAAATATTAACATTTTGAATCTGTTGTTTTTTAATTTTCAACATGTTTTCAGACTTTAGGACCCTACAGTTCTTGTTTACAGGATTTGGACACAAATCCTACACAAATCTCTTTTGCTAAATTGGAAAGTGGCCACATAATTACACTGTCTGATTTGAAGTGTGTACTATACATTCTGTACATAAGATCACCAGAGCCTTAACAGCCTTTGATTGCATTTTCCTTGGCTTGACCGTGAGCCTTTATGTTTGTTATTGCTTCCCTTGTGTGATAAACCTAATAGAAAATAGTCTGTCCCAGGAAGATAATTGCACTAGAAGCTGTGCTGCCCATGTCTGATAGATAGGATGACCAGATGTCCCCAAAAAGTGGGACAAAATTCAAATAAATCAGAGCATGTGTAAGCGGTCTGACTGATTCTGTCTACCCACAGGTCTCTGGCAGCAGAGTGGGGCAGATACGGCATGAGATTCAACATTATTCAACCAGGACCAATCAAAACCAAGGTAGTGTGCATGTTAAGCTCAGTTGCTCTTCTCTGAAAATGTCATCATTGAACCCTCAGTGTGTTCAGAGAGAAGTAGTGAAGTCCAATTTGTGAATGAATCATACTTGTTGTCAGATCTTTTCAATGAAAACCAGTCTGAATGATTCTGACTTAGTCAAATTTGGATTATTTTCAGTCTATAAAGCTTTAAGTTTTTAAAATTAAAATAAAATGCTGTACAATAACTCTTCTGGTATCTTTATGAAGGGTGCCTTCAGCAGACTGGATCCCACCGGTTCGTTTGAGAAGTTGATGTTGGAGAAGATAGCCGTGGGTCGTCTGGGAACTCCTGGAGAGATCGCCAACCTTGCCGCCTACCTCTGCAGCGATTATGCCAGCTGGGTATCAGGCGCGGTGAGTTCGGTGACCTTGCGGGAAAAGTACTCACCTAGCATCATCCCCACAGGGCCTCTCGGTTTACAGCCAAATAGAAACGGAGCCAAGGGCACACACTCCACCCCTCTTTCCCTCTCTGAGTATCAGAGGGACTTTTGTGAAAAATTAGAGAAAAAAATAGTGCTCCAGAAATCAATATGGAATTATATGGTCTGGCGCATTACTGTAATGGCCCTATACTTATAAAGTTAAGGAGCTCTGACAGGGCAGCTAATATGTTTTTCACAGTGAAAGACAAATTTCCATCTTACATATCTTCCCTGTCCTCACAGATCATTCGAATGGATGGTGGCGAATATGTCTCCATTGCTGGCGAGTTTAATGGCTTGAAAACGGTGATTTATTTTTCTTTTGAATTAGAAATTTACAATGGGGAGTTTTTATTACTTTATTGATTATATGTTTACCTTGATTTTATTTGCCAGGTCACAAAGGAGCAATGGGCCATGATGGAAGCAATGATCAGAAACACAAAAGGATCGTAAACCTCTGAAATCGCAGTAACTCTGCACTAATGACAGTCCTAATCTCAGTCTCCCGTTGTAGGATCAACTATTTTGAAAAATTATTTTTAGATTGTGTAAATTGACACTTAAATTGTCCTGGCACATACAAATATCCATCCAGTGACATCGGTTACCGATTTATCACTCTGAGGCCTACAGTTAATTGCTGTTTGGAGTTTCTGAGCTGTGCTTAATTATAGATTTGTGTACTTTTTGACATTTGCCATTTATGCCTTAAGTATCCATTGTAACAATGGCAATTACATTCTGTATGCTGTAAACACATAGGTTGCCGTTACATATTTAACCTATACACTGCCCTATACACTGGGATAGGCTCCAGCAATCCCACAGTCCTACAGAAAATAAGGAGTCTGGAGAATAGATGGGTGGGTGGATGGTTAATGTACATGTTTTAATAAATCCTACAAGATTCCTACAAGTACATGATTTGATTATCTTGTTTAAAAGGATGTAAAAAATAATCAGCCTGAACTTTTATGACAACAAGTGTTAAAACACTTACAATAACTTTCAACAGGTGAGAGAAAAAAATATTCTGCCTTAATTCTTAAAACGAAATAAATGAACCATTCTACAGAATTGGTGCAAACTGCTGTCTCACAACCAAAAAACACATTTAAAAAGCATTTAAGTATTTAAATCTAGACGTTTACTAAGATCCTTTTATTATCTGTTGAAACTCACAATAATATTTAAACTTTCAGTAAGCTTAATATATATAAAATCATGATTTATTGGGTACTGTCAGTTGGGTGGTGGCTGTCCCAAACCCTAACCCCTAAATTTCAACTTATGAAAATTATATTAAAATAGTTTTTGCATTTTATTCCATTGTTTTTTTTTTTGTTTTTTTTTTTAAATATCTTTTTGATTAATATATATATACAAAACAGTGCATGTTTTAGTCCATTGGCTGAGACTGATTTTAACTACACCCATAAATTTATGTTCAATATTCCTTTGTCCCTCTCTCTCATAGCTGCATGGTGAGTAGATAGACCCCATCATTTTGAGGTAAATGTGTTCAAAAGTCTGACAAAGCTGTGTAACTTTAAAGAATGTCACTACCAAACACCATTTTCTAAAATTAAACACACTTTTTTCAGAGTTATTCCATAACATTTAGTTTTTATATGTGTATAACTGTTCAGAAATGTGCTAGCTAACCATGTGCTGATTAGCATCTTTGAGCTAGATTCAAAAGTATTTAAAATTGTTACTACGAAAACAGTGTCGACTGAAACATTTGGTGGAGTTTCAGTAGTGACATCTTTGTTTTTTTATTTTATGTTATCCCATAAAACTGACACTACTGAAACAGTCACAACCAAAACATGTCATTATTGTTTCGGTAGTGACAAAAGGGAACACATAATCCTTTATTTGGGGGAAATAAAGAAAATTTTAGTACAGCTATGCAAATGTTTAGTATTTTAGTATGTTTTAGTAGTGGTTTTGTATGTGAGTTAAAATTGTGTAATGTGATGTGGTCACTACCAAAGCATTGCTGTCACTACCGAAAATGTGCAGTCACGACTGAAACATGGGATGTTCTGTCAAAAATGAGGTATACTGAATTATCAACTAAGACGTTATAATAGTGTTTGGTTTAATGTATGTTCAAACTAATGAATCCTAAAGTTTGAAATCAGTAATCAACATTTAGCCTTTTAAAAAGAAAAATTGGATTCAAATACAATAAATCTCACTTAAAATATTGTTAAAATTGTAATTGTCATTGATTTACCTCTAAAAACTTTTTAATAAAATAGAAAAACATATTTACAAAGAAGATGTAAGCTAAATTTTATTAGGTCTATATAACTCATCTTATTAAATTATATATTACTGTATTTCGCTAGTGACAAATTTGGGGAGAGGACAAATATTCCAAAACTTTCTAAAAATACAATATGAGAATTAACTGCACAATTACTAGAAATGTGTACCTTGTATATTACACAATTTGTATACATACGAAAGTTGTGAAAAATAATGTTTCCAACTCTGACTTTGAATCAATTCTGTAGAATGGCCCAAATAAGAGAACACAGGATTTAATTGCT
Source organism: Labeo rohita (assembly GCF_022985175.1). Lineage (NCBI taxonomy): Eukaryota > Metazoa > Chordata > Actinopteri > Cypriniformes > Cyprinidae > Labeo > Labeo rohita. The sequence goes on along the minus strand of NC_066884.1, from coordinate 11,576,727 downwards.
TTGTATTTCTGGAGGTCAGCAAGTTTGTTTGTTTGTTGGTTGGTTTGTTTTTTTAATGAAGTAAAACAGTAATATTGTGAAATTATTACAATTTAATATATCTAATTTCTATTTAATTTGGTACTCAAGTAACATTTCTATTAATGTTCAAAACATTTGTGCTGCCTATTATAGTTGTGATACATTTTTCAGGATTCACTGATGAATAGAAAGTTCAAAATAACTATTTACTTTAAATAAACATCTTTTGTACTCACTTTCTTACAATTTAATGGATCCTTGCTGAATAAAATTATTGATTTCTTACTGAAACTTACAAAACTTACTCCAAACTTAATAAATTTAATATTGTAATTTAATATACAGTATTTGCCAGACGGAGCCTGAGTCTTGATGATTTTAGGCCTCAATATGATCTTAGTCATGAGTGCTAAATAGCAGTTAGCCTTAATAGTGGCATTTTCAGGTCAAGCCTAAATCACTGGATATTACTGGCAGGGTGCTAAAATAGCTCATAAATTGGCATCGAAATTCTGGTATCAAAACAATTTTCCTGCTACGGTGCTTGAGGGGAAGAGACATTTCTCTCCAATACCATTTATTCTTGGTGTTCCGGTCCATAGGTGTGTAATTGAAAATTCCAAGCATAAAATCTTGATTACAGATACGAGAAAATATGAAAATCAAATGGGTTTTCAATATGCTGTTATCCTAGTTGATTTAGTTTTACCAAGCTCTCAATGTACCAACTAGAGTGGTTCTGTTTGTTCGCCTTGACACAAGTTTTATGTCTTGCAGTGTCCGCTAAGGGAAGGTCAACTGTTCAATTATAAGATAAGATCATGATCTATTCAAACTTTAAATGGGGAGGAGAACTTTACTGAGAGTTGCTTTGTGTTTTTTGCTCAAACTCAAATCCTAGCTTTAAGTTCATGTACTGTTTCAAAACCAGGCATTCAAAATGATTTATTAACTGAGCAAACTAACATTTGCATGTTATAATTATGTTGCAACGAATCACACATGAACTAAAATCAATGGGGTCCAAAACAAATCAACATTGGATCCCATTGACTTTTAATGTATTTATTCCACAGAAGAAAGAAACGTACCCCGATTTTCTTAGGGACTGAGGGATCCACACAACTGGATGCAGGTAGTCATTCGATAAGTTTAATATTTTCTTACACAGTGTCTGTGGTGTTTAGCATAGAGTAGCATGTCATTCTTTACAGTGCAAAATCTAACATTTGAGACAGGACTGGGGCGATGCATTACATTCGGCATGTGCTTGCAGTCAAAAATACCCCACTAGCATGGCCTGCCATCAGTTACAAACATGCATCGTAAAAGTAAATGCAGCCTTTTGGAGTTTTACATAGATCCCACCAACAGGCCATGTTTCATCAGCATTCCTTGAGGACATTATTGCTTTTGTCTATAATATTGTAAGGTAAACCAATATGTATTATACTTACTGAATAGGTATTGGTGGATATTTTGGATATTGAATTGGGATGGGGATTCGGTAGCATGTTGTGTTTCTTCTTTTGTTAAGGGAAAATATGCAGTGTATGTTGTAAGTATCGTATGTGTGCTGTTGTTAAAAAATCTGTACACTTAGAAACAGTATAGAAACAACAAATTGAAAAGTATGTGCCACTTGTATGCCTGTCTGTGTGAAATCCATGTTCAAAATGAAAGAACGTAAGACGGTTCTGGCTACTTTACGCGTCACAGGTGAGCTGAGGACGGGGATCTGGGATGGTGTGAGTACAGATGAAGGCGTTCACATCTCCTCTGCGCACAACACCAGTGCTAACTCTGTCCTGTAGAGCTTGCCTCCGTCGGACAGAGCCATGATGGCGGTCTTATACGTCGGGATTTTGCTGACTTCTAGAACCTGTCAGAGATCAGAATAACATCTTCAGTGTTTTTAATGTCCATCTTTCAATATGGCATTAGAAATGTTACGTTTTTATGAATCTCAAAGGCTTTTTTTCAGACATGTAGCTACATTTTTAAAAACCAAACCACAAAAACACTGAATTATATATGATATAATTAAAATTATTATTATTATTATTTTTAAAAATCGTTACTACATTTCTGAGGTATGAACAAACCCTTGATTCAAAATGGCCTGAAGAGTTGCCATTCAAAAATGTTTATACTTTTATTCACCAAGGATGCAATAAATTAATAAAAAGTGACAAGTGACTTTTTTCTCAGAATTGCCAGATAAAGGTATAGAGATAATTGAGAGTCATTAAGTCAGAACTGTGAGACATAAATTTGCAATTCTGAGAACATCAGACTTTTCCTCCCTCAGAGCTGGACTTTATAACTCGCAATTGCGAGTATATATCTTACAGTTCTGAGAGAAAAAAAGGCAAAATTGCAAGATATAAAATTGCATTTTCGAGAAAAATGTCAAAATTCTTTTTATCTCACAATTTTAATTTTATATTATGTAATTTTGACTTTAAAACTTGCAATTGCGAGTTTGTATCCTACAATTCCGAGATAAAAAGTCAGAAGTACTTCTCGCAACTGTGATTTTATAACTCGCAATTGTGAAATTATATGACAATTCTGAGAAAAAAAATTGGAATTATGAGTTTTTAGCTCACAATTCTGATTTTATAACTCAGAATCATTAAGTTCAGTTAATTTCATGCAATTCTGAGGAAAAAAGTTAAAATTGCAAATTTGTATCACAATTCTGAGAAAAAAGTCAGAAGTATATTTCGCAATTCTGACTTTATAACTCATTGCAAGTTTATATCACACGATTCTGACTTTGTAACTCGCCATTGCGAGTTTATGTCACAATTCTGAGAAAAAAGTCGGATTAACAAGTTTTAGCTTGCAATTCTGACTTTATAACTCGCAATTGCGAGTTTATATCCTGCAATTCGGAGATAAAAAGGCAGAAGTATATCTCGCAACTGTGACTATAACTTGCAATTCTGAGTTTATATCACAATTCTAAGAAAAAAGTCGGAATTACGAGTTTTTAGCTCACAATTCTGATTTTATAACTCGAAATTGTGAGTTTATGCAATTCTACGGAAAAAAGTTAGAATTGCAAGTTTGTATCACGCAATTCTGAGAAAAAAGTCAGAAGTATATTTCACAATTCTGATTATAACTTGCAATTCTGAGTTTATATCACAGTTCTGAGAAAGAAGTCGGAATTACGAGTTTTTAAGCTTGCAGTTCTGATTTTAGAACTCGCAATTGCGAGTTTATATCATGCAATTCTGGGAAAGAAAGTTAGAAGTATATCTCGCAACTGTTACTATAACCCGCAATTGCGAGTTTATATCACAATTTTGAGAAAAAAGTCAGAATTACGAGTTTTTAGCTCACAATTCTGATTTTATAACTCAGAATTGCGAGTTTATATCATGCAATTCTGAGGGGAAAAAAGTTAGAATTGCAAGTTTGTATCACTCAATTCCGGGAAAAAAGTCAGAAGTATATCTTGTAATTCAGACTTTATAATTCAATTGCAGGTTTATATCACGCGATTCCGACTTTATAACTCACAATTGTGAGTTTATATCATGCAATTCTGAGGAAAAAAAGTCAGAAGTAACTCACAATTCAAACTTTATAACTCGCAATTGCGAGTTTATATCACAATTCTGAGAAAAAAAGTCAGAATTCCAAGTTTTTATCTCACAATTCTGACTTTATAAATTTCAGTTGCGAGTTTATGTCACAATTCTGAGAAAATTGTTGGAATTACAAGTTTTATCTTGCAATTCTGACTTTATAACCTGCAACTAAGTGTATATCACACAATTCAGAGAAAAAAATCAGAATTGCAAGTTTGTATCACGCAATTTTGAAGGAAAAAAGTCGCAATAACCTTTTTTTTATTCAGTGGCGGAAATGGGCTTCCATACTGAATACTGTTCTTTTGAACTTTCTATTTATCAAAGAAAAAAAATGTTTTCCACAAAAATATTACCCATCCCTATTTACTGAGCACCAAATCAACATATTAGAATGATTTCTGGAAGATCATGTGACACTGAAGGCTGAAATAATGGCTGCTGAAAATTTAGCTTTGCCATTACAGAAATAAATTACATTTTAAAATATTAATACAGATAACAGCTTATTACATTTCTAATAATATTTTGAAAATATTACTGTTTTTACTGTATTTTTCATTAAATAAATGCCACCTTGGAGAGCATAACACTTAAAGAAAACACTCAAATATTTTATTGAATTCAAACTGTAGATAGGCTCTTTTGACAGCAGAAAATGCAAAGTTTGATTACTGAAATATGATTTTTAGTTTTGAGATCATCTGAATGCTAGTTGATAAATTTCAACTTTATTTTTTTTTTCTCAGCCAGTAAAATGGACCAACAATACTGATGACTCATCCTGCACTACACAGAATTTTGTCCAATCAGATGTTTGCTAGAATGAAAAGGCTCCTCCCCCATCCAGAGCTAGCAAGTTGCTAATCATGGTTCACAGCTGTGAGACTACGGAAGTATACTGGTTATTAACAAAATGGGCCCTGTTAAATCTTCCTGTTTTATTTGGAAATATGCTGGCACCGGAAAGAAAACTGCACTTCATGGAATCTTCAATTCTTGTGGAATACTTTGCCCCATAGACTTCCATAGTAAGTGCATCCCTATGCCAATTTTGCTGGCTACAAACTGAGGGACTGAAGCAGTAATTCACAGATTACTATCTGAACTTGCACTGAACCCAAACAATTCCTTTTTTTTTTTTTAGTAATAACAGTTGTGTATCAAGTAAAGTTTTTCTATCGTCCTCTAAGTTGATAATTTGCATGCAGCAGGAAATTTCATTTCTCACTAGTATTATCATTTATGAGTGTGCTTCAAAATAGTAGTTTGTGCTTGTCATGGGCTTGGACTCATCAGAATACATCAACATATCTTAGAAAATAAAAGCCTCAGATTAGTTGGGTTTTTAGATGCATACCTTGTTGTTTTTCTCACAAAGGTCTTTAAGGAGGGCGTCAAGCTCATTTTCGTCCATGTAACCGTTCCTGTCCTGGGAGAGGCGGAGAGCATAGTGAACATTAACGAGCACAGATGTGTGACAGCCACTGAGGAAACTCAGCGTCATGCCACTTTACCATCATTTCCTGTATTCTCTATTCAGACATTAGGGACGCCTCATGCAATGTTCTCTAGGGAGAGATTGGAAATCAGGGCATTAAGGATCGGTTTTGCACACAGAGTCAATGCAATGACATGCTGGGGCTCGGGGTGCTCATTTGGTGCTCTGAAGAAATAACAGCCAGAGAAAGTGGGCCTGTAACGTCCTTTAGATAGCTTGAGACATTTAGGCAGTGTATGTACTATATGCACTGGTTTTGGTTTAAAGGAAAAGTTCAGCCTCCAATTTTTTACTTTTTCACTTTTTCTCTTTCTAAACACCTTTTTTATTCACCATCATGACCTACATAAATCCTAGTTATTTTTTTTATCATTTTTATTTTTTGTGTTTTACATTTTCTTTTATATTTTTAGGAACATAAAATTAGAATTTTATTTTATTTTATTTTATTTTATTTTACATAGTTGGCCATCAAATAACAGGTGATAGCAATCTGGGGTTGCAAAGATACTCCAGAACAAATATATATTTATTATATATTTATATACTATTTTAAGGTTAAATAATGACAGAATTTTAATTTTTGTGTGAACTATTTTGTTTACTGCATCCATATTTCAGCAAAGTTTCGATTTTTTTTTTTTTTTTTTTTTTTTTTTTTTTTTTTTTTTTATATTTATATAATATTTTGACATTAAATAATAACCACATTTAAATTTTTGTGTGAACTATTTTGTTTGCTACTGCATCTATCAACAATTTCATGAGGTATCTATCAATTTTGGCCATAAAATAACAGCTGAAAGCAACCTGGGTTTGCAAAGACGCTCCAAAACAAACAAAACAAATTTTTAATTTAATTTTATTTTTTATAATATTTTGAGCTTAAATAATAACAATTGAATTTTTTTTTTTTTTTTAAATATTTTGTTTACTACTGCATCCATTATATCATCAAAAACTTCATGAGGCATCTAGGTTACTAAGCCAGTTATTTAATTTAATTTAATTTAATTTAATTTAATTTAATTTAATTTTATTATTTTATTTTATTTTATTTTTACAGTTTTTGGCCATGAAATAACAGTTCATAGCAACCTTGGGATGCAAAGATACTCCAGAACAAACTGTCAACATTTTCATTTATTTTATTTTATTTTATTATTTTTTTAATCCTATTTTGAGCTTAAATAATAACAGAATTTTACATTTTTTGTATGAACTGTTTTATTAACTACTGCATCCATACTGCATCAAAAATAAACTTCATTATGACTTCTCAGAAGGCATTTAAGCATTAAATTAAGATTAAGCCTGTCAAGTAAGTCTATGTATCTCCATAATACTCATAATGTGGCCTTAAATCACTTCTTAATGATCTGATGATAGAACAAGCTAGCCTGTTGCATTGTCCCAGAGCAAACGGTATGAGGCCAAACCGCATGTCTGCTAAATGCAGACCAGCAGTCAGTGTGTCTGTAATGAAATGCCTGAGAGCTTTGAGCATATGCAGCCTCCTCTAATGCCGCATCATCGCTCTGTGTTTTCTAATGGCCCAAAAACGGGTGTGTGTGCATTTGAGCCGGTCTCCATGTGAGTTGGCAACCCGAACCTGCCAATCAATAAAGATCAGGGGTGCTGTCATCAGCAGTGAGGAATTTGCCCTATTCAGGGACACAGTAATACATTACAATGGAGCCAGGGCCAAAAGATTCAATGGTGTTGGAGGTGATATCCAGAAAGAGCACTGTCTTTGCATAATAATGACTGCTTTCCTAGGGCCTTATATAGTTGGAGACACTGGCTGATCTATGCACGCTTGGCTTTTTTTAAAGCTATTGGGAACATATGACGGAGTGATTGATCAATGCAAGAGACTTACCTTATCATATAACTCAAAAATCTTGTTGAACTCTTTTCTGGCCATTTTTACCCCCTGAGGAAAAGATTTGTTCAGTTGTACAGTCAGTGGTTAAGAGTAAATCCAGTGCATTTATGGGTAAATTTCATAATGTTGACATACCTGGAATTTTAGCAGAAAGTTCTCCTGGTCTGGTAACAGCCTGTTTAAAAAAAAATAAGAGAGATTTGCCATTTAAGTCAACAGGCAATGATAAATATTCATAACAAATTTGCAAGCTCACTAACCGTGCCATCTCAGACAGACATAATTTTCCATCCTTATTTGAATCAAATATTTTCAGCTGGAACAAAATAAACAATATTAATTCCCTCAAAATTAAAAGTTCTCTAAAAAATGCATTTTTGTTGGACTGTGTAGTTCAGTCTGAGCTTACTGTAGTCTGTGTGTACTCCTCTAATTTCTTCTCATCGTATGGTTTTTTAGCCCTTTGAAGCAGGTCTTTCAAAAAAATTCTGAAAAACATTAGATTGGATTATACAGAGTCATATGGAGTAAGATTAGTTTTTACATGAATGCTTTTGAGGATGCATTAAATAGATTTTGAACAATAGTTTACAAACCAAAGACAGAAATATTGTGAGATACGAGGTTGTTAATCAATGCTATACACTTCTGTTTAAGCCATCAGCCTCCATTAGTTTCTAGGTAATCGTGTTCAACAACAAAATGCCTGGAGAAAAAAAACTAATCCTGCTGAGATCATGTCATTAATTCAATTGTCATTTGCAGTGATTTCTGAGATTGTAGTTCTTTTCCTCATTAAAGGAATAGTTCACCCAAAAATGAAAATTACACTTGATTAACTCAACCTCAAGCCATCATAGGTGTATATGACTTTCTTCTTTCAGTTAATTTTGACAGCAAATTTTGATTTAGTCTTGGTCATAGTTTTCTGACTAAAATGCCATTTAGTTTTAGTCATATTTTAGTCATGTGTTTTTAGTTTTAGTCTAGTTTTAGTCGACTAAATATCATAAGATTTTAGTCAACTAAATCTACAGTAGATTTAGTCGGCTAAAATCTAATTGGCTTAGTTAGAGTGTAATGCATTTATTAAGCATTTCTCTAAAATGACCAAACACATTGTATAGGTTTGATATTAAGGTTTTATCATGATAGACAGATTTAACTTCTGTGACACGCAACGTGCCTTTATATTAAAATTAAACGAAACAAGAACATTGTCTTCTTTTCAATGAAATGCCAATGCTTATATAAGCTAATTATGTACTCTTTATAACAACTTGTTAACCACATTCTTCCTTCTGTCAAGCAGACATATTTATTTATATAAATAAATTTAGGTTAATTTGTATTAGGGTACTAAAGTGATTCAGTCAAGAGCAGTGAGTGAATTTCTGTCTTTCTTTTGTTGCTTTATTAACATCCACACCACAGACAAAAGCAACTAAATTAGGCTGCTGTCCCTTTAAAACCGAATGCACGGATGCAATGTACTAATACTCGTCCGGTATTCTCCCAACTGTTTACGTTCACCTAAGACATAACTGAGTGTGTTTATGTGAATCGTTGCAATGCGAATCAAGAAACGATTCAGCATTGATTCAGAGATTTTCCGAACATATCGAGATTCTTTCTTAAATCGTTTCTGAGCTTAGTTTTGAACAGCAGATGCCACTGCTTGCTTTAGAAACAGCCATGCTCTGCTTGTTTCCAAATCTTTACACGCACTAAAATAATCATTCATAAAATTCGAAAAGGTTGAAGCGAATTACAAGGATGTTCACAGTGGGCTGTGTTTACAATAATCTTGCGTCTTAAAAGCATTCTGAGCCGAAGTGAAATGACTCAGCTGAACGCACAGGTGCTCTTCAAGACTCTTCTTTGTGAGCGTTTGAGTAAAAAAAACTAGATTAGAGCACCATCTGCAAAATTGAAAATCTCAGAATCTATCCACAAATTCATTTATCATCCCATCCCTAATGTCTGCTCTTCTCTTGCTCCCAAATATTGACTTTTTTGAACAATTTAAGAGACATGCAGCAAGTTTATGCTAGCTTATGTCCCACCGGATAGAACGTGTCTAACTTCCTAACCATGCAGCAGATTTGTTCTGAATGAATCTCCTCCCAAATTGTCCCTCTATAACATTTCATCTTATTTTTATTTGTTTATTCGTCAATCGATTTTTGTCAGTTTTTGTCATTCAAAATGAGTTTTTGTTTCATTATTATCTTGTTTTTGTCTGTAAAAAAATGTTGTTGAAGAAAATGATGACGAAAATTATTTATCAACTAAATTAACAGACAAATGTTTCAGACAAATACAATCAGAGTTATATTTAGGCATGAGCTTCAGTGAGACTATGCTAGTCTCACGAGAACCAAGTTTTGTTTACAGCACAGAAAAACCAGTCTCCTCTTGGCATATATTAAAATCCTCTGACATTTTTCTTTATAAATCCTCTTTTTGTACTTTTAATTCATGACTGGTATTTTGTTTTGCATCCACTGGAACGCCACTCTCGCATGAACGCTGGGACGACAGTTAGTGGACGCTAAAGATTACGGTTTATAAAGTTTTAAATATGGATATTTTTCTTACACAAATGTATCAATTCACTTCAGAGGGCCTTTTTAACCCCTTGGAACCGTGTGGAGCACTTTTTATGATGGATGGATGCACTTTATTGGACTACAAAATTTCAACAGCCATTCACTGCCATTTCAAAGCTTGGAAGAGCCAGGACATTTTTAATTATAACCCTGATTGTATTCGTCTGAAAGCAGAATATATACACCTAGAATGGCTTGAGGGTGAATAAATCATTTTCATTTTTGGGTGAACTATCCCTTTAAAGCCTTGTAGAATATAAGCAGTTTTGACCAATCAGCATCCATGACCGGAGCTATCCATTTTATGTTTTCTATAGTGGTGCTGTCTCCAAAATGCAACGTCCATATTTCATCAAGCTCTCAGAATTTCCTTTTTCTGCCGGAGGTCCATTAGTGGGTCCAAAAGCAGTCCAGTGCTGACAGATTGCACTCATCAAATCACTGACTGTAAATCTGGCAGCTGTTCAAAGAAACCGCTCCCTATTTTAATTTAAATGCACAAATCCTCAGTGCTTGCTTTGCACAAGCTCCTTTGAGGGCTGCATGTGGTTATTAGTGTTGGGCTCAAAATCAAATCTTTTGTTCTGTTTGTGGTTGTACCCTCCAGTCCACATGCTAGAGAAAAACCTAGGGCACTGCTGAATTCTTAAGATAGAGAGGGTAATCCAATATGGCTCATGATTGACCTCATCAATCAGTCTCTTACTGCCTTCTGAGGTGATTTGCATCTGTAGTTGAATTGTGTGTTGTTAATTAGTTTACTCTTTAAAAAAAGGTTTGTCCTGAGTGATATGACACAAGATCAAAAAGAGATAATAGGGTGAAATGAACTTCAAGTATGCTGATCAGCAAGTTTGTATGCCAAATGTGCTAATGCTTTACTCTCTGCCAAACACAAAGGATGTTAACCCTCATGTCCATGCTCATTTGAGAACTCTGAAGGGCAATTTAGTGTCTTCAATAACAAAATTAAAAAAGGCCATCCAAGATTGTTCAATATATATGACTTGCTCACCATGGAATGGGTGCCATCAGAATGTCCAAACAGCTGATAAAAACATCACAATAATCCACATGACTCCAGTCTAACAGTTAATGTCCTGTGAAGCGAAAAGCTGTGTTTTTGAAGGAAACAAAACCTTATTATTTACTCCATATTATT